>NC_137270.1:42175884-42695884 GCF_053477335.1 Acartia tonsa | reverse complement strand
AAATTATGGTGTAGTAATGAGAGACCGACGACCACACCGTGTATCTATCTATAATACAAAGTAGTCTATAATACAAAGTAGAATAATGTCTGTCTGTCTGTACGTCTGTCTCTTAAGATCTCGGTAACCACTGAACCGATCGGAATCTACTCTTCAGGGTATATACCTATTGGTCCTGTGGTGGTTTTAAGCTATTTTCTTTGGGGGTGTGACACCCCCAACCCCCATAAAAATGAAAAAATCCCCCCCCCCCAATTTTTTTTCTATTATTTAAAATTAGTGGTGGAGTGGGGGCTTAATTTTTTTTTTCATTAATAAACTTTCGGGGCAAAGCCCCTAGAGGCTAGAGAAGCTTTGCTCCTTCTACTATTTACATGTTCTTCCCGCAGCGCCTTGCCATGTTCCGCAAAATCAATACAAAATCGGGAAAGATTGTATTGTGTCATCATACGGACGTGCCTGTAGTAAGGAGACACCCGCCGCCAGTCTCCTCACTAAAATGCCATAGGGAGAAAAATTTTGTCAAAGTAGGTTGCTAACATGGAACTCTTCTTATTGGTCAGTTAGTCCATCCAGTTAGAGGGTAGAGGATGGGGTAAATTGGTTGGAAGGGAAAAATCCTTATTTTAGCCCACTGTAACTTTTACTTTATTAAGGAATAGGAAAATTTTGTGTATGATCAAAGTATAACCGTTTACTAACAGTAGAAGGCACCAAAACAAATTTTTTAAGACTTAATTAAGGTTAAGTAATGTTATTAAAGTTTAGAATAGCCCCGCAGGGATAGTACCCTTTAGAGATATAACCCTGCAGGTGGGGAGGGGGCATCTTCATGGTGATCAAAGAGTATAATGGAATGAAAGTACCAAATATTACATTAAATCAAATTTTTTTGTTAAATTGTGAAAAAGAAAAATGCTATTGAATTTTTTTTATAATCCTTGTCCTTTCATCTATCTTCTTTTAAATATTTATTTTACTTTTTACATTGTTTTGTGTTTTGATAATTTAAATCAATTTGGGCAGCAATATAGTCCTTTTTGATCATACTTTGTGCCTCTGTCCGTCTGTTTGTACGTCCGTATTTTACCTCATTTGGTAGTGTGATCTTATCAATGTTGTTTTTTTAGCCCATTTTTTTGTAACATATTTTCTTAACAGTTTACTTACCCTTATCTTTTCACTACTTGTTAACATAATTATCCTTGTTATATATAATTTTATTTTATTCAATCACTAGCGGTTTCGCCCCTAGCCTCTATGGGCTTTGCCCCAAGAGGTAATTTTAAATAATTGAGTATTTTTGGTGTGGCCATTTTTTTTAAAATAACTGCTAAAAAAATGGTGAGGGGATTTTTTGTTTTTGGGGGGGTTGGGGGGGGGGGGTTCCATCCCCCAATAAAATAGCCTAAAACCACCACAGGACCAGTAGGTATATTCCCTGAAGAGTAGAATCCGATCGGTTCAGTGGTTACCGAGATCTTAAGGGACAGACAGACAGACATCGTTCTACTTTGTATTATAGATATCTACACTGTCCTAATTTTTCTGCTTAATTTTTAAAAGCGAAGCTTTTCTATAATTAGGGTCGGTCCGTCCGTACGTCCGTCCGTCCGAGATAGATAGCTTTTATTCGTTAATTTTGGCATGTTAGAATTGTCCTATCGATTTCAAACTTTGCATGATGATTCCTGTAGTAGTTAGGTACGATTTAGAAAGCGTAGCAACTCTGTAATCATTACCAGAATGTCCGTACGTCCATTTTAAACATGTTGATTTTTTTAATTTTTTAACAGCTAATTTTTATGTGATCTAATTATCCGTTTGATCTGATTTTTGGTATATTGAATCCTGGGACAACAAAGAACAATATTTTAAGCGAAGCAACTCTATAATCAAATCCTAAAAATGTAAGTATGTCCATAAACTCAATAAACATTATCCTGTATCAAGAAGTTTTTCAACAAATTTACTTACAATTTTGCTTCGACTCTTATACTTTTATATTCTGATAATTCAGGTTAGACACTATACAAGTGTTAATGTCGTTTGTCCTACCGTTTCAGTGCTTCGCATTTATGGATGTTGTCATCCTTGTTTTTTAAAGAACTATGATTATGAAAAACATCCTTATGTATAAAGTAGTAGAGTTTTATTGATATGTAGCTTTTGATTTTGATAAATTCTGAACATGATTGAGTTCTACATTTTATGGAAGTTTCACATGGATCCCGTAGTGGTTTTTTTCCTGTTTATTATTTAGTTTTAAATTTCTGGGTATTTTCAGGCTATTTTTTCTGCTTTTCTTTCCCTTCAAAAATATCACCTTCCAGAGACTTCCAGAGAATAAACTTGGGATTTATGTAACAACTTATTACTTAGTACATACAAATAAATAATAATCTTATAATTGGTGATTCCCAGGATGATTTGATACAATGTTATAAGCATAACATCTCTATAAATATAAATATAAATATTCCCTCAAATGTACGTTCTCTCAATAATTTCTAAATTTTAGTCCATTTATAACATGATAAAAAAAAATAAAAGCTTCAACATCTTATTCTGTTAATATAAATGTAAAAGTATAGATGTATAATCCAGAAACTACCCATTTGGTGGAGAACCATTTCATTTGTAGCAAATTGCTTTCTGTTCCTTTGTAGGGACTCGGCTGTGTTTATATTTCCGAGGCTATTGGCTTATTTAAAAGACCTGATACAAAAGATACTTATGAAGATCCCCGCCCTGTGGACTAGGTGACATATAGCCCATTTCCCCTCTATTCTTTTACTTTAATTGTTCAATATAAAAATTTCTTTGAGGATATGTATACATGTCAATGGCAAAAAGATAAAACACATAGCACATCTTCTATTCCTTTTCAATACAAAGGAAATTACAGAGAAATATGTCAAATACAAGATCAGAGAGAGTGAGAGAGAGACCTGTTAAACTGTTGTGCTGGTATTATATCAACAAATACAAGATCAGAGAGAATGAGAGAGAGACCTGTTAAACTGTTGTACTGGTATTATATCAACAAATACAAGATCAGAGAGAGTGAGAGAGAGACCTGTTAAACTGTTGTGCTGGTATTATATCAACAAATACAAGATCAGAGAGAGTGAGAGAGAGACCTGTTAAACTGTTGTGCTGGTATTATATCAACAAATACAAGATCAGAGAGAATGAGAGAGAGACCTGTTAAACTGTTGTACTGGTATTATATCAACAAATACAAGATCAGAGAGAGTGAGAGAGAGACCTGTTAAACTGTTGTGCTGGTATTATATCAACAAATACAAGATCAGAGAGAGAGAGAGAGAGAGACCTGTTAAACTGTTGTGCTGGTATTATATCAACAAATACAAGATCAGAGAGAGTGAGAGAGAGACCTGTTAAACTGTTGTGCTGGTATTATATCAACAAATACAAGATCAGAGAGAGAGAGAGAGAGAGACCTGTTAAACTGTTGTGCTGGTATTATATCAACAAATACAAGATCAGAGAGAGAGAGAGAGAGACCTGTTAAACTGTTGTGCTGGTATTATATCAACAAATACAAGATCAGAGAGAGTGAGAGAGAGACCTGTTAAACTGTTGTGCTGGTATTATATCAACAAATACAAGATCAGAGAGAGAGAGAGAGAGAGACCTGTTAAACTGTTGTGCTGGTATTATATCAACAAATACAAGATCAGAGAGAGAGAGAGAGAGAGACCTGTTAAACTGTTGTGCTGGTATTATATCAACAAATATAAGATCAAATATAAGATCAAAATTCTTAAGCCAACACATAAGAAAACATTATTATAAAACTTTGGGGACTAGTGTAATAAGCACCCTATTGTCCCCTCCTTCCCTGGATGTTATGTATTATTCACAATAAAATAAATGATGGGCATATTTTTTCATAAATTTTTAGCTTCCAAGTTCCAAGTATGATAGAATTATTTTACAGTCGGATACCTACGCTTCTTGATATCTTTAGATACACTTAGGGTGTGTCAATCCCAAACTTTCAATTTTAGATTTAAAAGAAAGAAAAATTCCTTGGGAGGGTATGGGTACGCTCCCCTAAATAGTTCTAAACCTTTCCAGGATCTATTAAGAAGGTACACTGTAAAGGAAAACCATATCGGTTCAACGATTACCTAGATCCTTCGGTACTGACAGACATAGATCCTGTTACATTTTATTATGTCTAGCGGCTTCGCCCCTAGCCTCTAGGGGCTTTGCCCCAAGAGGTGATAAAAAAAATTATGGCGAAAATCGTAAAGGACCATGGAAATCTCCTTCAAAAAAAAATAAATAAATAAAAAATGGGGGGGGGGATTTTTTGGTTTTTGGGGGGGTTGGGGCTTAATAGCTTAAAACCACCACAGGACCAATAGGTAGATACCCTGAAGAGTAGAATCCGATCGGTTGAGTGGTTACTGAGATCTTAAGGGACAGACAGACAGACAGACAGACGGACAGACGGACAGACAGACATCGTTCTACTTTGTATTATAGATAACTTCTTTTTTTCTCAATTTCTGTAAATAGCCTAAAACATGACCAGGAACTATATAATTATTTACTGTATAAACTTGAGGGTTTAGGACCCAAAGTTATGTTGTCCCCAAAATTGTATCAAAAAGTTCTCATTCGCTGACTCAAAAATTTTTAGGGGTTCCAGGAAAAACGCAGGAGTCCCAAACGCAGGAGTGGACAAACGCAGGAGTGGACAAACGCAGGAGTGGACAAACGCAGGAGTGTTAAAATATTAATTTGATTAAGTATTTCTATACAGATTAGGTTAGGTTACGATATTAATGTACAAATAAGCCCCCCGCAGGGGTTAGGCATTAAAAAAAACTAAAAGAAGGTCTAAAATAGGTTAGGTTAGGTTAAGTGTCCAATCCTGCGTTTGGGACTCCTGTGTTTGTCATAGGACCCTTTTGGGGATAGATAGCCAGTGAGAGGCCAGTGTACACTGTAATTGAAAAAAATTTATGCTGGCCTCTCATTGGTTATTCTATCGTATGACGTCATAATCTGTGGAGGGACCATAATCATCTTCATCATTATGTATATTTAACGTCAATTGAAAATCATAATCCATAATAAACAATTTACTAGGCTATTAAGATTTACACAGCAGGATGGACAGACAGACAGACTAAGTATAAGAGATGATACACAAAAAATATGGTCAAAGAAATATCTTAAATCGTAGCCTACGGACAAACGAACATTTGACTTTTAGGGGGTAGTTTCACACATTTAAAAAACAAATTTCTTTTATATGAAATCCGCCCATCGTCGTCTCTCCTATCATATTCTTTTTCTATAAAATACACAAAAGATTTCACATACAAATTGTTGAATGTGAAACTATTCTACATTGAAGGTGTATACGTCAAACAGTCAAACAGTCTGTCACAAGTGATGCTTATTGCAATTACAAATATTTTAGAATTGTCATAATTATTTAAAACCTGTGAGAAGATTCCTGTAACATTATGGTATATTTTTTTTAACTTTAAAATTATAAAAAAAACTTTACAATATACGTTAGTACTCCAAAATTTTGAATTTTAAAATTATTGCAACATATTATTTACTTTGTTTTAAAATGATATTATAAGCGTAGCAATTCTTTATTTACGCTTTTGGGACTGCGCATCTAAAAGGCTCGATTAAATTGGTAGGGGGCAGAAAATTGACCGGAAACCACCTCAGGAATTTTGTTCAAGGTCGAATGGTTTATTTTTGTCTTTAGCTTAAGATTACGACTACGACTAAACCGATTGAGTTCTTGATTAACAAAGGTCCTGGGATGGTTTTTTACTTTTTAGCTTCAGTTTGTGGATGTTTTTAGGCTTTTTTCTGCCCCTCTCTACCCTTCGAATAAAGAGTCCCTAGATGACAGTATTATTTTAAATAAGTAGTTCCTCTCTAATTGTAAAAATTTTGATATTTCTTCGAAATTGTTAAGCTTCGCTTTTATGGATTTTATCATTCAAGTCTTCTTTTTCTTTGATTTCACACTTTTTTCAATATGATACAATTTTAACATTATAAAGAGAATAAAAACTTTTTAGTGTAACTCTAACAATTTCAAAAAGGAACTATTTTTTAACGATTTTTAAATGTTTTGACGATTTTTAAATTGAACTGATTCGTTTATTGTCCATACTTTCAATTTGTATGTTTTTTAATAGATTAGCACTGTATTCTTTATTTACTGGGGGAAAGGGGCAATTATTTTAGGAGGAAAGTGTTGAACTGCCCAGAAAAATTACCTAAAACCATGGATTTTCATTGAAGAGCCAAATCTATACAGTGATTATTGAAATCATTGCCGTAATCCGGACAAAAATATTTTTTTTTATATTTTTTATTGAATTATACATTATCAAACACTTTTTTAAGGTCAAGGCTACACAAATATAAATTGGGAGGGGGGAGGCACTGCACTTCAAATTACACTGATATCCAAAATTTTATAACTTCTAGCATTTTAAAATCACAAAAAAACATTTGAAAATATGGTATAAACCGGTATTAGCCTACATGAATAAATCAAAACAAAAATTTTAAAATATTTTTAACAATAAAAAAACAAGGACAGATTCCAAAAACTACTCGGATTACTTAAAGTTAGGGTAAAAAAAAATTTCTTCAGATGAATCATCTAATGTAATTGATTATGAGCCTTAATCTTTAGATTTTTAAAGTCAATTAATGTACTATTTTTTTAAATTAGAGTTTTTTTCAACCTTTTTTTACTAAATACTATTCTAAGACATGAAGATATATTTCGATTTAGCAATCATTTTCAATCTTTTGTGTAGGAGTGAATCAAGGAATACTAGCTTGGTAGTTTTAATTAATGTCCTTAGTAAATAAGCAAGACATATTAACGTTTATAGATCATCTTAATCTATCTAAATATATAAAATTATAATGAACATAATTTGGCCTAAAACGTTCAGTTCCTTTAAACAAAATTAACGTTTCCTTTTTATTGAAACCCTTACAAATAAAATGTATGCAGACCATCTATGCTGCTAATATAAAATCTAACAATATAAAATATCATGGCACTCGAAAAATTTAAAATGTAAAGTGTTTTTGTGTAGTTTAATTTTATCACATGTATTATCAATTCCAGGGCTCGGCAGCCGCGACTAAGACTCAAATTTAAACCCGTTTTGGTGCTTTCAGAATTTTTAGAAAAGAGGAATTGCCATAGTTTTGTTAGGTTTAGATTTCCAGCTAGTTTTTAAATTTTTTAGGGTTGATTTTCCTGAGGCTTACATGTTGCTTGCACGCGGCTGCCCTGAACAATGCCTTTTTTATTGTATAGTAGGGTTACAGGGTATAATGTTGACTTTTTGGTAAGGCAAAGCATTCATTCCTGCGTTGCTCGTTAATTATATGAACACAAGAAACTTTGGGAATAGTCCCTTTCGTGGCAACGAACCTTAAGGGGCGATTCGTCGTATTTTTAAAATGGCTTTTTATAGGTTTTAGTTTAGGTTTGGTTACATTGGGTTAGGTGATTGCCCCACAGGGTTAGGCAATTGGTCCCGCAGGGTCTAGAAATAGGAGAAAAGCTACTGTGAAAAATACGAGAATCATCCCTTAAGGTACGTTGCCATGAAAGGGACTATACCCGAAACTTTTAACCACTTAAAGAAGCAAGCAACAATAAATACTATTTTAGATGTCATAATTTTAAATCTAATTATAATATACTTAAGGGTTTTATAAGGTAACTAGCGGCTTCGCCCCTAGCCTCTAGTTAATTTTAGTTTTAAGAAGAAATTTTTTTTTTTTGGGGGGGGGTAGTTTTAATTTTTTGGGGGGGTTGGGGGTGTCCCACCCCCAAGAAAATAGTTATAAACCTTCCCGGGACCTATGAGGAGCTACCCTGTAAAGGAGAACCCGATCGGTTCAGCGGTTAGCGAGATCCTTTGCTACAAACAAACAAACAGACACACAGACATCGTTCTACTTTGTATTTATATAAGGTAAAAGGACGATTAAACAATAGATATTTTTCAAAAGTCATTTTAATAAAAACTTCTATCTTACTTTTTTACTGGTTCTTAATGCCATGAGAAAATAACTCATTTATGCTTTAAATTTTTTAATTGATTAAACAGTTATGTAAAATATACGATTACTAATGATTTGATAGACTTAAAACTACTTAGTGATTAGCTAAAACTAATTTTACTAAACAAGAGCATTTTTATCTTCCAACTATCAAACTATTTCACATACAGACATATGTATGTACACTACTACAGTGTGTTTTTTTTATAAGAAATTTTTTGAAAGCAATTTTACCCCACTTATAGTTATCAGAAATTAATGATTAATGGCTTATTTTCTTCGTTTTTTAAGGCAATTAATAGAACAACAAAAAAATATTTCAGTTTTTATTTTAAAAGTACATATAAAAATGGTTTTAGCACATTTTTCTTATGCTCAAATAATCAACCTTTTGCAAGAATGGTAAAAATATAGAGCTAAAAATGTATACAGATACTATTAGGGACATGTACTAGAACATATCAAAGTTTGAAGGTCATATCCTAACCAGGGAGTGAGTACTGGCCCCCCAAAGTCGACTACAGAAAATGCATTTTTTAAAGAAAAATGCGCTAAAACCATTTTTATATGTTGACACCTAAGTTTTGAATTTTAGATTTTACTGTACTTTTTAAATAAAAACTGAAATATTTTTTGTTGTTCTATTAATTGCCTTAAAAAACAAAGAAAATAAGCCATTAATCATTAAATTCTGATAACTATAAGTGGGGTAAAATTGCTTTCAAAAAAGTTCTCATAAAAAAAACACACTGTATTATCGAAAATCATTGTGTTTGTCGAGACTTTAGATTTTAAAAAGATTTAGATCCATTGTTAAAATGATATATGAAACCATTGATAAATTGTGCAAGGAAAAAACTTGATATCAATTCTAAAATTCTAATAACGTTTGAAATCAGAAAATTATATTAGTTAAGTTTAATTTCAACATTTTCAAGGGTAAATTTTAGTTATGCTTCCATAAGGTTTTATTTTTGTCCAGCATATTTTTAACTTTGATTTTAGCTGCTGGACATGTTATGCTTTATTTTTACTGCTAAAATTTTTATTGTTTTGGTTCAAAGCAGTAGCTAAAACTTTTAAAATAATGTAATGAAATTTAGTATTTTAAGATTTTAACTTAGTTTTAGTTATGAAAGAAAATCTTTTTATATTTCATTTAATATCTTAACAAATTAATTTGTTTTTAAACCCATAGATTAATGCGGCATTTTTAGGCATTCTGATTTATAAAACTTTAAGCACCTACGTTTTTAAGGGTGAAAAAAAATAATCTTAGAGCATTTCTAATCGGAAATCCGTGTTGTAATTGTATTTGTCCACTACAGGTATAGAAAGTAACTGTGACGGGGTATGAAGGTTTGGATGTGGGCCCGTTACATTGAGACATCTACCATCGGTGTCCCCACCACTGAGAAAATTTTAACCATATAATAATAGCTACTCTAAACAAAAATATACTGTTCTCATTGTAAAAACCTGAATATGGGATTGTTCTTAAGGATTTTTACAAAAATAGATTGACATTGTTTCATTTTTGAGGAAGCTTAATTAATTAAATGATCAATTTTCTATCTACTTTTTAAAGGGATTTTAAAGGATAAAACGATAAAAAATACATGTAATCACTATAAAAATTCTTTTGCAGGGAATTTTTAGTAACTATCCATGCTAAATAGTTTCTCCCCCCCCCCCCACCTCTCCCCCCTTTAAATAAATAAATTAAATTCTCATGTAACTCCTATCTAGGATCTTTGCTAAATGATACGCCGCCAAGAGCCTAGCTAGTTACTTCTTGACCTGCGATCGTGGCTCAAACCGTAGCGCATCCGCTCGTCATCGGGAAGGTTCAAATCTTGGCTTTACACCGCGTCATAACTAAAGACGTAAAAAATGTTTCCTACTGCTGCTATGTCCGGTATAAGATATTACTATTTAGAGTAGGTGGAATGATTTAGCCCAAAACAGGCGCAAATCATTACCAAGCAGAGTTGGGACTTTCAGATAAAAGTCGTGCAATTAAAGATTCGGTTGCTATCTCGCATCATTGTATGAGACACTGTATCACCCACCAATAGATTCATTCTTCTGCACTTAGAGTAGCGGGATATGCCACAGTGTAATATTCATTGAAATTTTAGAGGGATAGGGGGGGGGGCGTGAACAAAGATAATTCATAGTTAATTAGACCCGGGCTAACAAAACTGGAATTATTTTTTAAGATTTATGGAAAATTGTTTGCAATACAATGTTATGCATGATTTTTCAGTATGGCTGCGAGCCAGACTGGAAATCTTATACAAAATTCTAAAGTTTTAGTGAGGAGATTAAATTTTTTTTTGGATTTGAACGCTATAGACTTATATTATAAGACCCAATTGAATCTCAGCACAGGGTCCTTAGGTCCTTTCACTTTAGCCGCTGTTAGTGCTCTAACCCTGCGGGTATTCTCCAGGAATCGGAACCCAAACTTAACCTAACCTACAATAAGCTTAAAAGACAAAAAAAAATTATTGTCCAATAACGATAAAAGTGAAACGGCCAGATTTAATGTATTGGCTTCCACAAAAATTCAATTGCGAGAGGTAAAATTAAATGAGAGAGGTTATCAGGATTGGGGGGGGGGGGATTTTGTGTACCAAGAGAATTATATCTTAAAATATATATATTTATAAATGTACATTATTATAAACATACATACATACTAGGGAGTTTCAACAAATATTAAAGTCTTGAAATTTTCGTTCTTAAAACAGCATAATTATCTGAAGATTAGGCGACTTTCCCCCATATTGAATTTGGACCACAAACAGATATTTTTTATAAAGATTTAGGTTAGGTGAAGAAAAAAATTATAGATAGGGCCCCGCATGATTAATGCCAAAAACAAGGACAAGAAATATGTGGGGGGGGGAGGGTTAAAATAACAATCTGTGAACCCGGTATTAGTGTCGGACTGATTATGACGTAACAAAAAAAATTAGCCAATGAGAGGCTACTATGAATTTTACCATTGGTCAATAATGTCCTCTCATTGGCTATTTTTTTTTGTTACGTCATAATCAGTCCGACACTAATACCGGGTTCCAATCTGTGGTTAAGAAATGGGTTGAAGTGAAAGCTTATTTTACATTAAAAAAAAGGATGACAACATTCATAAGCAGTGAAGCACAAAAAAATGAACGAAGGGACAAGGTAGTTTATAGAGAAGATGTTCAGTGGTTCCTGCAGGACTCTTCTATCATTTAAATAACATAAAATTTCGTTTAAAGTTAAAATGCGATATGTGGTAAACTTCAAGGATCTAAAGGAATAAGACAATGGCCGATAAATTTATGTACATCCCCAATGATTATATACAAAATTACCCCTTCTGTAGATAACAATTAGTGGTTAATACGTTTGGACAAACAATTTAATGAACCAAACAATAAAAATTTAGTAAAAGTCACCAAAGGTGGTAAGCCAACGAATTAGAAAATGTTGTTGTAAAACTTTGGGGACCGGTGTATGAAACAGCCAAATTTTGCTTTTTGACTCCCTCTAATTTATACATTCAACCTTTCTTCTATATATCCACTTTCTCTCCGATACAAAAACTAGAGAGATAAAGAGAGAGAGAGAGAGAGAGAGAGAGAGAGAGAGAGAGAGAGAGAGAGAGAGAGAGAAAGAGAGTTGAGGAGAAATGGGTGTAGATTGAATTTTCAAGGGACTGTTGTTATATGGAGAAGAAATAATGGTCCGTATCCTTTTTATACACCCAAACCAGTAAAATGAAAAATAACATGATTTTTTAAAAGCGAAGCTTTTCTATAATTAGGGTCGGTCCGTATGTCCATACGTAACGGATAGCTCTTTTCGTTAATTTAGGCATGTTAGAATTGTCCTATCGATTTAAAACTTTGCACGATGATTCCTTTAGGGGTTGGGTACGAGTTAAAAAGCAAAGCAACTAAATAATCGTTACCAGAAAGTCCGTACGTCCATTTTAAACATGTTGATTTTTTTATTTTTTAACAACAAATTTTTATGTGATCTAATCATCTGATTAGTCTGAATTTTGGTATTTTGATTCCTGGGATAACAAAGTATAATGTTATAAGCGAAGCAATTCTATAATCAAGTCCTAAAAATGTAAGTATTTCATAAACATTATCCTGTATTAAGCAGTTTTTCCACCAATTTACTTACAATTTTGCTTTGACTCTTATACATTTGTATTTTGATTATTCAGTTCTAACACTATACAAATGTTAATGTCCGTTTGTCCTACCGTTTCAGTGCTTCGATTTTATGGATGTTGTCATCCTTGTTTATTTGCAACTTTTTCATAATCTTTTTAAAAGTATTTGAATGTAAAAACCAATTTGTAACCTTTAGTAAATCTTTATTGGGTTGGAAAAAGTAACTGTGTCTAAACATTTCAACCAACAAGTTTAACTGACAAAGTAATTTTTATAATCAAACATAAATTATCCCTAAAGATTTTTTTATATTATCTACAATCTACACATAATACGAAAAAGTACCAAGAACCCAAATAATGTTAAAGGGGGTAAATCTGTGGGGGGGGGGGGTTAGGACCGGGGGGGAATGAAGTAAAATTCAATACATCTTCTGAGAAATAAATTATGTGCACGCACCAAATCTCCGTCAGAGAGAGAGAGATTTCTTCGCACTTCTCTCGGAGTATCATTAGTGGGGGGGAAAGGGAAAAAATGTGGGGATGGGATAAGGGGGTGAAGTTAATGAGATTTCAATAAACGCACGGAAAAACAATTGGTGATTGGTGGAACTTCAGGGATATTAAGGGATAGGACAATAAAAGATGAATGTAGCTGTGTTTAGTGCCCTAGGAAAATGGGGATAGATGTCACGGCTTTTGGCCTACCTATTCTATTGACGTCTTAGAAGAGGGAAAGAAAAAGGGAAGGGGGAAAGAAACCTCTTAGAAAGGAGATGGAGTTTTGGGTATTTCCTGACGTCAATAGAATAGGTAGGCCAAAATCGGTGACATCTATCTCCATTTTGCTTGGGCACTATAGACATTAGACTTTATACATTAATAAAAGTACCCATGGTTTCAAAGCTAACATGTGATAAAATGAGTTTACCAAACTTTGGTCGAAGGTTTTTATTTTGGGGGGTGTAAAAATTTTTTAAGGGGCGGGAGTAATTTTTTTTGGGAGGGTAAAATGGCGCGAGAAGCATGCCGCAAATTATTTTACCCCCCCACAAAAAAAAAAAATTTCCCTGGGGGTAAAATTTGCTTGGGGGGGGGGTAATCACCCCCCCTGAAATCTGTTGGCAGGGGAAAATCCCCCCCCCCAAAAAAAAAGAAATAGTTTACTGTAAAAAGGTACCTACCTAATAATGAAATACTATTAAATATTTAGGAATAAAAATGCGCGCGAAGCGCGCAAAAAATTTTTATTTTAGGTTTTTTTTATTTTGGGGGAGTTATTTCCTTTATCCCTGTTGTATTTGGACTTGAAATGAGGGGATGGTGGCAAAAAATACCAAAAGTTGGGAATTTTTATTGGTGGTGGGAAGATGGATTTTTGTGTGTGTTTTGGGTCACATTGTGGTACTGGGTGAAAACATTGAATATTTTTTTTTCACAAAAAGAAAATTTATTGAACTTTTGGTGTATGTTTTTATTTGTGCTTCTTAGTTGTTGCTTTTTACTTTTCAGCTGAATTTGTTCTTGTCTAACAATTTTAATCGCAGAACTTTAGCTTATCAGGTTTCGTGATTTTAACTATTTTTATCTACATTTCATTTAATTCTACTATATTATAATTATTTTTCAAAATTTCAGCTTTTAGATATGCTTTAAATTTAAAACTGAAAAAAGCAGTATTTCAACAAACCATAGTTCTATACTCAAAATGCAATAAGCTAGGTTTTGATAACAAATACTGCCAGGGAGGAAGGGAACATTGGACTATATATCATAATAGTCCTTAAGTTTCATAAACATTGTCTATAATTCTAATGCTCAAAAACTTTGAGAAATTTGATTAAATCTTGACTGTTATATCCAAATATTTTCACCCAAAACTTCAACCTACAAGGGAATAGTTTTATTTGTCAAGTTTCTTATCCCTTAAAATCCCTGACTACCTGTAACTTACTTGATTCAAGATCCCAGTGTGGTGTGGAGTGATTGATTGCAAGGCCCAGCAAAATAAATCAAAAAAACAATGTTGTTTGAATTATGTTCTTTCTACTTGTGCTATATTTATTTATCTGTTTTCTTTACGATAAATCAATTTATAATTGCTTATACAAAAATTTTTTAGTTATTTTAAAAGTGAAGCATTTCTATAATTGACTTTACGTTCTGCATTATAAACCAGGTAGGATTTTAGTAGAACAATTACTCAATAAATCAAGGGTAATAAGGGTTGAAGGTGATTTTTTCTAGGTAAAAATACTTAATTTTATTTAAACCCTAATAATTTTCCAAAATTTCTTTTAGTCATTGGTCTAGGGTTTCGAGCGGTAGTTTTGTGCAAGAAAGAATTGCATGTGATTAGAGTTTTTATTTTGCTGTATGACAATTTGGTGTTTCCTATAGTTAAACTAGTATTTCTCTAGGTTGGATAAAAAGGCTTTGTTCTAGGCTAAACTTACTTAACTTTTATTTTCAAACCCAGACATTCCCTGGGTTGAGTCCTTTGCGGGCTGAAATCCGCTGGTTGAATCCCTTGTTGGATTAATTCTGTGGGTTGAGTCCCGTGGGTTTAATCCCATGTAGGCTAAATTTGAGTCCCCTATTGGCTGAATACAATGGACTTGTGTGGACTGAATTCCATGGTTTGAGTCCCCTATTGGCTGAATACATTGGGTTGAATTTTTGTGGACTGAATTCCGTTGGGTTAAATCCCGCAGGGCTGAATTCCGTTGGTTTAAATCCCGCAGGGCTGAATTCCGTGGGTTAAATCCCATGTTGGCTGAATTACAATGGAACAAAATTTAACGTCTCTTATGTGCCCTGTACTGCTACCTACAGTTTAAAAAATTAGCAAAGAAAAGAGCAAAGTTGCGTTACTTCTAGTACCCAAAGTCTATGACACCCAAAAGAATGAATTTTATATTCATTGTCCCTTTCTATAGTTGGTTAAATTGTACTAAATAAAATGTTCTTTGCTACAAGAATATTTTGTTTCAAAATATTTTTTTTTAAGGTAGTTATATCCTGTTTTATAGAATTATATTTTATATCTAAGAATAATTTTTTTTTAACAAAAAAAAATATTTAGAAACATGCAATTTTTGAAGGATTATTTAGGATTTATTTGTGTAACAAGCTATTCTTTGACTCGGTTGGTAAGTATATCAACTATTAGGCCAGAATATTTATATTATTGATAATTTTCCCTTAATCCTTATACTAAAGTAACAGGATGTTTGTCTGTCTGTCTGTCTGTCTGTGTGTCTGTCTGTGTGTACCGAAGGATCTCGCTAACCGCTGAACCGATTGGGTTCTCCTTAACAGGGTAGATTCTCATATGTACCGGGAAGGTTTATAACTATTTTGGGGGAGGGTACCACCACCCTCCCTAGAGAAATTAAATTTTTTAAAAATTTACCAATTTTAGAAAGAGAGTTCAACGAAAAATAAACATCAAACTTAAATTTTTTTTAACTTTTTCTTTTAAAATCTAAAATAAGAAATTGAATTATCAAATTCGACTCTCTCCTCCTCAAGTGCTCCTAGAGGCCTCTAGGGGCAAAGCCGCTAGTTTAAAATAAATTATCGGACAACGCCTTTCCTTACATAGTTAGGACTTTCAGGCAAAGGTTGTTTGTCTGCAATATGTACATGATATATAAGTGTTTTTGGGTCCACTAAAAAGGTCTAATTGTATACAGGGAGAGAGGGGATAATGGGCTGTTTTATGACAGGGGTCCCAAAAGTTTTAAATTAATGATTTCTTATTCGTTGGCTTAACAACATTTGGGACTTTCAAAGAATTTTGATGGGTTAATTCATTAAGTTGAGTGTTCAAACGTTTCAACCGCTAATAGTAATTGTAATAAGGGGTATTTTTTTATATCATTTTTGGAGATGTACATCAATTATTCTACTTATTATTAGACACCCTTCAGTTATATTGTACAACATGGTGTTGTCAACCATGCCAAGAGGTTCAGAAAACAAAAATTACTGAAACTTGAGTGAGGAAAACTAAGAATTGTAGAACCATAATCTCTAATCTCAATGGACGATAAATTTGAGTACTTCTCCAATTATGTTAAACAAATTTACCCTTTTCTTGAAATTCAAATTGTTTTGGACATTTTTTGTTGAACAGACAAAGATTTTTAAATATTTTTCTCGTATTCATTCGAATCCGGTGGACAGGAACCGGTTCTCATCAATACAAAAAAACTATGTCTAACATCGTATTATAAACCGTTTTCTACGAATATAGAAATGTACAATCATAAGATTAAAACCATTTTTTTTAGCCCGTGCCTCGGGGCTAAAAAAACTTGTTTTTAATCTAATAATTGTACATTCTATATCCGCGGAAAGCGGTTTATAATACGATGAAAGAAATAACTATTTTTAGCCAACGAATGAGAGAGAATGTTTTAATGTTTTTACCAGTAACATTTCCAGTCCAGTGTCCTGCCCTTCCTTCCTGGTTGTTCCTTAACTGTTGTTAATTTGTCTGCTGGTATTCTAGAAATTTTGAGGATAATTAGTCCATACAGCAAGTTACAGGTAAACAAGGATCGTAGAATCCAGTGATGCCAAGCTCATTATTGCAGGGAAGACAATGGACGATACATTGATGTACATATCCTACAAAATACCCATTCTGTAAGTTAAGAATAATAGGTGAAAAGTTTGGACACTGCAAGAAAGAAGCAAGAGATCAAGACTTAATAAAATTTTACGCCAATCAAATACAAAATGCGTTTTTAAATTTTTATTTTCGATGTCTACCTCTTCCCTGATTTAATTAGAAAACAAGGATGACAACATCCATAAAAGCGAAGCACTGAAACGGTAGAACAAACGGACATTAACACTTGTATAGTGTCAGAACTGAATAATCATAATAGAAATGTATAAAACGAAACAAAATTGTAAGTAAATCTGATGATACTTAAATTTTTAGGACTTGATTATAGAGATGATTCGCTTATAACAATGTACTTTGTTGTCCTAGGAATCAGTATTCCAAAAATTAGACCAATCGGATAATTTTATCACATAAAAATTTGATGTTAAAAAAGTTAAAAATCAACATGTTTAAAATGGAAGGCCGGACTTTCTGGTAACGATTATAGAGTTGCTTTGCTTTCTAACTCGTACCTAATTCCTATAGGAATCATCATGCAAAGTTTGAAATCGATAGGACAATTCTAACATGCCTAAATTAACGTAAAGAGCTATCCGTTACGTACGGACGGACTTACGGACCGATCCTAATTATAGAAAAGCTTCGCTTTTAAAAAAGAAAGATATTAATTAAACCGTTTGAAATTTTAAATCAGAAATTTTAAAACTACTCATCTTATAATCCTTTTATTATAGAGTAAAGAACATGGAAGTACTTTCGGATAACTGCGTATGGGCGTGCGGGAAGGGGAGTTGACGTGGGCCCAGTACCAGCCCTTAAAAAGGAACTTGAGTGATTCTGTCCATCAGTTTTATACAGGAAACTTTCTATGCTTTACAACATTGTTCCTTCTGTAAATTAAAATATTGATTGAATTTTTTTTTAAATCATAAATTTGATTAAGTTCTCCAGAGTTTTAAAGCCAAAAATATTGTATTTTTTTAAATTATGGCCTTTTGGTTTCCATTTTACTATACCGTAATGAAGCTAGAACTTAGTTCTATTCCTAATGACAATCTATAACTTAGTTTTGCTAATCACACCTAGGCTTCGCAAGCTAGTAAGGAATTGTACTCAAGTACTCAAGTTAAATCATAAACTACTTATACACAGGGAGGGAGGGGACATTGGACTGTAAATTACACTAGTACCAAAGTTTTATAATAATGTTATTTTGTTTGTTGAATCAGCAACTTTGGGTACATTTTGAATAATTAGTTCAAACTAGCAATATGTTTCCATATGTTTCAACCAATCTACAAAAGGGGTTATTATCTATGTTCCATTGGGGATGTACCTCAATTAATCGTCCATTGTCTTATTCCTGACTTCTACCTGTATGACCAAGAATTCTGAGCTAGAATTCCTAGTATGCTCTTCCATCTTTCTCTCTCTCTCTCTCTCTATTTCTCTCTCTCTCTCTCTCTCCTTTCTTTCTCTCTAATTATCTCTCTCTCTCTCTCCTTTCTTTCTCTCTAATTATCTCTCTCTCTCTCTCTCTCTCTCTCTCTCCTTTCTCTCTCTCTAATTATCTCTCTCTCTCTCTCTCTCTCCTTTCTTTCTCTCTAATTATCTCTCTCTCTCTCTCTCTCTCTCTCCTTTCATGCTTCTTTCTCTTTTTATTTTCCCTATTTCTTTCTCTCTTTCTTTCTCTTACTTGTACATCTTTACTTGTTTAATTGTCAGGGAACAATTCTACTTCAAGTTTTAGGCTTAGGATGGATATTTGGTAAAATACTTATGTGGCGTGCAGAGGGTTTTGCTACCCCCATTACGATCTTTGACAAACCCTTCTTAAGCCAAAATCGATGGGGTTTGAGATTTAGGGGTTTATTACAGACAACATACACCACCTAAGGTCCACTCATCACATAATCAACATACTCAATGTCAACAAAAAAAAAATTACACCTTTTAAATTCATAGGGGGTGTGACTTTATTAACTTGACACCCCCCTTGGCTGTTTTAGGGTTGTGTATCAGGGAGTTGCAAACCTCTGTCAAGGGTGTTGTAGAGGGGTGTAGGGTGTATACAACCCCCTAAATTTTTCCAGCGGGTGGGAATTCAAGGATGTCCAAGGTGGGGGGGGGGGGGGTAAAGTGGTGATTACCCCCCCCCCAAAAAAAAAAAATTTAGGAGGCACCTCCAAATTTTTTTCTATTTTACCCCCTCCCAATTAAAATTTACCCCTACCCTGGGGGTGCTGTGGCACCCCTAACCATTTAGGAGGGGAGAAATTTTTTTTGGGGGGGGGAAATACCCCCCAAAAAATAAATAATTTCTAAGAAAAAAATTTTGGCGCGGGATACACCCTCCTACTGCAAACACCTGTTGATTTTAGTTTATTCCCTATTTTTTTTCTCGAATGAATTGAGTTCTAAAAATTATAAAAGATTCACATAGGGCCTGGGATAGTTTTAGGCTATTTAAAATGTTAGTCTTGGTTTTTAGCTCTTTTAACAGCTGTTGATGGTAATATAAAATAAACAATAAAATTGCATCAATTATTTGCCATAACCCGTTAATTGTTGGAATTCAACTAGTACTCTACTTCACATTTCAAGATAATTGAATCCATTATCATACAAAACCGTTTTTGATTTTACTACTAAGTTTGAAAAATAAATTATTCTAGGCAATAAAATCTTGAATCTATAGGGCATTCCTCTCCCCAAAAAATATTTTTGGCCTTTAAATAGTTTATATAAAAGGTACAAAAACAAACTTTCTAACTTTTCTAATAGGAAAAATACACACATTTCATCGAGAAAACAAATTTGGATTGATATATCATGGCAAATAAAAACAAACAACACTAGAATACTCTTTTCAAATTGTTAGTGAAGCCCTGAGTGTTGAAAATCATGCCAGGTTTATAAAAAGACTAAAATAAGTTCCTCATTATGAATCAATAAAATAGATCTTTACAAAATAATCAAATCCTGTCCCTTTTTTACCAGTATGGCTTCGAAACCCATTAATATCCGCTGGATTAGAACCGGTTCTCAGCTACAATGAAAATTAATGTTTAGCATCGTACTACAGACAATTTTCTAAGGATAATAAAAGAAAAATCATAAAATTAATACCAGTTTTGTTAGCCTTGGAATTCGGCTACTCGAGTCTAATGATCTATCTCGGGTCTATCTTATAATATTTTATATTTATATCCGCGAGTAGCTGTCTATAATAAGACGCGCCAAATAACCATTTTTTGTTCCATTGTTTTAATTTTCAAATCCTTAATAAGATGCTCCCAGAGAAGCTAGGGACCTAGACACCAGTTTACATATTGATAAACATAAAAATATTTGAATTTGTTAAATATTTAGATGGCAGGAGGAAAAGTTTACTGATGACAAAATGAAACATTAGAATTATTGTTTAAAAGTTCAGGAAAAACTTTTCTTTACAAACTGAAAAATAACACATAATATGTTTTTAGTGAGGAATATTAAGAGATAAGACAATGGACGATGAATTACTGAACAGAACCAATAATGATTATAAAATTTGAGCCAATCAGAAAAGTACACTTTGAACCAATTAAAAAGCAAGTTAAGATTTTCAGCTAATAAGAGAAATACACTTTAAGCCAGTTAATGAGCAAGTTAAGAATTTAAGTGAAGAAAAAAAAATATTCTTTCAACCAATCAGAGTTTGAGTTTAGAATTTCAACCAATAAGAAAATACACTTTCAACAAATCAAAGAGCAACTTAACAATTTCAATTGATAAGAGAAATGCACTTTGAACCAATCTAAGATTGGCTTAAGAATCTCAGCCAATAAGATAAATATACTTTCAACCAATCAAAGAGCAAGTTAAGAATTTCAGCCAAACAGAAAATACACTTTGAACCAATCAAAGATCAAGTTAGGAATTTCAGCCAATAAGGGAAATATATGTTGAACCAATAAGAGATCGAGTTAAGAATTTCAGCCAATTAGAGAAAGAACTATGAACCAATCAAAGGGCTAGTTAAGAATTTCACCAAATAAAAATACTTTTAACTATTTAGATAGCTAGTTGATAGTTAGAGCCAATGAGAGAAAAGCACTTTGAACCAGAGAGCTAGTACTAAATTTAATCAAATAAGAGAAATCCACGGACATAATGAAGTATAGACATACCATACGGACAAAACAGACAAAATAACTAACCGAGTAGCTACGCTGCTAAAATATAAGCAGATATCATGTAATACTTCAAATACATGGACAAAATTTCTTTAATTCTTTACATCAAAAGGATTTCTTTTGTTGAATTTAATCCTTTCTAGGTTATCTAAGAAGGTTTACATTATGGCCAGAGGCGCTTTACATATAATCTTTATTAAGAAATTACTAGTTCTTGGTGCTTAACCTGGCCCCTCTAAGATATATCAAAGACCAAAATTTAGCTTATAAGTGATTTTGTAGCTGAAAACAAGAATTAACTCAAGTTCAAAAACTCTTTGTATTACAGTGAAAACAATATATGTATATACAGATATACAGACATTTTTACATACACAGACAGATAGATAAACAGACAGATAGACATTTATATAGACATACAGAAAGATATGCAGAAATACATACATATTTAAAGACAGAGAGACAGACAAACTAACTTAAAGTAAGACAGATAAAACAGACATACAGATATACGTACAGACGAATAGACAGAAATACAGATTGACAGACAAATATACAGCAATACAGATTGACAGACAAATGTACAGAAATACAGATTGACAGACAAATGTAAAGAAATACAGATTGACAGACAAATGTACAGAAATACAGATTGACAGACAAATGTACAGAAATACAGATTGACAGACAAATATACAGCAATACAGATTGACAGACAAATGTACAGAAATACAGATTGACAGACAAATGTAAAGAAATACAGATTGACAGACAAATGTACAGAAATACAGATTAACAGACAAATGTACAGAAATACAGATTGACAGACAAATATACAGAAATACATCTATAATACAAAGTAGAACGATGTTCGTTTGTCTGTCTGTCTGTCTGTCCCCAACCCCCCCAAAAAATAACAATCCCTCCCCCCCCAAAAAATAAACTTTTTTCTTTTCAAAACTAAAATAAAAATAGTGGGGTCGACTACACCCCCCGCCCCCCCCCCAAAAAAAAAAAAAAAAATTCCCCCCCAAAAGAAATTTTTTAAAAAGAATTTTCATTTAAATCTAAAATACGAAAAATTGGTTTGATCAAACCTCCTGGGGCAAAGCCCCTAGAGGCTAGGGGCGAAGCCGCTAGTATTTAAAGATAGACTTACAGTCTGATATGATAGAAAAAAATAGTTATGCAGACACATGAATAGACATTGAAACAAAGTAGGAGAATCTAGGCATTACATAACACACCTAAGTGTTTAAGACTATCTAAATTGAAGTAATTCCGGTACAAAAATAATTTATTACGCTGTTGTAATAAATAATCTTGATTCAGATTCTTTACTATCAAAATATCAGAACCTAAACCTCAAGACTGTGTATGTTCTGACAATTCATGTATAATTATTTAAGTAATTTTTTCATTGGAATAATATCTCTAAATTTAAATCACTAGCGGATTGACCCCTAGAGGTAATGGGATATCCCCCTACTATGGTCAACAAAACTGGCTTTAATCTTTTAATTGTACATTTTATAACCGCGAGAAGCTGTTTATAATACGATGCGATAAATAACTTTCAAAGCTATAGTTATTTTTTTTAAAATCGCTTTTCAAAATTACCTACTCTTTTTGGAAAAATTTAACCCAGGACATACCCATTACCCAGTAACCCGAAATTATTTTCAAAAATTGGAGGGGGGGGGTCAGTGGCGCGGTTAGGGTTCCCCCATTCTAAAAGATCCCAATCATTTCAGTGGTTACCGAGATCTTAAGCTCCAAACAGACACTGCAGCAGGTATAGGTATAGGCTAAGGCCTCCCGCAGATGTTGCAAGTTCTATTATTTTTCTATTTATTTCAAAAAAAATCTTGATAGTAATTTTGAGGCAAGCATTAATAATTTATTTTAAATTTTCCGAAATGAAACGCATCTGCTTTCCAATGACAGCTAGCTACATATTTACAATACCAAGACCTTTCATTTGAAATATGTACAATACCCTGTCAAAACACTGTTGACATTCTACCGATATACAATTTCGAGGGTTTATGTCGACTATGTTGCTTTAATAAATAGTTGTCGTGGCTGACCTAATATTTACATGCTATTTTTCAAATATTTTTTAAAACATAATTTACTAAGACGAAGAAAGTCCTAAAAAATCAGCATGTTGCGTCATAAAAACGAGAAATTATCCATCCCTTTTTTAGGGGTTTTCTTTCCAACTCCTCCTCTCCTCATCCCTCATTTTTATGACGTCATTGATGGACTTTCTTTGTCTTCAAAATTTACGTCAACTATTTTGTCAATCGATATATTATAACTTGGATGTTACACCAGATTTTCATGTACTCTGATAAAGTGATGCTCGCAGCTGACTAACATAGCGATATCTCTAATCCTTCCACTGTACCCCCATCCCCTCCATTCCTACTGGATAAACGAACTTACCAATAAATGAGGTTCATATTAGCAAGCTAAATTGACGACAACTTTTCCCCTTGCAATATAACCACGTATATCCTATATCCATTTATTGTGACTCACATAATAACTACTTTTTTAACAGGGCATAAGATAGACATAAAATATAATATTTAAAACCTAAATGTAACTTATGTAACACTACTACATAGTACATCAAATGTAAAACAAGGCTGTAAAAGGTCATAATATCCAAAAATTAAATGAAAAATATATTTAAATTATTAATTCATTCGTGGGCCCAAAAACTGTTTGCATTTAATAATTAAATCTTGATAAGTTGATTCACAAACTAGAATAACTACCTTATGTAAAAAATGTAATGGAAGGAGTGGGGGGGGGGGAGAGAGTTGGGACGGCCAGATGTGGAAAATAGATTAGGATAGCTTCGCTACTCAAAATGATTACAAAGCACATATGAATAACAACTAAAGTGGAAGATAAGATTTTACTATAATTAGCATTATTAATCAGGGATAAGACAATGGCCGATAAATTGATGTACATCCCCAAGGATAATACACAAAATTACCTCTTCTGTAGATTGCAATTAGTGGTTGAAACGTTTGGACACTCAACTAAATAAACCATCCAATCAAAATTCAATAAAAGTCCCCAAGGTTGTTAGGCCAACAAATAAGAAAAAATTATTATAAGACTTTGGGAACTAATGTAATAAACAACCCAATGTCTCCTCCCTCCCTGATTATTAATAAAGATATAATATAAATATAAAGTTAAGTAAGATCTCAGAAACAATTTCTGTACAGGGAATAAATGTATATGTAAAGATGTATAACCAAGACAACAACCGTTGTTCCAGTGCGGTGTGGTGGGAACTTTTTTCGTCTGCTAGCAAATGGCTTTCGGCTTTTTTGTAGCGACTTGGTGGTGTTGATATTTCCGACGTTATTGTCTGATATTCAATTGAAAGCATGCACATTGCACAGAGTCCCAACCCAGTTATCAAAAAGTTATTTAACACATTAACACATGAAAAACTACCCCAAGGAGGGGGGGGGATCTTTGTTCGACAAGGCACTTGAGGAGAAACAACCGAAATTAACCTTATTACCAAATATAAGCTTTCGTCGTTTTAAGATTAAAGCTATAATAAATTTAGTAGTTTTACAACAATTGTTTACTATAATTTTACAATATTAGTATATTTTATACATTTTATATTAACAAAGAATTATTACCTATCTAAATATTTTCAGAAAAAAATAATTTAATATGATTATTTTTGGATAAAGATTTGCTATTTATAACATCGTAATATAGACATCTTTCCACGGATGTTAAAATGAAAAATTATCAGCTTAAAACCAGTTTTTTAAGCCACAAGGGGTACTAAAATTGGTATTAATTTTATGATTTTTATTTTAATACGCTGCTATACATGATTTTTCAGTATGACTGAGAACAGGTTCTAATCCAGCGGATATTAATAGGGTTCTAAACCATACTGGAATAGTTATTTCTCGCATCGTATTATAAACAGCTTTCCGCAGATATAGAATGTACATCGGGGCCTAAAAAAAAACTGGTTTTAATCTTATGATTGTACATTTTTATATATTTGTAGAAAGCTGGATATAATACGATGCTAGACATAGTTTTTTCGTATGGATGAGAACCGGTTCCTATCCAGCGGATATTAATCGAAGCCATGCTGGAAAATAAATTCTTTTTGGTTTTTTTTTCTGTTTTATTTAATTTGCACATTTATTACAACAACACAAACTTTACCTTTAATCATCCAGGGATAAAAACTTATTTCTTATCTCTTATAAAAATTTATTATATTTTCTCTAGTTTAAACTCGTTTTTATTATTAGTTTGTGTGATAAGATTGATTGTAGTACGAAATTAAGGCTTTAAATAAATATATCCTTTTGTAATCAAAAAGCTAGCCTACACAACAAATTTTGCATTTTGGAAATTAATTTATGTGATTCATAGATTTGAACGCAAGCTCTTACTTGTAATTTTTTGTTAATTATGTAGCAGTCAGTAATATCAAGCCTTACAACATAATTTCCACATGTTTTAACACATCTACAAGTAAAGAACATTTGATTTTCAGAAAAAAATGACAGCTGCAGGACCATGTTCCTGTAAGCTGGAACTTGGCTGTCACCAAATATCTACGCAGGAACTACTGAGTTCCCAAGAGCTGGAGAGGAAGTGTAAAATAGTTGATGAAACAATCAACTTTCTTGGTCCTGCTAATACACATGAACAATGTACAATTATGGAGAAAATCAATGAAATAAGAGAGAAATGTGGCAAATATTATTTTGATAAAAACAATAGGTTAATTGCTATACCTAACATGATAGGGCTACCAGAAAACCCTTTTATCCTTCTAGGAAATAGCAAGAAAAAGATAAACAAATTTCTTGACAAACACTGTGAAGATTTGCTTCATCAAAACCTGATAATTGCACTCAGAAATTTACAATTCAAGGCATTTATCATGCAAGGTTTCCAGTCTGGAGATGTTCTGAAGGCAAAACTTGAAAAGGGTAAAAAACTTAGAAATAAAAATAATTATGAAGAGCTCAATAAGTATGAAAAAGAAGTTATGGAAATTCTAGATATCAAGAATATGGATGAAGAGACACTTGAACAACATGTTAAACTCCACAAAGACTATATAAATACAGGAAGGAAAGGAAATCCTTCAACATGGCTTTTTGATCAGGTATATATGATTACTTTATGATATGGTCTGAATTTAACAACAATAGTATAAAAAAATGTATTATATGCAACAAAAATTTTTGAATTGTTGATCATTTAGATTGTCTCTATAAAATAAGTTTTGAGTTTAACACCAATAATAACAATTAGAAAATACCAAATACTCATTACTATAAAAAAATATATTTACCATATTTTCAGGTTCTGAAACGTGAAGGTAAAAAGGGGATGAAATCCAACTCGGATGAAATGTTGAAGAGATTTTACATATATCAACATTACTATTTCAACTGCATTCAAGAGGCATCAATGGAGTATGATTCATTACTCCTTCTGCCTGAATTTAAACTAATTGTAAATATTGAGGTCAAAAGAGGATCTAAAGTTAGTGTTCTACAAAATGCTGCAGATCAAACTAAAAAACATCTTTCTTTTTTCACAAGGGTATTTGGATCTTTGTTGTCTACACATTGGAAATTTATCAAGGCTGCCTGTATTCCTAATCTTATTACAGAGAATAAGATTCCTTGCAACAACTGTAGTAATTTCTCTGTCAAAGACAAGGATATCATAAACATTGAACCTTGGCTTTCCAATATAACAAAGGAATGTAAACTCTTCAAAGCAAAAGAATATCATAAAGAGTATGAAAATTTGCTGGTAGGATTAATAGGCTTTGCTTCATTGAGAGAGACTAAATGTCTGAATCTGATCTTGAATCCACATGACTTTAGTAGGCAGACTCAAATGCAATTAGTAGGAAATGATCATGCCATTTATGGCGAAAGTCTGACTGACAGAAATCAACTTGAACCCACTGTTGATAAGATTAGAGAAAACTCTGACTATCTTTTCTACATGTTGAATCCAGAACAATTAGCTGCTGTTGAATGCACATCTCCATACATTATAATCAATGGAGACTATGGAACTGGCAAGACCATTGTATTAAAAGAAAAAGCTAAACAATGTGCTTTAGACCTACCTACTGCTAATATTGGTTTCATAAACCTATCACCATTAACCCATTATGAATTAAAGGTCAGGGATTTAAATAAAACAGAACACAAAGAAAATAGTGTAATGGATATGATTGCATATAGTGATTTTAAAGAGTTTCAAAACATCAACGTCATAACCTGCAAGGACTTGTTTTTTGTTTTTACAGTGAGTATGAGCAGATCCCAATTTGAGAAATGTAAACCGACTATTTATGATGCACTTAGTAATTATCTTTCCATGTCAAGGCATGATTATGTTTTCATTGATGAACTTCCTCCAATACATTCTGATCTTCCAGACTTGTTTCTATCTGACAAGTCATTCTGTGTGACCATGAAGTGTGATGAAGAACTCATAAAAAAAACAAAAATGAATAATTGATAAATGAAATGACAAAAAAGTTCAATGCTACACGAATTGATTTAACTATCAACATGAGAAATTCTCAAAATGTAATTGCTTTATCTAGAGCATTTAGTCTGATTAAAGCAAAACCAGATGAATTACTCAATCCAGAAAAGAATATTATAGGACCAATATGCTATTGGTATGACAATTATCAGTATGGTTTAGATAAACATCTGATAGCTGAAGCAATAATCAATAAGTATTTCTCTTCAAATCCAGAGGAAACAGTTTTTATTCTGTTTGACACAGGCTTCTATGGAGAGTTTAAAAGTTTTCAGAAATATTTTAATCCAACTGCAAAAGTTACCTATCTGCTCAAAGGGTTTAAACTACCTCACAAGTACTGGATAAATCTTAAGGGTATTATTGTAACAGATCTTGAATCCTTTGGAGGTGCTCAGGCAAGAAACATTATTATATTTTCAAACAATAGTCATGTGTCCAAGAACAATCTTGTGAGGAACATGATCATTAGAACAATGTCTTTTGCAATAGTTGTGATGATGTGCCACATACCAATTCCAGTCTCTACAATGATTAATAGAGATACAGATCTTCATGAATATGTGCTAGACCTGAAAGTGCCAGTAAATTGTTATCATATTGAAAATGTTTTTGAATGGAAGGAAAAATATGTGGTTAAAGCAATCATTGATGAGTATTGGTCTGATCCTAATAACAACAAACCTATTTTGATACTATCAAATAACAAGGAACAGTGTAATAAGATTGGTAATTACCTAACAAAGCAATACAACTCTGAAAGGTATATCAATGTTAAAGATATTGAAAATGTTAGACGGCGTTCATATGATGAGGTTACTGTTATTTGTATGAAAAGTGCATTTCATAGATATCTATCAAGTTTATTAGATGAGGCAGAAAGCATAATTATGTTTACAGATTCAGATCAAGATTATGTCAAAACTTGCAGAAACCTAATCCAAAGAGCACAGCCTGAATATGCCGTAGTTGTTGGCAGTGAACATGTAGATTTGATGGAACCTTTTCTAACCTTGATTGAAGTTGATTCATGTTGTTTTGGCTTAAAATACTGTAAATTCTTTCCATGATGTGATTTTCATATTCAAAAACATTAGTTTATCATAAAATGTTGAATGTTATTATTTATCAATTTGGATTACCATACCCATCCTATTATTGTTATAACTTCATTCTTAACAAAGATAATTTGGTAAGACATATAATAGCAAATATTTTCTTTAATGCAAATACTTTTAATCTAACCATTGCAGTAATATTTACGTAGATCTTTGTATTTTCTATATTAGGATGATTTTGCTATTGTTCATGATAATAGTTATATTTTAACCATTGCAGTTGTATTATATATATTACATTACCTTTCTAATTGTAGTCAAATATTCAATATATTTGTTGGAATATCTGTTAAATTAAATCCTTATAATAAAGAAACAGGATGTCTCTCTGTGTGTACCGAAATATTTCGCTAACTGCTGAACCGATCGGGTTCTCCTTAGCAGGGTAGCTTTTCATAGGTCCCGGAAGGGTTTATAATCATTTTGAGGGAGGGTACCACCATGGTGGGTGAACTTTGCAGATCAGTATAATCAGTGGCGTGCGAAGCACTTTGTCTAGGGGGGGGCATTTTGAAGATTTTTTAAAATTTTGCCCCCCCCTAAATCAAAGTGCCCTGGGGGGGCACTTTGCTTTAGGGGGGGGCATTTTGATTATATATACTAATTTTAAATAAGGGCGTTTTAATCCTTATTTCCCATTTATATCCCCCACCTCTTCCCCCCCCCCCCATTTCTTCTCCCCCATCCCTTCTCCCCACCCTGCAATGACCGAAGGGAAGGGAGCTAGAAAGCATCTTCGAAAAAATAGTACAGAAGATAAATTAACCTTCCCCCCCCCCCCCCTCCACGACAAAACATTTTTAATGGGTGGAAGGGGATGTTATAAAATCTCAGCAGGAAGGATGAATAACCCCATTAAAAAAAATTGGGGGGGGGGGGGAGATAAAAACACTCATTTTGGAAATAATTTACCAAAAATTAACCTAATATGAAAAAATGATATTAGATATTTCTTTATTGTATGACAACAAGGATGACAACATCTTTAAGTAGCAAAGCAAAAAAATCATTAATAAGAATACAGACAAGTAGATTTAAATAGCATCTGTTGAAATAAATATATATTTTAAGTAGAAAAAGTCACAAATCCTTTTTCCTGTATGTTGTGTGATGACAGTCAAAGTAAATTACATACTGGATGCTCGAAACAGCAAGAAATTTCATTTTTTTTAATATTATATTCCACAAAAAAATTTATCGTAGCATAAAAACCAAAGATATAATGAACTATGTATAAAATAAAAAAAAATACTTGTCCTTTCATTGTGAAAAAAAGCAAAAATCATTTGGAAGGGCGCAAAGCGCAAATTTTTTTCTTCAAATATGCAGGGAGGGAGGGGTTTTTGGGCTATTTATTACACTAGTCCCCAATATTTCATGGCAGAAACCATTTGGAAGGGCGCGAAGCGCAAATTTTTTTCTTCAAATATGCAGGGAGGGAGGGGTTTTTGGGCTATTTATTACACTAGTCCCCAATATTTCATAGCAGAAACCATTTGGAAGGGCGCGAAGCGCAAATTTTTTTCTTCAAATATACAGGGAGGGAGGGGTTTTTGGGCTATTTATTAAACTAGTCCCCAATATTTCATAGCAGAAACCATTTGGAAGGGCGCGAAGCGCAAATTTTTTTCTTCAAATATGCAGGGAGGGAGGGGTTTTTGGGCTATTTATTACACTAGTCCCCAATATTTCATAGCAAAAACCATTTGGAAGGGCGCGAAGCGCAAATTTTTTTCTTCAAATATGCAGGGAGGGAGGGGTTTTTGGGCTATTTATTACACTAGTCCCCAATATTTCATAGCAGAAACCATTTGGAAGGGCGCGAAGCACAAATTTTTTTCTTCAAATATGCAGGGAGGGAGGGGTTTTTGGGCTATTTATTAAACTAGTCCCCAATATTTCATAGCAGAAACCATTTGGAAGGGCGCGAAGCACAAATTTTTTTCTTCAAATATGCAGGGAGGGAGGGGTTTTTGGGCTATTTATTACATTAGTCCCCAATATTTCATATAAAATTTTTTTATTCGTTGGCTCAACAACTTTGGGGACTTTAATGGAATTTTGATTGGTTGGTTAATTAAGTTGAGTTTCCATACATTTCATCCACTAATTGTAATCTATATAAGGGGTAATTTTGTGTATCATCATTGGGGATGTACAAAATTTCTTCCTATAACCTGGTTTGTTATGTTCAGTGAAAAAAGATTATAACCTAATTTCTACACTAATTTAAAAATTTGGTAAGGTTAAATGAATAGTAACTGTCTGTTTGGCGCGAAGCGCCAAAATTTTTTTTTGTGAGTATTTCTTGATCTTTTTTATGGAAACTGGGATAGTTTTGCTTTTTGTAGGGTAGGGGGCAAAAAGGGGCATTTTTGTTTACCAGGGGGGGGCAAAATGGGGCATTTTTTAACATTTAGGGGGGGGCAGGGGGGGCGGTTGCTAGGGGGGGGCAGGGGGGGGGGGCGTTTTGATCGCTAGGGGGGGGCGATTGCCCCAAATGCCCCCTTCGGTTCGCACGCCACTGAGTATAATTTGCCAATGTCCACTCGCTCCTTGTTCTAACAAATTTATTTGCTATTGTGTCTTTTTTGCGAACATGTGATAATATGCGGACGTGAATGCACGTCTGTTCAATTCAGAGGGAGGGAGGGGACATTGGACTGTAAATTACACTAGTACCCAAATTTTTATAGCCAAGTTATTCTATAAGTTGGGTCAAAAATTTGGAGTATCTTTATTGCGCGCATTATGATTGGTTGGTTTCAAACTAACAGTGTTCAATATTTTTTAATCTACTGAAGAAGTAACTAAGTCATTATTTGGGAGATGTATATAAATTTATTCCCCATTGTCTTATCCTTTAAGATCCCTGGTTGAATTAGCTTTTGGATCAAGTTGTAGCTTTACCAGTGTCACTTCTTAATCCCATTTCTTTTCAGGGAATAGGGAGCAGCAATAATAGTTATTTATCGCATCGTATCATAGACATCTTCCCGCGGATATAAAAATGAAAAGTATTTGATTGAAACCAGTTTTGTTAAACCCAAGGGGTCTAAAGCCTGGGCTAACAACAATTTTCATTTTAAAATTCTTGGAAAATTGTCTAAAATATAATGTATTGTTTGCTATACATAATTTTTCAGTATGGCTCAGAAACGATTCAAATCTAGCGGATATTTATCGGTTTCGAAGCCATACTGGAAAATAAATTAGTTTTTTCCTGAAAATTGAAAATAATTGGAGGGGAGGGTTTTTATTTTGTATTTTTTACTACTTTATGTCGGTTTATATTGAGTACTGGTTAGCCCTGCAGGGTTAGAATCCCAGTAAGGGTTAGGCATATGAAAAAGTTCCACCCCCCTCCCCATTTGTTTTCAATTTATTAAAACAGTGGGAGAGTGGTCAGTGTATCATCATGCAATTTTGAAAAAGAGACGATTCTAAATAAACGATCATAGCTATGCTCCTAAAAGCTTTGCTTCAATTCAGACATCTCCTTTCATAAACTTAGAATTTTAGAGTAGCTTCGCTACTAAAAAAGCGCAATGTTCACTATACGTAGAAATTAGGACATTAAAAGAAAAAATATAGAAATTTTCAATATATTGTTTATTTATATAGCTAAATATAAACAATTAATTTATAATATAAAGTAAATAATAATAATAATAATAATGAAAGCTAACAAACACACCAGATAATTAATATTGTATAGTAGGCATGCCAGTCATTGAAAAATACTCAATACAATAACAAACATTTGATTAAAGTAGAATTTTGTTACATTTCAAACAATAAATATAATATTTAAAAAAAAACATGCTTTCCATTTCAAAACAAAATTCTACTTGAGAAAAGAAACAATAATGAAGTCATAAAATCAACATTAACAATTTAATTGTTGTAGGATAGGCCAAATTTAAAATGAATTTATGTATAATTTGGAATGTTAAACATTTAAAAAACTACTTTCAGATTTTAAAATTATTTTCAATTTGAAAACATATGATACACTACCAATAGCATGCCCATCGCTATTATGATTTTAAAATTACAATTTCATCTGTATCAATTGATATTTAATATGGGACCTTTTATATTTCATTTCAACATTTCTTATGATTTTAATGAAAATATAAGAAAAATTAAGCAATACCTGAATTTACTGGTTTTGTTTCTCAAATTTTTGACAATTTTCATTTGTGATTTTTGTACAGGGATAGAACAATGGGTAATAAATTGATATTTCCCCAATTATAATTATAACTGCTGCCTTTGGTAGCTAATAATTATTTGGAGGAAGCTAAGGGGTGAAGATTAATTTAATTACCATTGTTCTATTCCTCTCTTAAAGTTCAGGACTAATTTCAACACCGTTTATAGTTACTTGGACTGAATAGTAGCGAGGCTACTCGATATTTCAACATGTCCGTCCGTCCAACTGGTAGAAAATGTACAGTAATATGCTTGGCTGATTTTTGTTGTAGATTTCTTGTACTACTGAGCATCCAATATATAATTTGCTTTGTCCGTCGGTCATGCAACTAGCTTTGTCCATCCATAAATTTTAAGTGCTTCGCTGCTTTTTGATGTTGTCATCCTTGTTTTATTTCGGCCTAAAGTTATTTTAGTAAATATTGAACAGTGTTTAAAATAGTCCCAACTTTGTATGATCAGGTACAAATAGATGATCTTATATATTTATAATTTCATTTCAATTTAATTTCATATTTTTGTGGAAAGAATGGTTAATACTGTCAAAGAAAGCTTAATTCATAAGTGATTTTTTTACGTTACGTAATTTTTTAGACATAACATTAGCAAGAAAAGTAGTTTTTTTTAATTGAAAACTTGAAAAAATTAATTCAAAATTAATAATTACAAAACATAAATATACCATTAAAATTTTATTATATGCAATAAGTCCGAGAGAAATTAAGAAAAAGAAACTTTCGGGCATTCACAACGACTTAGTTTGGTGTATTTCTTCCAAATTCATTAAAATGTAAAAAAAATAAATAAAATCTTGAATCTTAATTGGAAAGAAATAAACCAAAGAAAGGAGGGGAAGGTCTAATTATTGAACAAGTTTTTTATTGCAATTGAAATTAACAAAAAATATAACAATTGCCATATATTACAGTATTATAACCGCAAACAAAATTGACATAATTTTCAAGGAAGCTATTTGATTTTTTAAAGCTAAGTATGGTGTTACGTGATCTTTTGATAGTTTCCAACCCCCCCCCCCCCCCCCTCCCTTTTTTCACAACACATGATCAATCAATTTTGTGAGTGTAGCTCCGTTGTATTGCTGCGCTGTTCCTTCTTCTTGCGGATTTTCTTGCGTCTGCGCTCCAACGCACTGAGCTCGCTCTTGATGGTCAGGTAGGTTTTGCGCAGGTCCTCCAAGGCGCCCTGCAGCAGGCCAATTCTGGCGCCTGAATCCATTCCAGGTTCTAAGAAAAAATTAAGGTTGAAAGGGTTTGAAAACGGAAGTTTAATTTACAACATCCCTAGAATCTACTTGGATCGTTGTTCTTAGGAAATTAAAGTTGAAGAAAAAGGGGGAAGAGTTTATAGTTGTCCAACTAATACAACCTTGGTCAGACTTCTCAGCTTGTTATTTTAATATTCGTGAAAAATTGTCTGTAATACGATGCTACAATTCAGCAGGTCTGGGAACCTGTTCTAATCCAGCGGATAATAATCAGTTTCGAATCCATACCGGAAATTATCTTACCTAGTTTGACATAGAAGTTGTACTTAGAGCTTGCATTAGGTTTAGGCTGTGCCAGCGCCTCCAGCGCGGCGTTATCCAGGCGGACTAACTTGGTCATCTCAAAATCTGTTCTCGACCTGTAATAGAAAGTTTTAACAATCATGTCTTCTATGAACAAAATAAGTAATAAGGAATATTTTTGGTGTTAAAGTAACACCATTACCACAAGACTGTGATCTATCTATTTACTATACCTTGTACCCATTATAGTAGGAGTTAAAGTAACACCATTACCACCAGTTTCTGAGCCATCATCACCGTCCTAAAAAAACAAATAGATATTAATTACAATAAATTATGAAGAAATTTTCAAGAGATTACAATTTTAATTTAGCAAAAATTAAGCAAAACAGGCTACAAATCATTTGAGGATTTCTTTATTTTGTGTTTTTTTTTTACTGTTTGTTTGTATTCTAGTATTTTATCGTAACGATACTAATACTAATTCATCTACGCCCAAAAAGTGGGTAATCAACAAAATTACACTTTGTGTAGATTAAAATCAATGGAGTGAAAGATTTGATTCTTATATTTTTAACAATCTAATCAAGTACCAACCTTACCCCCAAAGTTTTAAGCTGAATATAGAAAGATCTTATATTTGCCCCTTTATGCTGCAAAAAATGTTACCTGTCGTCCTCTGTTATTGCTATTACTTCCAGAAGCTCTACCCCCTCTGCCTTTCCCCCTACCCCGTCCCACACTATCCCGCGACCGCCGTTTCTTCTTCATATCAATCGGCGATATGTCCATGCCGCTAGCTCCGCCGCGCTTCCGTTTTCCCCGCCCACTGCGCGTGTCACTAGAGCTGTCCATGCCGCCGCGAGAATCCACTGATCCGGCACGGCGTGAACTCCCCGTCACACTCTCAACATCACTGTCCTTGTGCCCGGTATTACCGCCACGGCCATCGCCCTGCCTGTCAGCCCGCGTATTACTGCGGGTGGTTGTTAACGACTCTAAATCGCTGCCGACACGCTTGGGACTGCCAGTCAGCGACTCGAGGTCCAATTCTGAGGAGTCGTCGCCGCCACTTTTGTTTGCAGAAGCTCGTTTTTGGTGCTCCGAATATTTATTTCCTTGGGCATTCACCATCTCCGGACTTCTACATTCAAAAGTTTGCATTAGAAATAATAAAAACAAGGATGACAACATCCATAAAAGCGAAGCACTGAAACGGTAGGACAAACGAACATTAACACTTGTATAATGTCAGAACTGAAAATCATAATATAAATGTTTAAGAGTCAAAGCAAAATTGTAAGTAAATTTGTTGAAAAACTGCTTGATTCAGGATAATGTTTATGGACATACTTAAATTTTTAGGACTTTATAATAGAGTTGCTTTGCTTATTACATTATACTTTGTTGTCCCAAGAATCAATATATCAAAAATCAGATCAATCGGATGATTAGATCACATAAAAATTTGTTGTTAAAAAAGTAAAAAAAATCAACATGTTTAAAATGGACGTACGGACATTTTTATGGTGAATATAGAGTTGCTACGCTTTCTAAATCGTACTTGACTATTAAAGAAATCACCATGCAAAACTTAAAATCGATGGGACAATTCTAACATGCCTAAATTAACAAAAAAAGCTATCCGTTACGGACGGACGTACGGACCAACCCTAATTATAGAAAAGCTTCGCTTTTAAAAATAGTTTTTTTGCTTATCTTATCCTATTTTCAGATAGCAATATGTATGTCCACTACCTTCGAATACAAAGCCCCTTGATGCCTAGGACCCCAGTAGTTTGACAATTTATTCCCCCTTGAATGTGACAATCATACCCAGAAATCGGGTTCACGGGGCCAACAAAACTGGAATTAATCTTAAAGTTTTTCATTTTCTTATATGTAGTAAGCTGTCTATAATACGATGCAATAAACAACTATTACCTTTCTATAATTTCCCGACAAACCAGACTCTTGTCAATATCCGAGTCCTCTGTAATTTTACCAGTTCCGCTTTCCTGGTGTTGTGCTGCGGCCGCAGCCTTCCGCCTTTCCGCCGACTCAACAGTCTTCCGCCGCTTTGGCGGTACAGGCCTATGTTTGGTAGCACTATCACCGCCAGCCTCGGATGAATCGCTGTCGGTATCGCTGACAACTTCGCGGGATTTAAGATTATAATTACGCGGTCCCCGCAGCTTTTGACGTTTCCGCGTTTTTCGCGGTGATACGCCAGAGGCAGCGGCGGCGGTAGCGTTGTCCAGGGAAGAATGCCGTTTCTCGCCGCGTCTGGCGGCGTCAGATTTCTTGTCGCCGGAGTTAGCGTCATCCGTATCGGAATTATTTTTGGTGTCGTTTCCATCGGAATCTTCTGTTTCTTGCTTAATTTCAGTCTTAACAGTATCCTAAATGAAATCGTAATAGTAAGAATCAACTTTACATAGTTAAAATTAAAAACTTTTATACATTTGGCTTGGTAGGTAGGTAGGTTTAAAATTAAAAATGGAATGATGAAAATCAAAGAATTTATAACACTTACCTTATTTTCTTGCTTCGTAGGAATTCCTAATAAGTTTGAAGTAGAAGGTGGTGGTGTGGATGTAGATTGAGAGTTTTTATCTACTTTTTGAAAATGTTAAAATAATATTACAACCCTGGCTGATATTACAATGGTAGCTCTTACAATTATGAAAACAAAATTACCCCTCTAAAATCATTTGTAGACACTGCTAGTTTGCATGAACCTATCAAGATTTAAATAAAGTACCCATAGTTTTTAAGCCAACGAATGAGAGAATATACACTACCATTGCAATAGTGGGTAATCTATAAACCATAATATCTATCTATAATTATCAATTATTGTTTTTCAAATTTTTGTATTACAATTTATGCTTTTATAAACAAAGGTTTAATTAATTGTAATTTCTGCGCTACTTATAGACCTAATTTTCTTGTATTCAGGAATAAGACAATGGGCAAGATTATTCATTTTTAACATTCCTTTCGCAGATTCTAGAGGTAGAATATTTGTAAGGGTTGGCTTTACATCTATTTCATCCTTCTCTTTCTTCATCTGATCCAAGTTTGTCTAAATATAATATGGAAACAAGATTAGTTTTCATAAAAACATTTGAATTTTTAAAATGAAAAAAATAAGATTACTCTTCTAGAGACAACACCGCTCACGCGACATCTTAGCTGCCAATGTAAATACAGAAGCAACACAAATATAAAATTATGTTATTTTGAATATACTTATGCTTATTTTATCATTTTATTGTCTTTTTTATATTAGAAAATAAATCTACAAATAGATACCTAGATAAAACCCCATTAAAGTTTTAAAAAAATGTAGACTAAATGCCCTTTTCAAAAGATATAGCCTAAGGAAAACATAAACCCCCTAGCCAAAACATATACATAAACCCACATTTTTATATTTAATATCAAAATATAACGTAAATGCTTCACCACCTTGGCCCTAAGCCTCTATAGTTAGGTGAAGATGCAAGTACAAAGAAAAAAATACCTTTATTACTGTGCCCACAATAGCATCTATGACACTAGAGGTTGATAGCGGCGTGGAGCTACCAGTTGACGAATCTCCGGACAAACTAGTTGAACACGTTGTCGACATCATCAATGAGGACAGTGTTGTGCTAGCTGTTGTCGACAAGCTTGTTGATATAGTGGAAGTTGATGACAAAAATGTCATTGGAATCATCGAGGTCATTGATATTGTTGAAGAGAGGGCAGTTGTAGTGGCTGGTGTGTTTAATATTGATGTTATCGGGGGGGATAAGAATTTAGTGGCCACAGTCGAGGGTGGTAGGGATAGTTGTAAGGGGGGTGCTGAGGACGGAAGGATTGCTGGAGACACGGGGGGAAGGCTGGGGGCAATGGTTGGAAGAGGCTGGATAGTGGAGGGAGGGAGGGGTGGGGCTACCGTAGGCAGAGGACGATTTAATCCACCACCTAAACATACAAAAAAATCAGTAAAATTTTTCAAACTATACTTCATCAGGGCGGCTTTAGTGTATCATATTTCATGACGACGAATGGAGTAAGGCGTTTTTAGGCTTATTGTAGGTTATGTGAAATTAAATAACGGTTAAAAGAGTCATACAGGATTAAAGCAGCTCCAAGCAATGGATGTTTTTTCTTTCAAAATTATCAAATTTTCAAAAAGGTACCTAGTCAAGAAAAAGTGAGAGATATAAATATATATAACTTTTTACATTTGACTTAAATTAAAAATATTCACTTTTATTAACTATTCTTGAGTTTTCTTTGTAAAACTGTGTCTTACCCGCAGATAGGCTAGCTAAGTGAGGGAACAGTGCAAACCGGTTTGGAGGCAGGGTCATCGGCTTCATGGCTGGCAGCGAGGGCGCTGCTACGGACACAGGTAAAGATGGCGCAACCTGTAATAAGTTTTAACTTCAATCATAAGCTACTTTGGATTTATTCAGGGGTGTATATTCTACATGGGATCCCCGGCTCAGGGGGGGGGGAAAAAAATAAAAAATAAGTGGTTGGAGGGAAAAAAAATGTAAAAATTAAGAAAACTGAAAACATTTTTTCCATTTCCCCCCCTCCTTGGTGAAAAAAAAACTAAAAAAATGTGTGGTAGGAGGGAAAAAATAAATAAAATATGGAGTTCTTTAAATATTTTTCCATTTTCCCCCCTACTTGGTGAGAAAAAACTAGGGGGGGGGGGAAAAAAATAAAAAAATTTGTCGCCGGGGAAAAAAAATAAATCTTGTGCAGAATATACACCCCTGGATTTATTAGAAAGAAAAAATAAGATTATCATTATTTATTTTTTCATTTAATTGCACTTATATGGGAAATTGACTAAATATTAATTTTAGACAGTCTAGATGAACAACTAAAAATGTATCCATTTTAATATGAAAGAGCAGTTGTTTTTTACTATCATCCGATCCATATGATAAGTTAATTATAAATAATTTAATTTCTGAGGTTAAGGTTTTGCTGATGAAATTTTTTTGTTTAAATATTTCGTCGCTCGAATTATGGGATTGATTAAATGAGACTAAATATAAAAGAAATTAGGATTCGTGTTACATCTATTATGTAAATAAGATTTGACTGTTGATGGGCCAAGGTATTCCTCCTAAACCTACCTGAGATGAGGTAGAGCTCAACATGGAAGAAGGAGATGTTGTGGAGATTCTTTGCAGTGCCACCAGTGGCTGTCCAGATGAGAGCTTTGGCGGTGAGTCTTTTGTCTTGGATACGCTCTTCAGGTCTTCGGATTTTACCTTTTTCTCTGGGGTGTCATTGCTCTCCTAAACAATGTTAAAATTAATAAAAACTAGCGTCAAGATCTGTATTTGAAAGGGAGAAGAAAGAGTCCAAAAAATATACTAAATTCATCATAAGAATATTTAAAAGTAAAACAGCTTAAAACCACACCGGAATCCCTGCATCGCTTTCTTAGAAGGAGAAACCAAAAGTATAAACAAATGTAAATAAATTTTCAGGAATTTTTTAAAAATTCAACTTCTTATCTGTTAAAGTTAGCTAATAATTTTAATATACAAAAATTGTAATTTTGCATATTGTTGGGGTAAATCAATTTATCGCCGATTGTCTTATCCCTTACAGCCCCTGTGAGGGGACAGAAAACATCCACAAATAAAAAATTTGGTACCTTTTTAGCATCAGCCTTAGGGGAGATGCTGCCAGCCTTTTCTTTCTTGGCTTCACCATCTTTTTCAGGGGAAGATTTATCACTTGTGCCAGCTGTTGTAGGTAGATCATCAGTAGATGTTTCATCAACCTTCTTCTTTCTACCCCTGGCAGCTGCAGTTGCTGGTAGCTTAGAACTGTCTTTTGTTGGAGTTACCTGAAAATTTGAATTAGCTTAAAATCTATAGCACAAAGTACAAGAAATTTCGGATCCTGATGAAGCCTATGATGATCTCAGTGTGCAATTCAATCTTAACTTTAGATAATCAGAGCTATATACATGATACATTGGATTATAACTTATACTGTATCCAAAGTTTTCTAATAGTTATTTCTCGCATCGTATTAAAAACAGCTTTCCACGGATATAAAATGTACAATTATAAGATTAAAACCAGTTTGTTTTGCCCCGAGGTGCCGAAGGCACGGGCTAAAGAAACTGGTTTTAATCTTACGATTGTACATTTATATTCGTAGAAAGCTGGATATAATACGATGCTAGACATAGTTTTTCGTATGGATGAGAACCGGTTCCTATCCACCGGATTCGAATGAATACGAGAAAAAAACATTCTCTTAAAAATTTTGGGTAGGTACTTTCATTAATTTTGATTGTTTGGATAAATAAGCACTGAAGCAGTGTCCCAACATTTTAACAAATATGTTTTAGGTATCTTTTGAATGGGATTATTTTGTGTATCATAATTGGGGTTGTATTGATTATCAATTCATCGTCCATTGTCTTATACTATAAAATTTAAACTGAATATTAAAGAAACCGTCGACCAAGGTACAGGATAGCTGATAATTTAATTGCCCTTACCTTTCCAGTTGCAAAGCTAAGTACATCAGTCTTTCCAGGAGAGGCAGAGTCACTTGTTGCGGTTTTATCAGTGGACTTATCAGCAGCTACTGCAACTGCCATCGACAGCTTGGCACCCTCGGCAACGCTGCGGCTCTTGGCAGCTTCCTCCTTGATTCTAGCGGCTCTGGTCGGTGAATCAGTAGATTTCAACGTTGGCTCAAACTTCAAAGTGCTTTCTTCAATTTCCTGAAAAAATGGTATTTTAAAAATCATCTTTTCTATTTACTTACAGAAGGTATATTTATTTAATTTGAACCAAATAAGTTTAGTTTTCACACAGGGAGAGAAAATAAATAACACCAATGTTTTAAAAACACATTCTCTCATTTGTAGGCTTAGAAACATTAGAAATTTTTAAAAAATGATTGGGCTGTACAAACCAACAGTGTACAATTAATCTAAGAACTTTAGTCAATCGTAAGGTGTAAGAACAGCAATTTACCATTCCTTCAGATCTCAGAGGTTTAAAGATTATCGTTTAAAGAATCTTTACTACCTAATGGATGTAGATGGATTTGTTTTGAAATTGATGGGATTGAGAACTGCAATTAAAGTCTATTTACCTTAAAATCATAAGGGTCATCATCTTTGGGAAGCATAGCTTTCTTGGATGGAGTTACTGGTCGTTTGGCATCAGAAACTGGAGTTACCGGCCTTTTAGACTCTAACCTAGCTGATGTACGCGGATTATCCGCGTTAGCAGCATTGGCAGGAAGAACAGTTTTAGTTTCCTTCTTAGTTTCAGCGGTTTTGTTATCTACTGCTGCTTTGTCAGGCGTATTGGGTCGCCGTTTTAGTTCACTGGACGGGGTTGTCATTGTCGGTCCAGTTCTGCTTGATTTGCGCTTTAATTCTTGATTATTATCATCACATTCTTTCTTGTTTTTATCCTCTTTATTAACCTCCTCAGTGTCAATATTATCAGTCTCCATTTTCTCATCATCATTTTTGGCTGGAGTTGATTTAGCTTTTGGTTTCGCATCGGCTGCACCAACGCTGCCTGCAGCCGCAGCAGTGCTGCTCTGCCGCTTTAGCTTGCGCGTCACAGGGGACTCAGTGCGTTGACCGGCGGCAGTGACCGGGGACGAGGTGCGGGTATTGGCACGGTCATCTGTCTCATCTTGGTCATCGGTGTCTTTGGATGGTGAAACCTGTAAAATAAAGTAGGTCAGTGTCTTTGGATGGTGAAACCTGTAAAATAAAGTTGAAAGTGAAAACTATTTTTAAACCATAATTGGTAATGTCATTACCATAAACCATAATTAATCGATTTGTTATTCTTTAAATAAAAAGTAATAAAAGTGAAAACAAATGGTAAAATAATGATATTATTATTAATCATTGATTAAGGTCATGTATAATTCTGACATTGTTTATCATAATTGGGGTGTGTGTGCATGCATTATCATTTATTTGTTCATAGTCCTATCACCTAAAATCCCTGTAGTCATTTCACTGTATAGTATTCAAGGTAAGGAGGTGTAAGACATAAAAGAACTTAAAAACATAGATCGTTGTAGAACCAAAAATAGTACGAACTACAATATATACCTGTTTAGTAGGTGATCTAGCCGCCCTGGTGGAAGCAGGTGAACTTGTTCTGGAACTATCTGGGGTGGAGCTGGGAGTAGTGCCTCGCCCCTTCACTAACCTCTTCTTCTATAATAAAAATCAAATTGAAAAGAACTTAAGTTGAAACTAACGCAAAATCAACAATTTCCCAAAAGCCCATTACACCTAAAGATGCAATGAATGTACAGTGCATAAAAACAAACATGAATATCTTCCTAACAATATCTACCAAATGTAAAACAAAATAAAAAGGGGGGGGGGGAGGAGAGGGGCTGAATGTTTAATCTTTCTCTTTTCTATTCTCTAATGTCCTAAATATGAACGCATTTTTTAATAGTAGGAATCAAGAAAATTAAATAACATAAAATCAGGATTTAAAAATTCTTTATTTTTAAAATGATTTCGAACCATTAACGTAAAGGAACAAAATCTTTTGATCATTGAAAGAAAACGAAGTAGCGGATTTCGTCCGCTTCGGGGGGCTCTAACCCTGAGGGGCCAATTTCCTAACCTTGCGGGGCAATCATTAACATTTACCAAACCTATCCTAAAATAAACAATAGGTAGAAATACAAAATCAAAACAAATAAACAAAGTGGGGGATAACGAAGCTCTATAGAACAAGATAAGCGTATTACAAAAGGAAAGGGTGAATTTGAATTCAAGTATTTAAGAGTAGATGCGCTACTTGAACAAAATATACCTTTGCTGGTGTGTCCTCCTTCTTGGTTTTATCAAGATCTTCGTCTTTAAGTTTGTTATCTTCTTCATTCTCATTGTCAGACTTGGCATCTTCCTTCACTTTGCCAGTGCCAGGCTTGCCCTGATAAAAAATTTCATATTTAACATGGTGCAAAGGGTTTATATTTTTCATCATCTTCCAAGCTCGAATTATATTTTAGGCTAAAATGTTTTATTTTCATAGATGATGAAAGAAATGTAACTTCATTCAATAGTATACAATAAAAGCTTTGCCGACTTTTTTATGAAAAGAGCAATTTTGCATTTTCAATACCTAAGTCATAGTCATTTTTATGAAATTACTGATTTGTTGAAATGAACTTAGAGGTTTCGTCGTAGGCCTTAAGACATTCCACAATTGCATGCAGACAACCAACCCTTTGATTGCACGACTTTTGTCTCAGATGATAACGTCTATAGTCTTGAATCGGTTCAGTCTGAAAATTTTAACAATTATCTTCCCTTGATTCATTTTAAGCAAGAAACTGCCAATAAGCAATTAATTTGTATTCTCATTTTCTTACCTTGAATGACTTAGTAGAGCTGGATGAAGTCTTGGTGCTTGAAATAGATTCAGTGCTGGTATTGGCTGCGCTACTAGCCGCCGCTGCCGCGATTGAGGTGCTCACATCTGGTGGTCCGCTTCCTGATTATGAAACAAAGATTAGGATTAGAATGGCTTTTTTTCAATGTGTCTTGTTAAGCACTAAAAGGCTCCCGCCATTTTTGCAAGAATTAAATAAAATACAGTGTTTTTTTAAGGAACATAAGTATTGGTTTAGTTTACATCTGGGGTGTATATTCTGCATGAGATCCCCGGCTAATAGGGAGGGGGGTGGGGGTTAATAAAGTGTACTGATTATTGTTCATTATATTATATTATGTCAATGGTATGTTGGTTAGATCAAGAAATACTTTAGTTTCATTGAAAAAAAAACACTTTATGTATTAACACCTTTCAGAAGTAGTTTAAATTTATACCTTGATTAGTTACGGTAGTACTGCTAGGGGCTGCAGATTTACCACCCTTGGACTGGTTCCAGGTTTCATTCTGGGCAATCCTGGCCCGAGTTATCCATTCATCATAACGAGAATTCCAACCCTGTAATAATATTATTATTTAAGGGACAAGACAATGGACGATAATAAATTAAAGATAACTAATGGGAGCCAATCTTTCCCTCTTTTTTTTGTCCTAATGCACGACCTTTATCTTGAAGTTCTAACTATACATGGCAATGCGTTGCGCCTATTTTACGTCAAGGCATTCCCCCTTTATCTAACAATTAATGTATTGCATCTACACAGTAGAAGTAGGAACCATTTTCAGAGTCTTTAGTTATTACGCAGTATTATGACGAGGTTCGAACTCAGACCTCCCCGACGACAAGCGGATGCGCTACGAGTTAAGCCACGCGGGGGTGTCAAATTTGATGCACTTACCAGGTAGTGTACAAAGAATTTTGGCCATTTCTGTCCCTCCGGATGATTAGTCTTGAGAATCTTGGCATCATAGATCTGTCCGTGCAGCCAGAATACTTTGATCTTGTCACCAATAGAGCAGATTACGTTGTTCTAAAAAAAGATGAATAAATCCTTATAAATAAACAGGATGGCTGTCTTTCAGTGTGTACCGACGAATCTCACTAACCGCTGAAACGATATCATATGGTTCTTCTTTACAAAGTAGCTTTTCATAGGTCCTGGGAGGGTTTATAACTATTTTATTTTTGGGGGAGGGTACCACCACCCCCCTAAGATAAATCGTTATGAATAAACAATAAATTTACACAAAATTAGTTATCATGAAAACTTGTGCCATATTGCAATTATGATAACGATATCTGTCCTTCTAAGATGTCAGATTTTACTAAGTGTTACTAACTGATAGAAATACAAACTTTTTGGTACCTTTTTGGGATCCTTGGGGCTATGCAAATGACGAGAAAGCATTAAATATCATTTTAGAAATGGTGGAAGAGGTTAAAATTATAAGCATACCTTTAAATGTTGAGGTTCATCCCCTGTTTCTTTACCAGAGGATGTCTTCTTGACCGCAGTAGCTGAGCTAGGAGCTGCAACTCCAAGGGAACTGGCACTAGCGATAGTGCTTCCAACGGAACTTGGACCTATATTGAAATATTTTTTTATTAAAATTCTCATAGTACGTAGAAACATAACTTCATAGTTGTATGTAAACTGACGATCAAGAGATGCGGGGATGGTCTACAATAAGGGCAAGTCCGTCAATCTGTCAATATCTATTAATTTGTATACTTATTACTTATACTTTATATTTTGCTCATAATGCATTATTCAATATTCATATTACACTTCTTAGCAGTGATTATAAAAATGCCATAGGAAAAGTTTAGAAAACGTTAGGATGTCATGTGATTAAGTTGATTAGTTCCAGTGAAGCATAAATATCTTCAGTAACTAGCCGTTAGACGGATATACCCTAATTTAGGTACAGCTGCGCGCTCCTAAAGAAAACATGACATAACCAAGATAATACCTAATTTATTTTCGATAAAAATCCAACCTGTAACTGCCGCGGTTGTATTGACAGCTGTGCTGCTAACTTTCTTTTTCAGAGATTTTTTCTTTTCTTTCTCATCCTTATCCTTGAGCGCGGCATCCATATCACTTGTGTTCTCATCCTCTTCATCAGCTAACAACTTGCTACGTCCTATAACAAAACAATTATGTGTGCAACCCCTTATTTTGAATGATGGAAAATAAATAAGGGGGATAGTACTTTTTCTTTATGACTAACCGTTGCAGGGAGTCATGTACCTGCTGTGCAACCCTGTATCCAATTTAACCTAGCATAAGAAAAAACATTAACAAAACCAGTTAGGTCTTTTAGGCCTAATGGGTTTAGACTTTTGTCAATTATTTACACATTTTTGTCTTTGGCTCTTTAGTCAGGTAGGAAAGAGACATTAGGCTATATAATTTATTAGACTAAACTTCAAAAGTATAAAAAAACGTTTTCTTATTTGTTAGATTAACACCTTAAGGGAATTTTATTAAATTTTTATTGGTTTGTTCATTAATTAAGTGTCCAAACGTTTTAACCACTAAATATAATCTAAAGAAGAGGTAATTTTGTGTATTAACATTGGGAATACATCAATTTATCGGCAATTGTCTTACCCCTTTAGATCCCTGATTAATTGAGTTACCTTTCTTCCTGCCGCCTCTGTTGCTGGCAGGTTTACCACTTCCGTCACTATCCTCTTCCTCCTTCACCTTCCCACGTCCTACAACAACTCTATCCTCTTCAACCTCTACCAATTTCTTCTTTCCCCTTCCTTCCAGCGGCTCATCTTCCAGCTTACTCCTCCTCCCCCTCTCCTTGTCTTTATTCTCGTCTTGGTCTGCCGCCGGATCTTTGCCTCGCTTGCTTTGCTCTTCCTCTTTCTTGTCAATGTCGTCCAGTTTCTTTTCAATATCTTCAACTGCGAGGCTTTTGCTCCTTGCTTCGTTTCCACGACCTGATAAAGAATAAGATTCAATAAAAGACTTTAGTATACTGGTTATTAAGTTTACAATCCTTCTTTCCCTTTGACTTTTAGGGATTTACACCAATTTATTGTCTATTGTCAAATTCAAGTATGAGATTTTTCTCTTATGTTATTATTCATAGGAAGCTTAATTTTTAAAAATCCCCTTTCTGTCCAAGAATTTTTGTGCTTCACTCCTTATATGGATGTTGTCATCCATGTTTTAAGCTTACCTTTTGTCTTTTCATTATCATCCTTCTTTCCTTTTACTTTTCCTTCCAATTTATCATCATCAGATTTTCCTTTCTTTTCAGTCACATCTTTGTCATCCTTCTTTTTAGCTTTGGCGCCTTTTTTCTCATCTTCGTCTTTAATAATTTTCTTGTTGCCGCGCTCCGGCTTCTCTTCCTGTTCGTCCTTGTTTTTCTTGGACGATTTCTCTTCCTTTTTGGACTTGACGTCGCTGGCTGTTGAAAGGCTTGAGCTGGAATCTCGCCTAAAATATGAAACTTTTGTATCAAAAAGAATTAACTAGGACAATACTGTCAATAAATATAATAATATAGAAGCATTGTTTACAGAAACAGCAAATACGCGTACAGATACAGAATATAAAGAGGGGGGGGGGGTTCTAAATAAAATACATACCCCCCCCCCCCCCACCCCCCATACAATAATTAAACTAAATGGTGGAGATAACCTAATTATTATTATTTTTTTTTTTTTTTTGGGGGGGGTATTACTATGACCCACAAGAGTTTTTCATTTGCGCTTACAAGCCTTGTTTGAAGTATAATACTAAAAATGTACAACACGACATCCAAAACTTTTCAGAAATCTCTGAATAGTTCGCCTTCTCTAATAAAAAAATGTTAACATTATTACCTTGTCCTTCCAAAAACATTGGCGGATTTATTGCCATTATTTCCCGCGGATTTTCTGCCAGGTTTATAAACAGAGGTCGCAGCTCCTCTATCTCCAACTATTTCTGTCTCTAGTTCCAACTAAAGGTTTGTTGTACATGAAGTTAACATTTTAAAAATAAAAAATATTTTTGTTTACGAAAAAATCCGAGTATATTTTAAAAATATGTCTTAGAATCACAATTTTAAATATTAATTTCCGCTGGGATATACTTTAAAAAACATGTACCTACCTAATCGATTATTTAGTATGGTTAAACCAAAAGTTAACGTATGATTTTAAAACATTTTCATTACCTATCTTATTAACTGTTCTCGTAAATGTTGAAAAAGCTTTGCTACACAAACATTATTAAAATATTTTAAATTTATGTGCGTTCAGAAGGGGGTATAAAATTGAAATTGGGAAGGCCTGCAATGCTGCATCCATCTTTTCTACACCCCAAGATAAATCCTGTGCACAACAATGAATAAATTCATGTAATTTCCTGGTCATTGTCATCGACCTCCATATCCTGGCCCCCTCCACCACCTCGGGGGGAGGGTGAGGGTGCCTCAGGAGGAGTGGCGACAGAACGCTTCCAACCCTTCTGTTAAGTTTATACATTGGTTAATACTTAAGGGAGGGGACTTTCAATTGTAAAATATACTGGTCAGTGGTACCCATAGTTTTATCAACACATTCTCTCATTCGTTGACTTAAAAACTTTGGATACTTTCATTGGATCTAGGTTGCTTAATACAAACCAACAGCAGTGTCCAAACTTTTCCACTTTTATGCAAAAAGGGGGTAATTTTGTTTAATATAATTGTGGATATACACTAATTGATCTTATATTTTCTTATCCTATATCAAGCAAAGAATTATTTAACCATATGAATTATTTTTTACACAAATGTATGAACATCCCTTTTTGCGGCCACGGTTCATCATATTGAGAACAGCTTCGCTGCTGCCACGGCTGCGGCTGCTCATGGCATGCGTGGGTACTGCACTATCGCTGCCATAACCCTAAAATTGTATTCATGTACATTAGTAAAATGACAAAATATTTCTCGTTAATTTACATCAATTATAAAGCTGTCCTAATCTTCTCCCTATTTTAGGATAGGATGATTTCATATTGACGACTACATAAAGAGGGATATGTTAATTGAAGATAAAGAAGCAGATTAATAACAAGAATGCTGGCTATAAAGTCAAATAGATCTAAATTTCTGAGATGTTATCATTCTGTCTATGCCATGTAGATAAGAATATAAAACCATGCAGTTCATTGCTGCCCAACTACTTATTAACCTTCACATTCACAATGATCTTTGTTTCAAATGATAAATGTATGAGACAGTATAATGTATTTAGATTAGAATCTGAACATAAATATTTGTTTTTATAATCGAAGTGACAATATTACAGGGGTGTATATTCTGCACAAGATTTATTTTTTTTCCCCTGCTACAAAATTTCATATTTTTTCCCCCCCTAGATTTTTCTTAAAAAGTAGGGGGGAAAATAGAAAAATATTTAAAGAACTCTATATTTTATTTATTTTATCCCTCCTACCACACATTTTTTTAGTTTTTTTAACCAAGGAGGGGGGCAAAATGGAAAAAATGTTTTCAGTTTTCTTAATTTTTACATCCCCCCCCCCCTGAACCGGGGATCCCATGCAGAATATACACCCCTGCAATATTACCTGTTTATTATCTTCTTGGCTAGTTGTGCTGCTTTGGTCACTACTCTCATCTCCCTTCTCCTTCCCACCTAGTTGCAATAATACACAATAGTTTTTTCTTGTCTTTATATAGTCAGTGATCTTAAGGGAAACAACAATGAACGGTGAATAGATTGTACATTGTACAAATGATGATAAACAAAATTACTCTAACAAAGTGTCAAGAAAATATAAGCTATGTCTAAACTTTTTTACCAACATTATTTTTAGAAAGAGTACATTTTTTTTTTATAACAATAGAAGATAGGTATCCATCAATTTAACGGCTATTGTCGTATATTTCATGTATATTTTAGTAGGCATTAGCAAAGGAAAAGTTTAGTATCGATGATAGAAAATAACGGATTTAAAAAAAAATAAATGCGCATGAACGACAGACTGATGAAACAGGTAAATTGTATGTTGGATGTTTTTTGGGAAGGAGCATCTTCATAAAACAAATTCTATCTTAAACCACACTTTTTCATAGAATTACGAACTGACGGACAGACATAAGTTAATTAAATTATAGAGTAATTTCGCTGCTAAAAATTGGGAATGACGTACGTTTACCTGATGGTCCAGGCTCGTCTCCATCCCCCTTATCCCCGTCCTGGTCCTTACTCTTGATCCTAGCGCCACGTACCAGCGGCCTTCCAGATCCATGCCGAGCCCTGAAAGTTTTCAAGTATTAGTTTATAAACTCTTATAAAACAGGATGTCTGTGTGTCTGTCTGTAACGAAGATATTGCTAACCGCTGAACCAATAAGTTTCTCCTTTTTATGTAGCATGGGAACGTTTATACTTATTTTGAGGAGGGTACCACCGCCATTCCAACACCTCCTCCTAATTTTTAAAAACTTTCTTATTACACCTAAAATAGGGTTGTGTCAATTTGTCATTTGCCCAATGAAGGTTTTAGAATATTCGACTTTATCTTACTTATAACTGACGTTCTCTTATTCTTTAGCTTAAAAACTTTAATAACATAAAAAAATCTTTGTTGGTTCATATAAACTAGCAGTGCACATTGGGGCAAATCAACCAAAAAGGGGATTTAATTATTTAGTACCCTTAAAGTTCATCTCACAAAAATTTCATTTTATACTTTTTTGTAGGTAATTTAACAACAAACAAATTTGCTTTTATGTTTTTTTCTGTCATTTGAAAGGAACATGGAGATAAAGGTCATTTTATGAAGGTAGATAGAAAATTACCAGATTAACCCCTCCCGAAAATAGCCCCCCCTTACCCTATCTATCTATCCATCAATCTATACATCTATCTATCCATATATCTATCCATCTATCTATCCATCTATCAATCCATCTATCTATCCATCTATCTATCCATCTATCTATCCATCTATCTATCCATCTATCTATCCATCTATCTATCCATCTATCTATCCATCTATCTATCCATCTATCTATCCATCTATCTATCCATCTATCTATCCATCTATCTATCAATCTATCTATCCATATATCTATCCATCTATCTATCCATCTATCTATCCATCTATCTATCCATCTATCTATCCATCTATCTATCCATCTATCTATCCATCTATCTATCCATCTATCTATCCATCTATCTATCCATCTATCTATCCATCTATCTATCCATCTATCTATCCATCTATCTATCCATCTGTCTATCCATCTATATATCGATCCATCCAATCTATCCCTCTATCTATCTATCCATCTATCCATCTGATTATCCATTTACTTATCCATCTATCTATCCATATATCTATTCATCTATCTATTCATCTATCTATCCATCTATCTATCCATCAACTATCTTGAATTTCGTGTTTAAAATGTCTAATTAGAGGTTTTGGTTATCAGAGCAATATGAGAATTTTTTAGTAGCGCAGCTACCCTATCACTAGGGTCAAGCGGGGCATTAACCGGTAAGGGGCATTACCGGTAATTTTTTACCCACCTTCAGAAAATGACATTTTGCTCCATGTTCTAATCGATTGACAGAAAAAAACATAAAAGCAAATTTGTTCCTTATTAGATTGCCTACAAAAAAGTATGAAATGAAATTTTTGTGAGATGAATTTTAAGGGTACTTTTTGGGTCTCAAAGTCGGACGAAAATTTTTTTTCTTCAAAATGTTTTTCACCTAGGTGTATAAAGATCGACCTACACAAAAATTGGTAAGACCTAGAACTGATCCGTAGAAACCTTTTGAACTAAGAATTGCCCGCTCTTTCCAAATCCGTTGAGAGCTTAAATGTAGAGTTAATATTTTTTTCAAAAATGACCAAAGTTCGCGCGGGGTATTTTTAAGTAACGTCGGAAAAAAAATTCAAATTCGATTTTTAGGATCAATTTTCAGGTTTTCTTTGGTAAAATCTAAAATTCAATATGGGCTTTTTAAGAATTAGGCCAAAAAGTGAATAGAACAGGTTTTTTATATAAAAAAATTTAAATTTTATTTTTTAAGAAAATTTTTGTGAAAAAAAAATCGAAATTTCTCGTCTTTTAAAAAAAATGATTTTTGACATAGAAGGAATAGTCCGATCTTTATGAAATTTTTTGTGGATAATCCCTATAACCTATACTAATTATGATTATTTATGTTTGACTGGCCGTTTGGCCGTTTTTCATCGATTTTTTTTAGGTTGAAAAGACGTTACCCACAATGCCCCACCGTGGGGCATTTATCGGTAATTTCTTTGAGTCCAATTATGACAAACTTCTAAAAGTCCTAGAATAACGACCTATTAGGACCTGATAGTCCTTTCCGTAAGCTTTCTAATGGTCTTGGTCCCATTTAAAAATATTAATATTTACCCCATTTTTTTTTCAAAAAACCAAAAAAAATACCGGTAATGCCCCGCCTCACCCTAGCTTTTTGGGCCCTTTAAAGTATAACTATGTCAATTGTAGTCCGATTTTAGTGTTCAAAGTGTCAAATTTGGGGTCATGGAATTCATTTCAGTAGGAGGGGAGGGTATGGTGTAAATGGGGGTGGATGGGGATCCTTATTTTAGCAAGCTACAAGTTTCACTTTATTTTTAATGTTTAATAAATCCATTATGAATGTGGGCATGATTAACATAAATTTTTATTAACTAATATCTATATTTCTAATGATATTATGATTCTTGTTTACTGTTTATATGTATACTAGCGGCTTCGCCCCTAGCCTCTAGGGGATTTGCCCCAAGAGGTAATTAAACAAGGATGACAACATCAATGAAAGAAGCAAAGCTCTGAAATGGAAGGACAAACGAACATTAACACTTGTGAAGTGTCAGAACTGAATATAACATTACACCTTATTGAAATAAGAATCAGTATTAAAAAAATCAGATGAATAGGATATTTTTAACATTCAAAACAATTATTTGTTGTCAAAAAAGTAAAAATCAGCTTGTTATAAATGGATGTACGGACTTTCTGGTAACGATTATAGAGTTGCTGTGCTTTCTAAGTTGTACCTAACTGTTGTAGAAATCAGCATGAAAAGTTTGAGATCGATAGGACAATTCTAGCCTGTTTAAGTTAAGTAAAAGAGCTAACTGTACCAGACGTACGGACGGACCGACCCTAATTATAGAAATATGAAAAAAAAATTTGGGGGTTTTTATTTTTGAAAAAGAGCTTTAAACAACCACAGGACCAGTAGATATATTCCCTGAAGAGTAGAATTCAATCAATTTAGTGGTTAGCGAGATCTTAAGGGATGGGCGGACAGACAAACAGAAATCAAGCTACTTTGTATTATATATTAACACCTAGGGATCTAAGGAACAAAACAATAACCGATTAACATGTACATCCCCAATATTGATACATATTTAATAAATACATATTTAATTAATTATATTACAAAATTATTTGTCTGTAGATGACAATTAGTGGTTGAAAAGTTTTGACACTCATCTTAATGAACCAACCAATAAAAAATCAATTAAATTTCCTGAAGTTCTTATGCTAACGAATATAAAAACGTTATTATAAAACTTTGAAGTTTGGGGACTAGTGTAATTAACAGTCCCCTCCCTTTCTAAATAAAACTGCTGAGGTTAAACATGAATACCATGTAACTACATAATTTAAAATCAAAGCATTACCAATATACAGACAGATAGACTACTAGCTAATTCCAATTTAGAATGATTATAAGAACCTCACGTTATTTGCATATTAACTACCTTTCCGCAGTGAGGTAGGGGACATTGGGCTGTTTATAACACTAGTCCCCAAAGTTTTACAGTTGTGTGTTCAAACGTTTTAACTACTAACTTTAATCTACACAAGGGGTAATTTTGTGTATTATCATTGGGGATGTACAACAATTTATTGACCTTTGTCTTATCCCTTTAGATCCCTGATATTTGTAATAATCTATAGAAACGATTATTCAGTTACATTAAAACATCAAACATAAAAAGGTTTAGATTTAGGTTTAGCTCCCCCCCCCCCCTTCCTCCCGTCTCCATCATTTAGTGCAATAGAACTTGAAAATATTCATTATCAACTTTAATTCAAAGTCTAATCAAATAAATATTTCTTATAACTATGTTTTTGCGTCTTTTATCTATATGTATTACATCTTTCATTTTGACTTTAAAAGCGCATTTAAAAGATTTTCCTAACAAAGTTTTCGTGCACCCAGCCTCAGAAAACGCGCTAAAAACCCCTACGGGGGCGCGGGGGGGTAAATGAAACCAGTACTGGCGATTAAAATATGTCTTTGGGTAATCAAATATCGTTTTTTTAGCCGGCGACACCCGGCGAAAACATGTTTTCTCTTACTGTCTACTTAAATGTTGATTAAAAATCAAACAAAAATAAACTAAAATCTTGACTTCAACTATAATTATTTAGGACTAATTTCTTCAATTTGTGTTTTTTTCTTTTATACTGTCAAAATATATGTAATGCATGACTCATCAGAAGTTATTTTGTCTAATTACGTTAATTCTAAGAGATTTTATAATACTTTTAAAATTGTTGGTGAAACACAAAAAGTACGCCTTTTTCTGTAAGAAAATTTTTGCATTTCTTGACTTCCATGCATTAGAATGCTTACTTAAAAAGCGTATTTTTATGATTCCTTTAAAATCTGATGTACATTGGGTATGATAATACTCATAGAATGTTTAAAACTTGATTTGGGGGTGGTGAATTATTGCCCCTTGTTGCCCTTATGTGCAGTGTCCAAACTTTTCCAATAAAATTATGAATCTGCAAAAGGGATAATTTTGTTTTCAATCGTTGCTTTAGTGTCACACATTAATCTATTGTTCTGTCCATTGTCTTATTCCTTCACATCCCATAATAAAACTACATTTGAAGATTTCTTACCTTAGATTGTTACTCTTAGGATAGTTGATAAAGGTACACCCAAGAGTTCTATACATTTCTTCAAAACTGTGCAGATATCTTGCATAACAAACACGGACTTGATTAGCACACCAGTTTGTCTCAAAGCCCAGCTTCTTCGCAACCTATGATTATAAAAACGTGTCATAACTTGAGACGATAAAATCGTATTACTGCCAGTTGTAATTGTAGATGCCACGGGAGGGAGTAAACACTGGTTGCCAGTTTTATAAAAACGATATCTCATTGGTTGAAATTAAAAACTTAGGGAACACTTCTTAATAAACGACTATTTTATTTACCAAGACAGAAAAATTACAGTTAGGTTCAGCTGCGCTGCTAAAAATAACAAAGCTTGTTTACCTGTCTCCATTGGTTATTTGCCGTCACTCTATTTTGTCCTCCCAACCTTTGTACAATCTTGAATAGTTTGTATAGGTCGACGTCACAAGCCCCGATGCTGGGGGTTCTGTTGATAGGGGTTCCCCTGTCGTCCATGTGCTTGTACAACTCAGCCACCAAATGATCCTGCAAGTATTCAAAATTAGAACAAGAATGAAAAAATCCACTGAACGGCAACTGGCCATGTGCTAAAGTTAAGTGTTATAAGACTTTTAAAAGAATTAGAACACCAAAATTAAAAATGGCGTTTGTTTTAATGAAGTACAATATAAAACTGTGAAACTACGCAATCACAGAGAGAGTGATCATTGGGCTTCTTAATACACTAGTCTCCAAAGTTTTATAATAAAATTTTCTTATTCGTTGGCGTAACAAAGTTACGCATCCAAACGTATCAAAAACTAATTGTAATCTACTGAAGGAATAATTAATAATTATGTGTTTCATCATTGGGAATGTAAATCAATTTATCGGCCATTGTCTTATCCCTTTAGATCCCTGACGCAATTTCCAAATTGACTCTTACCTTTTCCTCTGTGCTTTCATTATCTTCATCTCCAGATTCTGTCAGATCCTCTTCACTGCTTCCCTCAGTGCTAAAACAAAACAGGATGACAAAATATTAAAAAACTAAGATCAACATACCAGACAAACAAACATTACTTAACTGCTATAGAGTAACAACGATTGGAACAAAAATCCGCATAAATCTATCTAGCTTAAATATCTGATTAATGTGTACATACTACAGTCTTCAATTATAACATTGTGCCATATCTTCCTCTGAATCATTGTATAAATATCCAAAAATCCAGTAATTTGGATAAGTCTTACAATAAAACAAATACAGTAAAATAATTTTTTTGAAAGGACTAGTTTTGCTCACTTTCTATATTGTGCCTAACAAACTGTTTCAGCAATCATTTTGCAAAGTTAGTAAATAACTAGACAATTCTGGCACGCCTGGATTAACTAGTAGCTACTACGGCTGGTGGCCCTCCCCCACACACAAAAAAAAATACTTAAAACGTTCTCTGGACCTATGAGAAAGTTCATTACTAAGGAGTACTATGTATATCGGTTCGGCGGTTCGCAAGATCTTCTGCTAGGCACACAGACATCCTATTACTTCTATGAAGTTATTATTACCTGGGATCCTCTCTCATATCAAAGAGCACCTCTCTGTCCCAGTGGACAGGCAGCTCGTCCTTGTCCAGGAAGGCGATCACGTTCTCCACTGCCTTGGTGTGTGCAGGGTCGGCGGAGGATTTAACGGCGGTATCGCGGTGGAACTTTTTGCATTCTTTCTTGGGGACTGTGTAGAATCGGTGATCCTTAAAGCTTCGCACCAAAAAGTCCTCCTGAGATAATAATCAGGGTTATAGAAGATCCTGCCATTGTTGCACCCGGTAAAAGTACAGTGGATGTATTTTCACTTTTCGCCAGTATATTAAATAAAAGTATGGATCAATTTATATCAAATTGTATTGACATATAAATGCTAGTGTTTTATGTATTTTTATCATAATTCAAAATATTGAATATATCATTGCAATTATTCTATGTATTTATCACATGAAAAAAACTATACTTTTGAAAGATGTACATTGTACAAGTGTTAGAGCACTGAAATATATATTGCAATAAGTTGAGATAGAGATCAAGTTAGAAACTTAATTTAGTTAAAGGGTATATTATTATAGTAAACGAAACGACGACCAGTATGTTCAAAAGTAGAGCAGCATTAACAAACTTGATATTCAAAACACTTGGTTTCTAAATCGTAATTGAAAGTACCTTAGTATTGATCTTAACAATCTCTTGTGCGTTGGGGGCAACAATCAGACCGGGAAACCAGTTTTCTTTGGCCCTGGCCATCTTCTTGTCAGATATTTCAACACAGACCACCCGACCAATGTTGTCCTGGTAGGGCTGGGAATATTCTTCATCCTAAAACAAATAAATATTCATCAATTAGACCAATAATAATTCAATTAAGAAATAATCCGGACATATTATTGGTTAGAAAGTGTACTTATTTTAGAACGAACGGACAGTTATTTTTTTTATTTCATTCATGAACTAAGCAAAGTGTTAACAGTTAAATTTCTTAGGATAAAGATTCGTCAAACGTAATATGGGATTTTCTCATTCCTCATTTAAGTCTTACGATGGTTTCAGGCTATTTTTCAGACCAAAGTCACTTGTGGCAAATATGTCATTTGTAATATTATTCAGGTAATTACTGGGGATGATTCAAAGGGTAACACAATCAATATTCAACAACGAAAATAATGTGAGCAGAGCAGGTATGATAAATCACTTCATCATACAACCTTTTCGTTAGATAGTTAGCTAATTTGAGTTTAAACATTGAGCCATTTAGTTTATTAAGTTTAAGACCAAAAAAACCCAGATTTTATTTAATTTCAAGAAAAGCCTTGATTCAATTGGACGTACGGACATGCCTATGTCTATAATAGCTGCACTTCTCACCTCGGAGCTTTCTTCCTCCTCCTCCTCTACCCTGCCCCTCCGTCTACTGCCTACGGGGGTACCAAAGTGCTCCGGATGGGTCAAGGGCAGGTTGTCCAGCGACTCGGAAGCGTTGAAATGTTTCCCGGATTTCATGCACAGCGCGTTACGTCGAAGCGTTGCGATATCTCCATCGTCAAAAACGACAGTGTAGTGAGATTGGTCCTAAAATAGAAATATTTAAAGCACTAGGCACACATTATCCTTAAAAGTGAATGTATCACTATCTGTAGCAAAGAAACTGATTTAGTTATTTATCACATCGTATTATCCACAGCTATCCGCGGATATTAAAATAAAAATAAAAGATTGAAACCAGTTTTGTTAGCCACGAAGGTCAGGGCTAGTATTATCTTATGGTTTTTACTTTTATAGTCGTGGAAAATTGTCTAGAAATAATACGATGCTACAGGTACATGGTTTTTCAGTTGGCAGAGAACCGGTTCTAATCCAGCGGATATTGATTGGATTCGAAGCCATACTGAAAAGGTTTATAATTATATTTAGGAAAGTTGAGGTTCGACTTTAATGACTTTAAAGAACCGTTAATTTTGACCAATGGAATAGTAAGAGGCAATATTGTTATTTTACATCTATTTTCCAAGAGGTAAAAAATGTATCTACCTGGATTTTATTGACAACAGCATCTAAAAACCCGGATTTTTCCGGGTGCTTTGCCTGGATACTTGCACCAACAGATATATTTCCTTTTATCTGGGTATCACACACAGTAAAACTTCCTAAGCCCTGAAAGAAAATATCATTAAGTGAGACATCATAGAATTGGTTGAATACAGTATTTCAGTCTTAATTTATCATTATACTCAGCACAAATGAATAAAAAGTAAAAGTTCCATAAAAGTTTAAGTTTAAAAATATCATTAAGTGAGACATCATAGAATTGGTTGAATGTAGTATTTCAGTCTTTATTTACCTACCTATCATTATACCTACTCAGAAAAAATGAATAAAAAGTAAAAGTTCCATAAAAGTTTAAGTTTAACAAATTAGAGATATTTTAAATATATGTGTGGTTGGAGATTTTAACAATTCTAATTTTGGAACTAACATAGTACATCAATATTTTTATTAGTATTTACATTGCGTAATGTTCAAAATTAGCATGAAAAGACGCAAAATCTAAAGTAAATTATATAATGGGTGCGGATTTTTATTGAGAATCTTTTTAAAAAAACAGTAGGTAGTCTACCTTAAATAAAATAAAATTAGATAGTCGATCGGACATAAAAAATTATAGTGATTCGCTTAAAGTTAATAAAAAATATAAACCTGTTTAAACGTGATCCGACATTTGACCTGTCTGTGGACCTTCTTTACTTTGGCCTCACAGAAAGCTCCCTATGAATATAAAAATTATTAAATTATTAATTAAGATGTTTCAATAGTCAATGACAACACAAAATATAACATTGCAAATAGTTTTTTGATACAGATCTTATTTTCTTTTTGCAATTTGAATGTTTCCTTTACATAGTATTATGCATAAATAAAGAAAAAATATTATATCTTTTATGCTTATTGTAGGTTACGATAAGTAGTAAAGTACAACTAGTATAATTTATTATATTAATCAATTTATCATAGACTTAAAATACAGTATAATACCAACCTTATATTTGGCTGAAACTTCAGACCCCACGGGAAGACAGGCTAATTCTTCGGTCTAAATATAAAAATGAGAAATGAAAATTCTGCGGATAATTGTCCACAGAGACGTAATTAAAAAGCAAAAGTCCTTAGGTACAATGTTTACGATTTTTTAGACAAGATTCTATGGAAACATATTGAAATTCAACTTATCAACGGTATATAAAATCTTTAAATCCTATGGAAAAAAACTAAGATTATATTATCAAAAATCATAGAGTATTTCCTGTATGTCCAACAAGATCTTGCTAACCCAAGTTCTCAAATTTAGGGAATTATCTATCACATAGATCATGGTATGGTTTAAGACTACCATACTTCTAAATCAATTAAGTAATATCTTTTAATGGTTTTAGGCTATTTCCTGTAATCAACAAGTAAAGTTTGTATATTTAATCTGAACATAATTAATTTTACCTGCATATTAACGGTTAATAAGTTCTTAACTGTATATGATAAAATTGCTCTATTTTAAATCAAAACCACTTTATTTCATTTGAAAATTAAAAACAGCAAAGAGAAAACTTCTCATTAATGAAAACGACTACATTCTGAAAATAATAAAAAAAAACATTATAAAATCTATTCTAAAATTTGAATTAACAGTTAGAAAAAAATATTTAGTCCAAAATTTCAAAATTCGTGTATTTAATTACAAAATTTTATAATAATTGTATAAAATAGGTAATTTTCTTTTAAAATTCATATATGATAAGTAATATTTACTATAAAAGATATAAAATTGTCTAATTTTGAACAAATTCACGTCAACAAACGAAGAATCCTTCTTTTCTTTCCTCTTTCCCCCTTTTGGATGAAAGTTGAATCACCGAATTTGACAACCAACCCACCAACACACCATTTTTTTATTTTAACCGTAAAGTAGTAGAAAATTCAGTGATGGAGGGGACAATGGACTTTAAATAGTAAAGGTTGTGGTACCCATAGTTTTACCCCCCCCCCCCCCCTCCAAATTTGTTGACTTAAAAACAGTGAGTACATTAATCTTGATTGCCAGTTCTCAATTTCTGACTTTTAAACAGCTTACCCCAATAAATTAAAATTGAGTTAAATTTTTTTTTCTCCATTTTTTCTGTGATTTAAAGTAGTAAAGGTTTTTGTCTGTAAGTTTATTTTTCGCTAGCTAATGAATTGAAGAAGTTCTCGATTTCAGGGAATTTCAATTATTTAAATCCTTGGCAGGTTTTAGGCTATTTCCTCACCCTCAAAAAAACTCTTCTTTGAAAAAATATTAAGAGATGATTTATTTTTATTGCAATTTAAAAAATAAAATAAAAATGGCATTAGAAAAATTGTGTTGGTATATTTGTCCTTGTTGATACGAACAGCTGATAATGCTCAAATCTGATTGGCTGGCCCGCGCAACCCACTCCAAACAAAACTAAAAGTTGCAACTCCCGTATTTTTATCTTTGAAAACTAAAAGTTGCGCCATCTCTGAACAGTGTGTAGGGCTCGCAATAGTTCGCGGCATTTTAAGGAATTTGCGCATCTCGGCGAATTCGCCCTCCTAGAACCTTCCAGATTTTTCTATAAATATTGCATCTGGATTTATGTTTTATTATTAACAAATATGACTCAGATATGTTAAGTGTTTATATTTAGTTAAATAATTGGTTCATTTATAAGAGATTGTCAAAGATTTTATGTTAAATTAATTGTGGTTCGAATCCCGGTCTTCTTGCACACACACACATGTTAAATATTTCTTCAATGATTACGGGAGAGAGCGCATGCTATACTTATAATTACATATTACAAAAAATGTTTATAGACGTAGTAGAGTGAAGAATGATAAAATATCCATTGTCATATCCCTGAAGTAAAATTCAGGCTTCGCCCAGAAAATTGTCATGTTCTACACGACTGAAATAAGAGGCGATATTGGGCTAGAAAAACTGAAAGAAATCAGCAAATCAAGGTGTGTTTACGTCTAAGGATAAGCAAATCTTTTATTTATAAAGATGGTAAATTATATAAGTAGCGCAGTACTAACAACTATGAACATTTAATCTTTTAAATAAAACCATTTAGCACCAGTTTTATATCAGACCGTTTGTTATATTTTATAAAATTAGCATGACCAATATTATGTTTTAGCTAATTGATTTAATTTTCAGGCTATATGTATATATATTGTATACCTAAAAGTTTTAAAGATATGAATAATATACCAAGTTATTTTGACAGTGCAGTTACAGAGACGGACTAACCATAGTTAAAAAAAATTAGCTGCGATGCTTTTATTTTTGTGTTTTAGTATTACACTTATTATTTTCTGTTTCGGTTTTATAACAGTTTCATCAAAGCATTTTGAGTTTTAAATTATACCAAATTAAGAATGCTATTTACATTTTAGAATATATTTGTTGCACAACCTGGCAAGATTTACAAGGAATTTGTTTACAAAAATTTATAAAGGGTTGCTGATGAGGGAGAGAGAGGACACTGAGCTAGCTGTTAATTACACTGGTTCCTAAAGTTTTATAACAACGTTTTCTTATTCGTTGGCTTAACAAATTTGGATGCTTTTATTAAGTTTGATGGTTTCTTTAAGTTTTAACCACTAAATCGTGATCTACAGAATGAGTAATTTGTGAATATCATTGGGGATGTACATCAATTTATCGGCCTTTGTCTTATCCCTTTAGATCCCTTGTTGCTGCTACTTCTACAAATTAGTGTTTATTCAGCCGACTAACTAAGTTTCCGCAGTCTTTTGTAGACTGTTAGACACTTACATTTGTAGGTATTATCTTTATATTCATATAGTTCAACTTACTATCATGTTTCACAAAATGTGTCAGATTATGTATGCTTCTTAGACATAATTGTCCTGTGCTTTTTGAATGAAATTCTAAACAAATAATATTTGGTTGCAGTGTTTCCACTCTGCAAGACTGGTTAACAGAAAATTGGAGTAATGTCGAAAATATTTTATCCAATGATGGCAAAGATAGAATATCTCACAATATGCTTTTGATATTGGCTGCTTTAAATCCAGGATTTAGAACCATTTTCTTAAAAGGAAGGGATAGTTGCACGAAGTGCAGTTAAACTTGAATTTAGTGAAATGCACATTTTTTTCTGTTCACTGGTTTAAACTACAACTATAGGACAAAATATTTGAAAGAATTTCAATTTTCTACCAGGTAGTTTTAAAAATATCAAGACTTCAAAATCATGTATTTTGATATGCAACTTAAGTGGCTGTCCTGTTTTCACATGATGACTATTTTAGTTTTGCCTAATTGATAGCTTTTTATTGTAATACAAAATTATATATGTTAGATGGTTTTCTTATAACTTATTCTTGCAATCATTTTTTTAATGCACTTTATGCAACTATCCCTTTTAGGAGAAACGTCCCTGTTTTTATATAGAATCAACCATGACTTCACAAAATCCCAAATGACTGAATCCTTTCAAGATCTCTATGAACATTTGCAAAGTTTAGAAAATCCTAATGAAAACATCTTAGAAGTTGTATACCAAATATTAGAAAATGATTTGTTAGATCATTATTTTTATGAACATAGAACTATACAACATTACTCAAATGATCAAAATTGTGAAGTTTATCTTGAAGTTCCTTTCCAATTAGTACCAAAGTTAGTTGCTAATAGATCTGTTGTTCTCAATAAGGGTTTAATACATTTAGCATGCAAACATCATGAATATCTTTTTAGACAAATATTTCTCATCTTGCTAGAAGAAAAATTAAATTCTTATGTTGAAAAAAATCCCTATGTTTTACAAGCTTTCAATAATGAAATTGATGACCAAAGAACCAAAGTTTTATTTAAATGTTTACAAAACTATGAAAATTACATTAGAAATTCAATATACGAGAAATCTCCAAAATGTAACAAATCTGGCTCCCTTAACATGCGAAATGTAGAAAGAGAGAGCGAAAAATTTCCAAGGTGTATGAAAGAAATTTACAACAAGTTGGTAAAAGGTGAAAAGTTGGGACACAATCAAAGATTTAATTTCTCCCTGTTTCTCAAAGACGCTGGAATGTCCATAGACGATGCTAGCAGATTTTGGCGAAAATATTATTCAAATATTAAAGGTACATTTTTAGTAGTGAAGTTAATTAATAATTTTTTTCTGTCCGCCCGTCAGTCCGTAACGCTATTATATGGGCTACATTTTAGAAAGTCTTAACCAGTTTCCATAAAACATTCAGTATACAATGTATTTGGTCCATTGGTCCGCCGTTCATGCTACAAAAAAGATGTTTATCTATTTATGAAGATTTCTTGAATTTCTATAATTTACACACTTCTCTCTCCATCTGTCTTTTTATTTGAGCATTTGCTTTATAATCACTATTCTTTTGTTCATCCATGACTTTTGGGCTTCACTTCTTATGGGTGTTGTCATCATTGTTTTACTTAAAATTGTTTTTAAATAGGAGACAAGAAATCTTCGAGTTTATGGGAAGAAAGAAAACACAAATATAGTTATAGTGTCAGACATCTTTATGGACAGGAATAAACTTATACATTAATCACAGTTTTATGATATTAATAAAAAAAGAGTTAAAACCATTAATGTCCATATGTAGAGCAGTAATATCAAGCTGATCAAAGCAGTAAAGTAATTTTTTTGTGCAGCAAATGTTCATTTTTACTTAATACTATTGATTTTGCTTTTAGCAATGTATTTGATAAGGGAAGTAAGAGGGGCAGAAATAAAGACTGTAATTGTCCCAAGAACTTCTTTAAAAATTAGTAATAGGCTAAATCAATTCTGGAACCTATGTGAAGCGTCCCTGTAATTAAGAACTTAATCGGATCAGTAGATAGCGAGATCTTAACAGACAAGCAAGTTACAGAAAACGGAAAAAAAACCTAGTTAAGAGTAGTTCCACTACTAAAAACGCAAATAGAATAAAAGTATGAAGTTTAAATAAATAGGCAGGATCCCGGCGAAACTACAAAACAGCCTCCTGTTCTTCTCTTTACTCACAAAGTCTTTGCGCATTTTCTGGAGACATTGAAGATTTACCCATAATTAAAACTAAAAATAACCCGCCAAACAATCAGGAACCAATCGCATCTACTTCCACACAGGATAATTTTTGCAGTCAAAGTAATGTTGGACATTTAAGATGCTGTGCTAGGTTTGAAAACATGCAGGATAAACATTTCTCCACTCCGCTGCAGTTATTTAGGTTAAAGAAGGCTTCATTGTAATGTTTAAAAGGGACGAGGGGCTAATGTACTAGACATTCTCTTAATCTTAGCTATGCACAGTTATGGAATCTCGACGACAAAGATTTTTTTATCCAATTTTGACAAGTGAGGTATTTTTGGAAAGAGGAATATATATAGAAAACGCCTATGAAAATTAGAAAATCCGCAGAAATCATATTTGCAAGTTATTTGCAAAAATCTGCAATGTTAATTTGCAAAATTAATTTCATGCCTTAAATGACTTATTTAAAAAGAAATCTTTTTATGAAATGTGTTTATCTATAAGTTTAGAACATACTTAAGGCAAAAAAAAATTCTTTAGTGTTACTTTTTTCACCTTATATATGAAAAAAGCAGTTTCTCACATTTTATGATAAAAAAAGGTATAGAAACAAAATATATGTTTTTTCTTGATGTAAACATAATAATTGGCATAAAATCTATCATCCTAAATGTAAAAATCAGATATAGAATCCTTTTTAGAGCAAAAATAGTTAAAAAATAAAAAAGACATTTTTGCAAAGTATGAAAATCTAAACAAAATAGTTCTTTTTGATTTTGATATACATATCAGATAAATGTATATAAAATTAGTGATCAAAAACTAAAAAACAAGTTATAACTTTTTCAACCCTATCATTGATTAAAATGCACTTTTAGGTTTACTTATTACCAAAGTAGCACATAAAAACTCTTTTTATTAAGTTATTAAACAAAATAAATTCAAATCAACAATTAGGCGTTTTTTATAATACAATAGACCATTTTGTAGTTGTTTTTTTTTGCATTTATTTTGTTTAATTACATCATAAAAAGAGTTATTACGCACTACTTCAGTAATTCTTAAACCTAAAAGTGCAATTTAATCAATGACAGTGTTGAAAAAACTCATAACATGTTTTATAGCTTTTAATCACTAATTTTATATACATTTATCTGATATGTATATCAAAAGCAAAAAGAACTATTTTCTTCAGATTTTCATACTTTGCAAAAATGTCTTGCTTACTTTTTGCACTATATTAGCTCTAAAAAGGATTCTATATCTGATTTTTACATTTAGGATGATAGATTTTATGCCAATTATTGTGTTTACATCAAGAAAAATCATATTTTTTGTTCCTATACCTTTTTTTATCATAAAATGTGAGAAACTGCTTTTTTCATATATAAGGTGAAAAAAGTAACACTAAAGAATTTTTTTTGCCCTAAGTATGTTCTAGACTTATAAATAAACACATTTCATAAAAAGATTTTTTCTAAATAAGTCATTTAAGGCATGAAATTAATTTTGCAAATTAACATTGCAGATTTTTGCAAATAACTTGCAAATATGATTTCTGCGGATTTTCTAATTTTCATAGGCGTTTTCTATATATATTCCTCTTTCCAAAAAAACCTCACTTGTCAAGATTGGATAAAAAAATCTTTGTCGTCGAGATTCTATAACTGTGTATGATAAGCTCGAAATATGAACCATTAAATTCACTTATAATATCATACTTAAATTTTTTGTATTTCTTGGATAAGCTCGAAATATGAACCATTAAATTCACTTATATAAATCATACTTAAATTTTTTGTATTACTTGGATTATGATCATTCTACACGCCCCCCCCCCCCCCCCCCCCCCTTGACTATTATATATATACCAATTAAATGTAACTAATCTGTGATAAGATCTAAATGTATTAAAAAAGTAAAACCGAATGTTAACTATTTGTATATTTTCAGACTTGAAAATGGGATAGTTACTACAAAAAGAAATACCAGAGAAACTATGGCCAACTATCTGTTAAGCTCGAGCACAAATATTTCTATACCAGAAATTGTCAATGAAGAAAGTGTCACCTACTATGTTATCATTGTCGAGGTAAGGTTTTGATTAGGAGGGGCGAGTATAAAAAACTTGAAGTAAGAATAAAAAGCTTCAACTTTCCACCAGTCAAAAATGATTCCTATTGGTTTAATCTATAACATTTAATGAACAAAAGAAAGTTAAGTAAAGTTTGAAGTCTAAGCATTTTTCTTTTGAATGGCGGAAAAGGTTTTTAAAAATTTGTTTTTTGTTTTTATTAGTGATGGGAATCCGGATCCGGAATCCGGAATCCGCCCAATTTTCGGCCAATTTTGGAATCCGGATCCGGAATCCGTTTTATATAGCGGATTCCGGATTCTAAATTGGTAGGCTAAATTTAATTTAAATAGGTTAGAAAATACCAAGCACATTTTTAGGACATACGTAGCACTTAAATTTTTTTCTAAATAACAAATTTTAATAATTACTAATGTGATGTAAATGTTTTAGTTATGCTGGAAGTCAACACTTTAAACAAATCAAGGCTTCAACCAAGTAACATAGTGATCAATTAACGAAAAAAGCTATCCCTCTGTGACGGACGGCCTTTTAAAATACTGCTAGAATCCGGAATCCGAATCCGGAATCCGCAAAAAATAAGAATCCGGAATCCGCAAGAATCCGTCACTTTTTTTGACGGATTCCTTCAGAATCCGGAATCCGAATCCGGCCCAAAAATTCGACGGATTCCCATCCCTAGTTTTTATGTTCTTAACCTGAAAGGGTAGACATATACAATAATACTATCTTTATCAAGACATAAAGATAGTTTTTACAATATTGCCCAAGAAAATATAAATGAGAGTCTACTCCCCCTTTCCTCCAACCATGAGGTAAGGGTCAATTAGCTTTCATACAAATAAATGCAATAGTAAGAAAAGGGACATTGCAATTTAAATTATATTGGTACAACCCGCCCTCCCCTTATTCTCATTTCAGGGGTGTATATTCTGCACAAGATTTATTTTTTTTCCCCTGCTACAAATTTTTTTATTTTTTTTCCCCCCTAGATTTTTTCTTAAAAAGTAGGGGGGGAAATGGAAAAATATTTAAAGAACTCTATATTTTATTTATTTTATCCCTCCTACCACACATTTTTTTAGTTTTTTTAACCAAGGAGGGGGGCGAAATGGAAAAAATGTTTTCAGTTTTCTTAATTTTTACATTTTTTTTCCCTCCAACCACTTATTTTTATTTTTTTCCCCCCCCCTGAGCCGGCGATCCCATGCAGAATATACACCCCTGTCTCATTTTTTGGCGTGAAAACTTTGGGGACTTTAATCTAACATTGTTTGGTTAGTACAAACTAACAATTCCCAAACTTTTCAACAAAAATATTTTTATCTACAGAAGTCAAGGTATACTAATTACTATTTAGGATATAGATCAATTTATCGCCAATTGTCATATCCCTTGAGATCCCTGCAATTAATCAAAACTGGTTTTGGATAAATACATATTTGAATTAACCAAAACGAATGTGTGTTTTTTTTATAGTTATACTTAAGTAAATGGGTGACAACATAAAATTAAAACTATCATATAAAGACAATATTGATGGTAAAAATGTTTTAACCCAATATTAATTTATGGAAATCTTTTCTCCCTCTCCTCTTATTTTATGAGGTTAGGGTTAATTAACTTTCATACATTCATGATAAATTTTTATTTTTCATTGGCCTTTCCAGTATAGCTTTGAAACCGATTAATATCCGCTGGATTAAAATCGGTTCTCAGCCATACTGATTAATCATGTATCGCACCGTATTTTGGACAGATTTCCGCAGATATTAAAATAAAAATCACAAAACTGGCTTTAACTTTTCATTTTTATTTTAATGCCCGCGGAAAGCTGTCTATAATACGATGCGATAAATAGCTAATATATGTTATTCTTAATATCATCTTAACCCTAATCCCCCCCCCCCCCTATTTAAAAAAAAGGATGATGGGATTGGGGGGGGGGGGGGTGCCTTTTCTCGCTATTCTCTTAGAAAGAAAACTTCCAAAATTGTTTTCATTTAGATAGGAGAAGTGAAATGGGACGTGAAACGAAGATACAATGAATTTCTCTCTTTACACGAGAAACTTGTTGATGTTGGGGTTGACAAGGACGGACTACCACCAAAAAAGCTTATTGGAAATAAGGATCCAGCTTTCCTCATGAAACGCAGGTATAAAATCTAATATTATTTATTATTCTGGTACATACAGTAGTAAGGGATTCTCTTTTTTTTTCTAAATTAAAGTCTTGACATGGCCATGCATGGTTTTCTACTTTTTTTTACTTACTCTCAATGACATACAATGACGTTATGATTCTAAAACTCACTAAATGTTTACTAGCTACCTAAGGCAGAATTTCATACATGAGAGTTAACTGGAATTTCTCAGGGAAGAAGGGCCCGGGGAATCGGACTGTAAATTACACTAATACACAAAGTTATAAAGACGTTGATTTACCAATAGCTTTGATTTACAGATGGGTTTATTTTGTAAACCATCATTGAGGATGAAAATCAATAGGTCATCCATTGCATTGTCTTATCCCTTAAGATCTCTGGCAATGTCTAGGTTTATTTGACTCTTTTATATCAATATGATCTTTATTAAGATGAAATTTTTAATTTAGGACAGAACTAGAAACCTATTTACAAAGCACTTTCCATTTTCTGGAGAAAAATCTACCCCCTGTTCTAGCAGAATTTCTTCATTTTGACAAGGTAGGGAATATCCATTGTATTATAGACAGTTTTCCTCAGATAGTAAAATGATAAATCATAAGATTAATATCAGTATTATTGTCCCGAACCAACAATTTGATGACTTAATTCATTATTCATTAAAAAATTCTCTAATACGATACGATACATGATTTTTCTATACGGCTCAGAACCGGTTCTAATCCAGTGGGTATTAATGGGTTTTGAAGCCATACTAGAAGATGTTTATTTTTTACATTATGTTAAGTACCACAGTTACTCTATAAAAAGGGCGTTCTGTCTGTTCTTTAAAGATTCTATGACTAAAATTCCATAAAGGGAGATACAGCTTGTGTTAATTGAATTGCAGAATCTACACAGCAAAAGCAATATTGAAAGCAATATACATGAAGCGCCACAAAAAGCTTCCAATCTTAGTTAATGCAATTAATGAGCTATTAATGTTCATTGTTCATAAGAACTAAGCATTGCATGTTTGTGATTTTCTATTGGTTTACTCTATTCAAGTATACCTACTGTTCTTTACAACATTTCTCATGCTGAGAGACCTTTGAACTAAATCGTCCTCGTTCTTATTACTCTTCAATTGAAAGAAGGCTTTTATTTTCAAATAACAAAATTAAAAGTTAAAATTATTTTCAGTATGAAAGTCATTTTATCCTGCGAAATTTGGCCAATGATTTTTATGCGCGGGAGTTGGAACTCAGTAACCTTGTTATTTCTGGTGATACAGGTATAGTTGTTTATCGCATCCTATTGTAAACAGCTTTCCGCGGATATTAAATGTACAATTATGAGATTAAAACCAGTTTTGTTAGTCCCTTGATGCCATAGGAGCTGGCTATTAAACTGGTTTTAATCGTATGATATTACATTTTTACATTTGTAGAAAACTGGTTCTAATCCACCGGATATTAATCGGTTTCGAAGAGCTCTGGAATATATTATTAAACGCACAGAATCTTTAAATCCCAAGCTGTTTGTTATTTTTTAATGGCTTCTGTCATTTCCATGGCCCCAATGATCTCTTAAATGATGGTCTTCATAATGTGTCGGTCAATCACACATTTAAAATTTTGAAACGTTTAGCGATTGTTTCATACCATCGGATTTTCAATGTTTTTTCTGGCCAAAACATCAGAAAATAATTTTCAGTCTTTCTGTGCATAGGTTTTCATGAAATCTAATCTTGTTCTATTAATTGTTTTAGTAGATTCAGTACCAGAAAAGAAAGAGGAAATCCCAAAATGGACACCCTTAGGTAATATTTTGTTCTGCATTTAAAAAAATAGTTGCTTCGTCCCTAGTCTCTACGGGAGGGGGAGGGGTTCGGCAGGAAATAGCTAAAAAAAAACACAAGATACTCAGCTACCCTGTAAAGTACAACCAATTCCAAGAATTTTAGCTTCAGACATAAAACCTTAAGGATGAATCTATGTTCCTCTTTTTGACAATCTTTAGTATTCCAATTTAAGACAAAGACTTTAAATTAATTGCTTCGCCTTCGGATATCCTTTGAGGGTGGCGTTAACTTACTCTACCCCTTACAAAATGGCCCGAAGCCCACTCTAAACTAACTTCCATGACTCTTTCAAAATTGTGGTCTTATATTACACATTCTAAAATTTGAATCATAATAGAATTATAAATGTTATTTACATTATAGAAATGAACAGTATTAGCCAGAGATTACAACATTCCTGCCCCCCTATGGACACTGAATCAAAACAGTAAGTCTTTTCCAGACTTTAAAATTAACAAATGAATGAAAGTAAAAACAAACATGTTAAGTTATTTCTTGCAGCGTATTGTAAACAGCTTTCCGCGGATATAAAAATGTACATTTATAAGTTTAAAACTAGTTTTTGAGCCAAAGGTACGAGCTAACATAATTTCATGTTTAAATATTATGATTGTACATTTTTATATTTTTGGTGAAAACTGGATATAATACGATACAAGATACTTGACAATAGTATGGCTTTGAACCGGTTCTAATCCAGCGGATAATAATCGGTTTCGAAGCCAAATAGGAAATTGTATTATTTCAATTATAAAATATTATTTTCAGTTCCTTTATATATAGTGTGATTCTATTTTATATGTTCTCTGTTTGCAGGTATGATTTTACCAATATTGTGGATGCCTGTTGTCACATGAAGGAACTGGAGCTGACTGGCAGCACAGATCCTCTGGGGACCAGCAACATCATTTTTAATCAACTCAAATATGACTTCCTTGGTACGTACACATTCTTGATTTAAAGGGGGGGGGGGGTGACATTATTAAAGACCAAAACTAGAAGTCAAAGGAACTCTACTAAAAAAAAGAGTTATTAAGAGGTACAATGTGGAACTGTGGAGAAACAGCGTCAAAAACGCCGTTTTCCACTAAAGGGGTAGTTGCACAAAATGCATTTAAACTTAATTTAGTGAACCGCATATTTTTTCCTAGTTAATGGGTTAAACTTCATTTATATAGCATATATTTGAAAGAAATTCAAGTTTCTACCACGTAGTTTTTAAAATATCAAGACTTGAAAATCATCTTTTTGTGACAAATGCAATTTTAAAAAGACGATTTACAAGTCTTGATATTTTAAAAACTACGTGGTAGAAAATTGAAATTCTTTCAAATATATGCCATATAAATGTAGTTTAACCAATTAACCAGGAAAAAATATGCGGTTCACTAAATTTAGTTCAAATGCTTTTCGTGCAACTACCCTTTTCAGTACTGTAACTCTATTTTTCCTTTCACTTTTAGTTTTGGTCTCTAAAAGTGTCACACACGCCCCTTCCCCTTCTATTTTGAAAAATTCATTTAGCGCCAAAAAGTTTTATTATAAGATTTTTCTTTCAGCATTTAAATGTTTGTCAAGACTGACTGTGAACAATGTACAATTTAATGATGAACACATAACCTCTCTTGGGTTACTAAGGTACATTATTATCATTTTAAAATAAACGTTTGCATCCAAAAATAGCAAAGCTGTTAAAATTATACTAGCGGCTACATCCCTAGCATCTAGGGGCTCTGTAATGAAAGGGTCAGAAAGCTTCATTGTAAAGGAAAACCGTATCGGTTCAGCGGTTAGCGAGATCCTTCACTACAGACCAAAAAATCTTTTAATTTTATAGAATGGGATTTTAAAAAATATTCTATTTTTCTTAATTAATTGTGGCGTAGTACTTACGGTATCCTTTGTGTAGTGACTGACTAACAGACATTTATTAATTATAGAGTAGTTTCGCTATATAAAATCCTTATATTCAGGAGTACCCTGTGTGAATTGATAGTCCACAATTGTGGAATTATTTCTGTAGCCAATGTTCTACTCTGTGATAATCCTCATTATACTTTAGGTTTGATTATTTCTTCTTTGTACACATTGGACTATTGCTTTGCTAGTACCCAAAGTTTTACTACCATATTCTCATATTCGTTATCCTAAAAACTTAACTGGTTCATACAAACAGTAGTTTTCAAACTTTTTAACTTACAGAAAGGGGTAATTTTATTCATTACAGAAGTACAACAATTTATCCTATAGTGTCCTATCCCTTAAGATCCCGGTAATGGCTCTCTTTGATAAAGTCTTGCGTCTAAAATCGGCGGATTTATGTCATAAATAAACGCCGTGTTTAATAAAACCAGAAAACATACTGTAGTCAGCATAATTTTTAGTTATAAATCACAGCCGTTTTAACTTATTTTCATCCAAAATAGGAAATAAAGCTAATGTTCTTTTGTTTGTTTAGATACTCAAATAATCTCCCTTCCAAACATGAAATTGGAGAAACTTGTGTTTTTAGGTAAAAAATATTTATTTTTTTTCCAAAAAAAAACAAGGCTACTGTGGTTGCCTCGTCATATCCCTTACAATACACATTCAACGAGCTCCTGTTATTTATTTTGTTCACTGTCAATAGGATTTCCCAAATAATTTTCTTTATCACAATCAAATTAAGCGCTACAGAGAGACCGAAGGACAATACAGACTAAAACACTTGCAGAGTGGCTTCGCTCCTCGTATCTAAGGGATTTATATTCTAAGGGGGGAGAGCCTTGGTGAAAATATAGCTTAGATTTCCTAAAACTTAGAACCTAGTCTGTTAGGGGGTTAGTTAGTTAGATCAAACCAAAAGCTTTACTATTTCCCATAATAGAAATATTGAAACGCACTAAGTCAAAACCCTAAAAAATGCTTTTTTCAGACATCAGTAAGAACTCACTAGAAAGCCTTGATAGTTCAATACGATTAGCACCAGCTTTAGAAACATTATTTCTTAACAACAATAACATTAATAGTTTAGGTAACATTTTATTATTGATTTTTTATGTTAATGTTCTTAGGAAGCATACCAATAAAAACTTCACTAATTGGATTTCTATAAATTAATGTAGAAGAATGTATTTTTGCATAATCTTGCCTTCCAATAATTTACAATCAAATGTCATTTAATTATCTTTCCGTGAAACTAGTAAGATGGATGTGTGTCTGTCTCGATGAGATTTGCGTTTATTCACCTTTTTTCTTCGAATTATATTGTACCAGCAGCTGCGCCCCTACAATCCAGAGGCTTTGTAATCGAAAAGGTTGAGAAGGGCAAAAAATAACCACCATCTCAAAGTCTATGTAGAGCTTCCCTTTAATGGAGAACTCAATTCTTAAAAGTATTTGTCAAAATATTAATTTACCGACAAATAAAGCCCTAATGCATTTTATAATAGGATAACGTTAAACAATACCTATTCAAAAATAATTTATTTTTTCAGAGCATTTAACTGGACTACCTCGCTTACGCACCCTCAATCTTTCTCATAATCGAATTGACATTAATAAGGTGACCATTTTAAATTTGATATTCCTTAATTAGATTAAAATGAAAAGAACAAAGATGACTTTGCCCATAAAAGCAAAGCTTAGCAAATCAGCAAAGATATCCTTGGAAATTTTACTTAACTTAGTAATCTAGAATTCTAAATCGACGCATTTGACCTTTTAAGATTTTTCTAACATGCCTAAATTAAAGGAGAAACGGATAAACACATTTTTTCTAGTAAACCTACATTTTTAAAACATCTGGATCATTGAAAGAAAATGAAGTAGTGGGTTTCGTCGTAGTTTCACAGTAGCTATTCTCTTATTTCTAGGTTATTTTAGGTAAATGTTAATGATTGTCCCGCATTCAGCGTTTCGGAGCCGGAGCCGGGAGCAGCAACATTTTTGGTGGAGCTGGAGCCATTTTCGTTCAAAACGGCTCCGGCTCCAGATAAGCTAAAAATGATTTTTTAAAGTAATATAATAATTTGGCAACGGTCTATTTCCATATAATAAACTGAAAAACTATTGTTACTTAACAAATACACACATCCTTCTACTTTTATATAGCTTTAATCAAATAATGGCAAAATATTTTATATTATTTATTTTATTTTATCAAATTCAATAATGAACAAAAATTGTTATATTAATTCTAAGGTAGGAGCCGGAGCCGCATCAAAATTAAACGGCTCCGACACGCTGCCCGCATTGGTTAGAAATATTAGAAAAGCTACTGTGAAAATACGACGAAACCCTCTACTTCGTTTTCTTTTCATGATCCGGAAATCTTATTTTATGATAAAATTTTTTTTTCAGGAATTACATACAATGCTTGGTCAAATAACTCATATAAACCTTAGTCACAATATTATCAAGTCGCTGGTTAACTTCAAGAAACTTTATTCTTTACAGGTTAGCGCATTTTTCAAATTTTAGACGATTTTTCTATAGATAATGTATGTTCTGAAAATAAGTGATTTTTTCCAAGTTTTAAAAATATTTTTTAAAAAGTTATTTTGGAAGAAAAATGTATAAATCAAAGATTTTAAAAACCAAATATTACTTTCACTTTTAGAAGCAGTATTTTAGGTGTTCATTTCCCTTTATACCCACAACCCTTCTTTTTTGAATAAATAGAAAATAAGGGGTGGGGGGGAGTAGTAATGTGTTTGTTTGTAAACTACTTTAAGTCCAGTTAGGTTATATTTGGTACAGGTTAGCCTTTCAGGGCTTAGGCAAAATTACAAACTAAACCCCTACTCCTTATTTTCAACTGCTTTAAAAAATACGGGAGATGGAGGTGGTTTAAGGGACAGCACCTTTCTCTTAAAATTGAGAAATGAGAAAATCTTAAGTCTTATTTTAATATTCTGATTGTATCAGGGTTGGCATAAAAAAAACAAAGTTGGGTTTTATTGGGTTTTTAACTCAAAAAAATCCAAAAAAAACCCGGGTTTTTTTAAAATGTACCTATCGTCGATAACGTTAACTCTATTTTGACTCAAAAGGAGTACTATTTTCAAACAAATAATTGATATTATAAAAACATTTTATTTTGATTATTGTATAACTGCATTTTAACTGCATTTTATATATAAGTAACGGAATGTCTGTCCCTATGTACCAAAATAACTCCCTAACCACTGAACCGATATGGTTCTTAATTACAATTAGCTTCTCACGGGTCCGTTGAAGATTTTTAACCACTTTTTTTTTGGGGGGGGGGGGTGCCCTGGGGCAGATTTCTCTTAGGAGATTTGTGGTGCCCTCCCCTAAAATTGGAATAAACCTTCCCTGGACCTATGAAAAGCTACCCTGTACAGGAGATTCATACCGATTCAGCGGTTAGCGAGATCCTATGGTACAGACAAACCTCCTGTTACTTTATAAAAATGATTTAACCTTATATCTTAAAATTCCTAGGTAATAATCTTAAGAAAACAATAAAACCCAAAAAAAACCCGGATTTTATTAATAAAACCCGGGTTTTATTAATTAAACCCAATGGGTTGGGTTATTTAAAAAAAAAACCTGGTTTTTACCAACCCTGGATTGTATTCTTAAATTCTTAATATCTAGGATCTGAATGTGAGTGATAATCAGATATCCAAGCTAGACGATGTCTTCCATGTTTGTTCTCTTCCTTGTTTAGAAACTTTAGACCTCAGAAATAATAAGGTCAATAAAGTGGTAAGTTTTTCAATTTTGTTAAAACAAGGATGACAACATCTATAAAAGCGAAGCACAGAAACGGTAGGACAAACGGACATGAACACTTATATAGTGTCAGAACTGAATAATTGAAATATAAATGTATAAGAGTTGAAGCATAATTGTAAGTAAATTTGTTGAAAAATTGCTTTATACAGGATAATGTTTATGAACATACTTACATTTTTAGGACTTGATTATAGAGTTGCTTCGCTTATAACATTATACTTTGTTGTCCCAGGAATCAATATACCAAAAATCAGATCAATCGGATGATTAGATCACATAAAAATTTGTTGTTAAAAAAGTAAAAAAAATCAACATGTTTAAAATGGACGTACGGACATTTTGGTAATGATTATAGAGTTGCTACGCTTTCTAAATCGTACCTAACTACTAAAGGAATCACCATGCAAAATTTGAAATCGATAGGACAATTCTAACATGCCTAAATTAACGAAAAAAGCTATCCGTTACATTGATTGATCCATGGTTAAGAGAGAATTTAGAGAATATCCTGACTTGTTTTAAAACAACCTTTTAAGTTTCAATAAAAGTTATATTTGCTAGTGTATCCAAAAATTAATTTTAAAATTAAGCTAAATAGAAGCTCTGTTAAGGTTTTTTTCATAAATAAAAGAAAAACCTACAAACCATTATAACAAAAAAATATATCTTTTTGTGCTTTTCTATAACTTAAACAATCCATGTATTATTTAGGTTGATTACAGATTAAAGCTACTAGAAAAATTTGGCCAAAGATCCAGAGAGATTCGCCTTGACACTGAAACGGCTACTCAACAAGAATTAGATAAAGTAAGGTTTTATAGCGTAGCTGTTCTACATTCAAGATCCGTCCGCCCATAACGGATAGCTATTATGGTTAGTTCATGGACATTGTCATATTGATTTAAAAATAACTTGTTTAAAGTAACAGTTGGATAAACTTTTAAATTTTCTTGTCATTCTATGGTGCTTATATTACTGTGCGTGCAATGACAACAGTAATATTTTTTTATTTGAAAAAGGCATGAGTTTTCATGATAACTAATCTTGTTAAGGTAAGTGTTCTAATGGCATTGAGAGTGACACGAGAAAAGAAAAGTCCCACCTCTCTCTTCGGCAACCTTCCAAATTCAGAGCAATGGAAAACTTAATCTAGTTTATTATGAATATTATCATATCTTTTAGCTTATAATTACAAATCATGTTTTTTTTATATTTACTGTTTGAATTTACATCAGAAATTTTCTTAAAAATATGAAGAATCCTATCATGTCCTTAAGTAACAGGATGTGTGGCTATTCGTAAGTTTTTGTAAAAAAACATGTGATGCAATTTTCCCAGATTTCTCCTCTCATGGGGTGGGGGAGGGTACACTGAGATGTTTATTCCACTAGTCCCCAAAGTTTTGAAATGACGTATTTGTTTTCGGTTAGGTAGTTCATTATGTTGAGTGTCCAAACGTTTCAACCACTAATGGTAATCTACAGAAAGACTAATTTTATCATTGGGAAAATGCATCAATTTATCGGCCATTGGCTTATCCCTGGGAGAAGCCACAATTTTCTTATAATTTCCAAGATACTAAGGAGAAGATGGATATGTAATGGGTTATAAAAAGGGTAAAAAATGTTCTTCATATTTCTAATTTGATCCAAAAAAATCTACCAAATTTTCCATCATTGTTTTACTGCACACAACGTTAGATCTATTTTACTATGCACTATAATTATTATCAAATGTTTGTTAAAATGTTATTGACAATTTGAACTATTTTTTAATATTTTATAATTTAATGTCTCAAAATTTTCTCATTCTAATTTATGCATTAGGTATGTTCAATTTTCATTTTTATTTCAAACATACTCACTTTTTAATGTTAAAATTGCATTTACTCATAGTTCTATATTTATTTTATTGATTGATTGTTGGTAAATCATTTGGAAGGGTTTAAAAGCTTTTTAAGTCTTTCCTAATAATTTACTTTGTTATTCCAAATTAGTTTTTATAACCATGCTATGATAACCTTATAACTAATTATGGACTATTCTTTAATTATAAAGATTATATTTACACCATCTTATGTTACAGAGACAAATTCACAAAAATCCAAAATGTCGGCCATATCTATGTTGAACCCTAAGGCTGAGGTGGCTAGAGCGGCCCAGGCCCTTGCAGTCAATATTTCTGGTGCCAAGGTAAGATTTGTTAGTGGTAATATTCGTTCCAGTATGGATTCGAAACCGAAATATTCGCTGGATTAGAACCGGTTCTAAACTATACTGATAAATCATATATTGTGTCATATTATATCCAGTTTTCTACGAATATAAAAAATGTTCAATCATAAGATTAAATCCAGTTTTGTTAGCCTTCGGCATCTCGGGGCAAACAGGTTTTAATCTTAAAATTGTACATTTTTATATCCTAGGAAAGCTGTTATAATACGATGCGATAAATAACTATTATTCTTATTTAAGATAGACGTCTGATAATTTCTAAAAAAGATTTTCAACTAACTTATATCTAGGGGACCTGTATTCGAATGAGCAGGGAAGGGGCAAAAAATAGCCTTAAACCATAAGATCTAAAATTTACAAAATATAATTGCCCTAAACTATCCCGAGATCTATGTAAAGCTTACCTCAAATTTAGAACTCAATCTGTAGAGTCGTTATCGAGATCTTAACGGACAAAACCCTAAATCAAATTTTCTCTAGGGTATCCAAGAAGTGTTGAAGAGCAACCTTGGTCCCAAGGGAACCATGAAGATGTTGGTCTCCGGGGCTGGAGATATTAAGATCACTAAGGTTGGTAGTATTCTTTTCCTAGGAGCTAAGATGCTCCTCGTGTCACTTCTGTTGGTTGGTCTCCCTTAAAGTCTGGGTCAAGGGACCAGGATTCTGACAAACAATTCTAAGGTTAAATTTCCGCACAACCCACTTGCTTCTTAACCCCCCCCCCCCTCTTCTTACCCATTTCCCTTTAGTTAAAGGACAAAACAAGTTTTACGCCACTAAAATATATCTTAAGCTATTTCAAATGGAATTTATTTGCTAAATCACAGCAAATGCTTAAAGAACATGTTTAATGTTTCAAAATTCTCAATTCACATTCCTTTAAACATACAACCTGATTTATATTCAGGATGGCAACGTCCTGCTCCACGAAATGCAGATCCAGCATCCTACTGCCAGCTTGATTGCCAGAGCATCAACAGCTCAGGTATAACTATTCAGTTATTTCTTCATGGTTATTTTTTGCAGAGTATTCTAGACAGTTTTTCGCGTATAGTAAATTAAATAAGAAACTTGGATTATATAATGTTGACCCGGAGTGACTGAAGACTTCAATCAACGAAAAAGGATTAATTTCATATTTTTCGTGAAATTTTCTATAATATTTCTTCGCATGATTTTTTTTCAATATGGCTCAAAACCGGTATAGATCCAGCGGAAGCCAATCCGTTTCGGAGTTATACTAAAATTATTTTTCTGTTTTTGGGGTCTGATGTAGAAAGGAACCATTTTAGTTATGTGGTTAATGAAATTCTTTGCTATAAATAGACAGCTTGTTGCTTCAGGATATCATTCAAAATTATTTATTCTAGGATGATATGACCGGTGATGGAACAACCTCCACCGTGCTTCTCATTGGTGAATTCTTGAAGCAGGCTGAGCTTTATGTCCAGGAGGGTCTTCATCCCAGGTTAGTAACAACCAGGCAGGGAGGGAGGAGATATGGGGCTGTTAATTCTACTGGTATCCAAAGTTTTTAGAAGTACATTCTCTCGTTTATTAGCTTTTAAAGTTTTTAAATCCTGAAATGTTGTTACAAGCTAGTGATTCCAAACTATTACACCAGTAATTTTTTCTACAGAATAGATAATTTTGTTTATTTTAATTGGAAATGTACATTTTTTCTTCCATTGCTTTTTCCTTTCGCAACAATATGTGTAGGTACTCTTTCTAACCAATAACTAAGTCGGATTGATTCTTAACTGTTTCCTAGTGGCCCAATTAAAGTATTGGGGATCTAGACTTTCTATATTTTTTGTTTAGAATTGTGTGTGAAGGATTTGACAAGGCTAAGGAGAAGTGTCTCCAGGTTCTTGATGATATGAAGGTCCAGCTCACTGAGGCTGAGAAGAGGGACATTCTCACCTCTGTTTCCAGGTAATAAGAATTTTTGTGTATAGTCCCTCTCGTGACAGCGTCTCTTTAAGAGGCGTTTCGTGGTATTTTTACCAGTAGATTTTCTCATATTTCTAGCCCCTGCGGGGCAATCACCTAACCTAAAATTACCTATCATGAGCTACTGTGAAAATACGACAAAACGCCCCTTAAGAGACGATACCCAATTTTTTTATTGCCAAAATTTGTAAAGCTATGAATATTAGTTTATTATCCTACAATCTAGAAAAGTATGGTTTTTTTTTGTCTGAAGCTAAATTATTTTGTAAAATACTGATCCGAATTTATTATACTTTTTAGAGGAAGTTTTATAAATGTGGTGGGTTGGTTTAAGACTATTTTCAAGGCTTCCCCTAGAGGTTAGGGGCGAAGCAACTAGTTTTATTATATAACTAGGGCAAAATATTCGTAAATATCTCTTGAATTTCTTCAACTATACAAGGAGTACTATAAAGTACATTATACTTCTTAGGAAGAATAAAAAGATTTTACTAAAATCATCATTTTTAGAACCTCTCTGGCCACTAAGGTGCACCCCAAGATGGCCGCCGGCCTCACTGATATCGTTGTCGATGCTGTTCTTGCCATCAAGAAGGTAATCTTTGTCTTTATCATTTATTTTACAGTATAAAAATATGTATTCTTCATCTGTTAGTATTAAAGGTTTCTGCTTAAGGAAGGAAGGGGACATTGAACTGTAATTTAAACTTATTAAACAAGTTATCTTATTCGTTGGTTTAAAAGCTTTGGATACTTTTATTAAACTTGATTGAAATTTAAACTTATCGACCAGTGTTTCAAATAACCAGAATGGTTATTTTAATCATCATAAGGGATGCAATGCACTTCATTTTATTGTCCTTTGTCTTATATCTTAAGATCCATAGATATTTCTCTATATCAACCTATTACTTTTTCTCTTATTTTCTTACCCTTTTTCTAATCTTTGTCTTAATTATCAAAATGTGCTAGGCTGATGCCCCCATTGACCTGCACATGGTTGAGTTGATGGAGATGCAGCACAGAAGCGAGACCGACACCCAGCTGGTCAACGGTCTCGTCCTCGACCACGGAGGAAGACACCCTGACATGCCAAAGAGGTATAACAACAATCCATTCATGAAGGAGCTCTATAAAGCTTGATATTTTCACACAAAAAAAATCAAAATCAAATGTATTCTTGTAATAAACCGTTCAATTTTTACTATGAATAAGCATTATTTAGATGTTGAAGGTGAAAGTAAAGGTAGTAGAATAATATGTATCCTATTGTATAAAGTAGTAAGCTTTTTTTCTGTAGTGAAGGAACTCCATTACAATGAAGCTTTCTATAGGTCCAGGGAAGGTTTTAAACTATTCAATTTCTCTATAAAAGATGTCTAGTGCTACCATGTCGGGTGCTCGGCATTTATTGTTATTGAAGGGAAAATTGTTTATTCCCAAACATGTGCAACTTATCACTTTATACCTTTGTACATTTTGGACTTCCAGGTAAAGGTCATGCAATCAAAGTTTTTGTAGGAAGTTTGTCCGCGTAACAAAAATTGGACCCAAGATACACCAAAATAAGATCAAATTGTCCTCTAGAGAATTATCATATTATATTTATTTTGCAGGTTGGAGAACTGCTACATCCTGACTATGAATGTGTCTCTGGAGTACGAGAAGACCGAGGTGAACTCCGGCTTCTTCTACAAGTCCGCCGAGGACAGGGAGAAGCTCGTCATTGCTGAGAGGAAGTTCATCGAGGACAGAGTTGCCAAGATTATTGAGCTCAAGAAGAAGGTAATTAACAAGATTGTTAGATACTAACTATTAGGGAGGGAAAATTATATTAGTACTCTCAGCTGTATAGATAAGCATGTTATCTTTTCAAAGGAATAAAAAGTTTAGACACTTTAAATAAATTTTGATTGGTTAGACCAAAACATCTGTGTAAGAGATTGTACGTTTATAACTTTCTTCCTAATTGTTATTGGAATCATATTTTCAAAAGTAATTGCTATTATTGAATATGTTGAAAATGGACGGGTGGACTTTCTGGTAATAAGGATATAGCTCCTAAACTCTTAAGTTTTTATTCCCTTTTGTTACATGAATCTTCATTAACAAGGTTCTCTCAAACCTGAATTAACACACTGACAGAAATATCTAAATTTTAGGTATGTGATGGAACAGACAAGACCTTTGTTGTAATCAACCAGAAGGGTATCGACCCCATGTCCCTGGATGCCTTTGCCAAGGAGGGAATTATGGGTAAGAATTTTATGTACCGTCAAAGAAGTTGTTCTACAAAATTAATGTGAACTTAAAATTAACTTATGATTATAGTTTTCTACATAAATCCCCTCTTATTGTTGTATTGCATTGTAAATATGTAGTTACATATCAAATGCTTTGTAAAGGTCTTAGAATATCCCCTCTTTACAGGAACTTATTGTCCTATATGTAAAAATAGGAAGTTACATATCAAATCCTTTGTCAAGGTCTGAGAGTATATCTCCTCTTTACATTGTTGTATTTTAAAAAATATGCAGTTACCTATCAAATGCTTTGTTAAGGTCGGAGAATATACCTTCTTTATGTGAATCTGTTTTTTTTTTGTAAAAAAAAAGGCAGTTACATATCAAATCCTTTGTCAAGGTCTGAGAGTATATCTCCTCTTTACATTGTTGTATTTTTAAAAATATGCAGTTACTTATCAAATGCTTTGTTAAGGTCTGAGAATATCCCTTCTTTATGTGAATCTGTTTTTTTTTTGTAAAAAAAGGCAGTTAAATATCAAATGCTTTGTCAAGGTCAGATAATATATATCCTCTTTACAGGAACTTATTGTTGTATTTGTAAAGAAATGCAGTTACTTATCAAATGCTTTGTTAAGGTCTGAGAAGAGCCAAGAGGAGAAATATGGAGAGATTGGCTCTGGCTTGCGGTGGAGTTGCCATGAACAGTGTCGATGATATGGGTAACAAATATTTACTTCTTTATGCGTGTTGACTTAAGGGTATAAAATTAGGGATCTGCAGGGATAGCACAATGGAAATAAAGTGATGTGTGATGTAAGGAACATAATCATTCTTTTTGTTGATTCAAAATATTAAAGTTTGAAAATTATTAGTTTGAACCAACCAATCATGATTAATAAAAATTAAGTATCATGGAAAGAAAACGAAGTAGCGGTATTCGACGTATTTTCACAGCAGGTTTTGATAGGTTATTTTAGGTTAGGTTAGTTAAATGTTAATGATTGCCCTGCAGCGTTAGAGCCCCCCGCAGGGTCTAGAAATAGGAGAAAAGCAACTGTGAATATACGACGAAACCCGCTTCTTTGTTTTCTTTCCATGCTCCATTTAAGTTTAAAATCCCACTAATTGATCTGTAAACTTTTATCATAATTTTTTTGTGTAGATGAGAGCTGTCTTGGTTATGCTGGCACCGTGTACGAGCACGTCCTTGGGGAGAACAAGTTCACCTTCGTTGAGAAGTGCAAGAACCCGCAGTCCGTGACTATCCTGATGAAGGGACCCAACAAGCATACTCTTAACCAGATTAAGGTCAGTTAGTTTATTACTTAGCATGACAAATAGAGAGGCTGATAGGACAGACAAACAGTCATACACTTAGAAAACAAATGCACTGCACATTTATCCAGTCAGATGACAAAGTAAACAGTAAATAGTTTGAACACTGAATATATTGATTTTTTTCAAGATGTTCAGTATGAATACTCTTTAAGGGGGGGGGGGGGGGTGTTAATGCAACCATCTCGTAATCAATGTATAATTTAAATGGCACTTAGAATTCGAATTTCGATCTGAAATTTTGCATGAGTAATCCTTTGTAGGTCTATTTTCCCTAAATCGAACAAAAGTTGGAAAAATAACTGCTAACAGCTGGCGGCTCAGCCGTTTAGCCATTTTTTGGGCTATTTTCAATGCAAATCATCACGAAACCTATCTCCACATAATACTATTTGCTGCTCTAAAACGTTTTTAAACGGTTCTAGCAGGTAGTTGCTTGTACTAGAAATCTAAAAATGTGATTTTTGTATCATTTCACATGATTAAAAGCAAAAATATGTTTCAAAAAGTTGATTTCTACGTAATTTATGACAGATTTACCCTAAAAATAGCCAAAAAAACGGCTAAACGGCTGAGCCGTTAGCCGTTACTTTTTCAACTTTTTGTTTGATTTAGGGAAAATAGACCTACCAAGGATTACTCATGCAGAATTTTAGATCGAAATTCGAATTCTAAGTGCCATTTATACATTGATTACGAGATGGTTGCATTTAAAACCCCCCCTGGCTGTTCATCACTCTGTTTGTAAAAGTACTAACATTGTCTGCAATTCTTTATCAATATGATGAAGCTTCGATTGTAACCGATTTTGCCTCTTTTTCATGCTCTTATTCTCTTTCCATCTAAAAAAATATAAACTTCATGCTACGCTACTTTAGGCTTAGCATTATTCGTTGGCTCAATAACTTTAGGGACTTGAATTTTGATTAGTTGATCCATTAAGTTGAGTGTCCAAACGTTTCAACCACTAATTGCAATCAACAAAGGGGGTAATTTGGTTTATAATCATGATAATTATGAACTATTGTATTTTTGTAGGACGCTGTCCGTGACGGTCTACGTGCCGTGAAGAACGCCATCGAAGATGACTGTGTTGTTCCCGGTGCTGGTGCTTTCGAGGTGGCTGCTCATGCTGCCCTCAAGAAGTACTTGGAGACCGTCAAGGGCCGTGCCAGACTCGGTATCCAGGTAAACGATATAGATAGAAAGATATATAAAGAAGCTAAAAATTAGATAAAGGGGGTGGGGTGTAGGATGTGCCACATTTTGTTACCAAACTTCAAACACAATGTGCAACTGTTAAGTATCAGTGGCGGAACCACACTTTCCCGACTTTATTTTAAAGCTTTGCCATCAATAATTTTAATATACATGAGGGATTGATGATTTGGGGACCGGCTTGTACGAACACCAATTTATCTGCTATTGCCTTATCCCTTGGGTTTTCTGATAATTTTAAAAAAATTATCACTTTGTGTTTAGGCTTATGCTGATGGTATGCTCGTGATCCCCAAAGTTTTGGCCCAGAACTCTGGATTTGATTCCCAGGACGTTATGGTCAAACTTCTGGAAGAATCCGCAACCGGACAATTGGTGAGTTAGATTTAAGTTCTTCTAATTTAAATGGACGGCTCGACTTGTTGGTTTGTCGGTAAAATATTTTTAAAATTACATAAGATCAATAAGAATAGTTATTTATCGCATCGTATTATTGACAGTCTTCAGCGGATATTAAAATAAAAAATCATAAGATTAAGACATTTTTATTAGCTTTGAAGGTATGGGTTGACAAAACTGGTATTAACATTATGAATTTTAGAGAAAACTGACTATAATACGATACATGCTTTTTCATTATAGCTTAAAACCGGTTCTAAACCAGCGTTATTTGATCTGTTTCGAAGCCATACTAGAAAAAGTTTCTTTAATTGTTACAGACCCATGCCTATTTCGCCAGAACCTTTGTTAATCCCATTAGCATTGTTATATTATTTAGGTTGGCCTTGATTGTGATTCTGGTGAGGCCTGTATTCCTGCCAATCTTGGCATCTACGATAACTACAGGAAATTATCACAATATTAATCAACTTATCCTCCTAATATGTAAATTACTTTTTGTTTTATCTATTTAACCGATTGGATTTCCACATTGGTGGGTTGCTTTACATAATAAATTATACCTAGCCTAAAGTCATCTTGTGACCTATAGGATAAATTAATTTGTTAAATGGACAATTAAATGTTAACGGACAAACATTAAAAACATATTACTTAATATTAATGATAGAGGATAATTTGAAATTATGATATATAATGTGTACAGGGTAAAGAGGCAGATGATCAACTCCTGCACCGTTATCGCCACCAACCTCCTCCTCGTTGATGAGATCATGAGGGCCGGCATGTCCAGCCTTAAGGGCTAAACACCACCAACGACGCCAGAAAAAAAATCTACCAATCCCAAGATGCTCATTCTCCAGTTAATCAGCTGATTTATCTTGTGACTAAACAGCTGATTCATCACGTGACTTAAACAGCTCATTTTCCCGCCTTAATGAAAATTGCTTTACACTTATATGCTTGTAACTTGAATATTATTGCACACTAATCACCAAACTTATGTAACCAAAATTAAACTGGAGAAAATAAATCTTTTGCACTTTGTTAACCACTTTTAAACCACTGTGCTTGGATCAAGCCTTGTACTAATCCATTGGAAAACACACACATTGTGATTTTGTCAATCTTGTCTGCTTTAAAAAAATGTTTTTTGAAAATCTAAATTTTTAATCTCAATTATAAATTTGTTTTTATATATTTGATTATTATGATTTTTCAGATTGTTTTTACAATGGAGTAAAGATATTATAGAGTGAATATAACAATGTCCTGGTTTGCAAGGCAATTTTGGATAAAATATATTCTTTTTTGCATGAATAAGGATTTAGACGTCTATAAGAGCGAACCTCTCCACCTAAAAAATCGTTAAAAGCTATTCTAATTATAGTTTTATTATCCTAGATGGTAAATAAGACAATTTTCCGTCCAACATCTTATTAGTCAAAGCTTTTTCATTTTATTTTGTTAACATTTATAACAAATAATGCGGTCTCATTGTGCTACTTTTGGTTTAATTGAAAGATTGTTAGGTTTTCTACAACTTAACATTGTACGAAAACTTCTTTGGATAGCATACACTCTTAATCCCATACATTTTGATAATTCTTAATTAGAATAGGTATCTATAAAACTAAAACTCAAGAAAATCGAATTATACTATCTGTGCCTAAATCTTAGAGAAGCATGTCAGGGTTTACGTTTAAAATTACTTTCAAAAATTGACTAAAATAGACCACTAAAGTCAAGTTAGCTTAGCGTATATTTTTGAAAACAGTGGCTTGCGCGGGGATTCATCAGAAGCAGGGTGTCGGAGCCGTATAATTTTGATGCGGCTCCGGCTCCGCGGAGCCGTATTTGGAAATACGGCTCCAGCTCCGGCTCCTACCTTAAAATTAATATAAAAATTTTTTTTCATTATTGAATTTGATAAAATAAAATAAATAATATAAAATATTTTGCTTTTATTTGATTAAAGCTATATAAAAGTAGAAGGATGTGGGTCTATTTGTTAAGTAACAATAGTTTTTCAGTTTATTATATGGAAATAGACCGTTGCCAAATTATAATATTCTTTAAAAAATCATTTTTAGCTAATCCGGAGCCGGAGCCGTTTTTAACGAAAAATACGGCTTCGGCTCCATCAAAAATGTTGCTGCTCCGGCTCCGGAACACTGATCAGAAGAGTTTAAAAATTTAGGAGGGCAAAAAGGGGAGAGTTCTTACTAATATCTTGATTAGAGTTATTTTGAGTTCACTGAGTTGACACCCCTCTTTCAAACGCTACTAATTTGAAAGTAAATTACATGTCAGCCTGTCATTCTTTGTACTCAAAATATTTTGCTTGTCTGGAATTTTTGTTCTGTTACTTTTTAATTAACTAATCTACAATATTCTGACACAGATTATTTGCGCGCGTTAAATTATGATTTTTGTGTTAAAAATAGGGATGTAAAAAAAATATGCGCCAATTTACTATTGATACTGTTCGCTATGTAGGGTGTTTCCACCCCCCCCCCCCCCCCCCCCCCCTTGACGATAAAAAAATACCCCGTTTTTTTCCCTGTATTCAAACCCTATTTTCGGGAAGAGGGGGGGGGGGGTGTAACAATTCAGGTGGTTAAAGGATTTTTAATTCTATTTATCTTTAACTTTTAACTTAGTGCTATTCAAATCATTAAAAACATAGGTAATAAAATTATTAACTGCTATTTTAATCATATTTTATTTTTAAAAACTTTTAAAATCCAGAAGATTATTGTTACATTACACTTAAGGATGTCTTTTATTCTGTAAAATATATCTATCAAATTAAATTGTGAGCAGGGGGAAGTTTGGTCCAAGAATCCAACAAATAATATCAAGTAATGGAACAAATAAAAGGTATGTCAGCTGATTCGGTGATGTAGTGTTCATACAGTAAATATTTTCCCAAAATAAGATTACTTTCATAACCACTATAACTAAAGAGAAAAAATAATAAAAACATAGGAGAAAAGAGATTTTACGACTGTCAACGATCGATATACAAACAAAATGACCCCTTTTGTAGATTTATAAGTTTAGACACTGCTAATTTGAACCTACTTATCATGGTATTATAAAAGTACCCAAAGGTTGTAAGCCAACATAGAAAAGAATGTGCTTTAAAGTTTGGGTACTAGTATTACAGTCCCCTACCTAATAAAAAACCGTATGTTATTCACTTGTCAATTAAATGTATTACATACCTACCTTCCTATAAATAATGATAATTCAATGTTTAGGATTCTGCCCCTACAATATAATTTCCAATATTGTCGTTTGTGTGGAGAAAATCATTCAACGAGACACTATTCAGGCATTTTTATCAATGTATTAATATTTAGAGTGTTTTTAGCTACATAAAAAAAATTGTCTTTAAATTATGCAGGGTTTCGGATCCGCAAGGATCCGAATATTTTCGAGTCCAAGGATCCGGATCCGGATCCTTGGACTCAAAAAAATGCGGAAAAAATGGAAAAATCTACCTAAATTTATATACAATCTCAGACATTCTTTTGATGAGAGCCAATCATTAAGGTTTAGGGTCAGACTTGAAAATTAAAAGTATTTTTGACTTCGAATTAAAGAATAAATATTTTTGAAAGGTTTGGTGATTTTATTTTTATTGTCAGGGATCCGGAACCGGATCCGGATCCGCACTGACCAAATTTTGAGGATCCGGATCCGCAAAAAATCAATGCGGATCCGTAACCCTGAAATTATGGAAAATTCATTCCCCCGACTTATTGTAAAGAACAATAAAAGATAATTTTTTATACATGATATTTATGTTAAATAAGTATAACTATTCTGTACTTCAAAATTATTGGTTAAAAAGTTTAGACGCCACTAGTTTGGAACCTACCAAGCAAAATTTAAAGTAAGTTTCCAGGGGTGTATATTCTGCATGGGATCGCCGGCTCAGGGGGGGGGGGGGGGGGAATAAAAAATAAGTAGTTGGAGGGAAAAAAAATGTAAAAATTAAGAAAACTGAAAACATTTTTTCCATTTCCCCCCCTCCTTGGTTAAAAAACTAAAAAAATGTGTGGTAGGAGGGATAAAATAAATAAAATATAGAGTTCTTTAAATATTTTTCTATTTCCCCCCCTACTTTTTAAGAAAAATCTAGGGGGGAAAAAAAATAAAAAAATTTGTAGCAGGGGAAAAAAATAAATCTTGTGCAGAATATACACCCCTGTAAGTTTCCTAACTGTTAAGACAACGAATAAAATAGCGTGTTTATAAATCCTTGGTTGCGAGTGTGATTTACAGTACAATATGTTGTTGTTGTTGAAAATAAAATAAACATGATAAAAAATAAAATCAGGGTTGCCACATGGACGACATCAAGCAAAACTTCTGATAAATCCAAAATTAACTACAGCCATCCAAATCAGACAGTTAGGTGAGCAATTTATTTTTTTTAATCTGAATGTTTTTGTTGGATCTAGTGCAGTTCACGATGAAATGTTCCTGGTAATGATTGATTATGCGTAATATAAGTCTTTTTCGCGCATTGAAGTGCATCTGAGATAACAATGGTGTGCATTATTGAACAGAAACATTTCGCCGTAAATTGCACTAGATCTCTTATTTTTTTCGAAACTGAAACTGGTTTTAAAACGTGAATTTATGTCTCGCATGGATTTATTTTAAAAGTTTTCCAATTAAAATCATTTAAGTTTTTAATTTTAAGTAGTGAAGCAACTCTATAATTCGAATTTCTGTCTGTCCTTACTATCTTATTTGTGCTTAAGCTTTAGCAAGTTTTAATTTCAAATGTTGTTTTTATTTAGGATGGGTACCTGTGGTCTTGAGAAGTGTTTTAAAAATCAGGTATTAGTAGTTTTTTTATTCAATATTCTGAGGATATTTTTAGTACCTAAATATAGGGTTGGGCCGGATATCCGGTCATTTTCAATATCCGGCCGGATACCAGATATTAAAACTATCCGGTTACATGATATCCGGCTGATTTTTGACGCCGGATATCCGGTTATCCGGTAATTTGCCGGATATCGAACGTTGGCCAGATTTTCGGCTGGAACCGGATATCCGGCATTATAAATCAGCCGAATATCCGGTATCCGGCCAAAAAAGTATCCGGCCCAACCCTACGGCTAAATATATGCTATTATATCAATATGCTTTTTTATGAAGTTATTGCATAGTTTGAGTATTATAGTCAGTCTATCACTGGGGTAAAGAGAGGGCTGAAGTACAATTTTGCGGGTCACCGTTGGCTAGAAACTTGATTTATGATTGCCATAATATTATAGCTGATACCTATTAATTTTTCGTATCTGAAGATTTTATTAATTTTCAAAATCAAAACAATATGTTTATGAATAGCTTAAAATAGATTTGTTGGCTCAAATAATCTGTTAGTGCTGCAACTTTATGTCCTCAAATTCATAATGATAAAAATGCAATCTTGTATTATGTGTCTTTATTTTTTATAGTTTTAATTTTAAAATGATATTATTTTTAGATATTTATTACTTGGTGGTGCCGTTGGAGGCGGAGCTAGCTTAGCTAAACAATATGAAGAATGGAAAAAAGGTTTTTATTTTATTATACATATTTTTTGAGGATATATATGGTTTTTAATTAACAGAATAAATAAATTCGAGACCGAAAAAAACCAAAAATACTCAAAGTTTAACAAGATGGGGTAAAATAGATAACTGAAATTGATATTGAACGCTAAACAATATGAAGAATGGAAAAAGTTTTTATTATTTTATTTTTGAAAAAATAAAATTGGTTTTAACAGAATAAAAGCCACTCGAGAAATATTAAAAAAGAAGGGATAAAATAAAGAAATGAAATAGAAATTAAACACTTCTGTGGGAAGGGGACAAAAAAAATATTCTTTTTATGGTGTTTCCCGAAAATCTGCTGCTAGCTTAATCACTACCTATGAATAAATTAAAATCGTTTTTAAATATTGGTAACGGTAAATACATTAGATATGATACCAATATCTTTGTATTTTGGTAATATTCCTACTAATTAAGGGGGGGGGGGGAAGTTTTGCCACTTTCGCTTACTCCGTGATTATTGGGCTAGGTATTTAAGTTAGACTATAGGTTATTTGGGATAAAAGTTTACTTTTGGGTAGTAGCTCACGTATTTTTAATCATTTTTTGGATAACCCCACCCCCTAGCCCCCCGGGGCTCAAAAACCCCCTAAAAATGAACCTAACCTTAATTTTCTCAGGAACAATTTGACCAATAGAGATGATTTTTTAAACTTAAGCTTTTATGCGTGTAAACTAACTTTTAGTTTAGAAGTCACCCCCCTGCCGCCAACTCCTAGCCCTCCGGGGCTCCAAAAAAACCCTAAAAATGAACCTAACCTTAATTTTCTCAGGAAACATTTGACCAATAGAGATGATTTTTGAAACTTAAGCTTTTATGCTTATAAACTAACTTTTAGTTTAGAAGTCACCCCCCTGCCGCCAACCCCTAGCCCTCCGGGGCTCCAAAAAAACCCTAAAAATGAACCTAACCTTAATTTTCTCAGGAACCATTTGACCAATAGACATGATTTTCAAAACTTAGGCTTTTATGCTTATAAACTAACTTCTAGTTTAGAAGTCATCCCCCTGCCGCCAACCCCTAGCCCTCCGGTGCTCCAAAAAACCCTAAAAATGAACCTAACCTTAATTTTCTCAGGAACCACTTGACTAATAGAGATGATTTCTTAAACTTAGGCTTTTATGGTTATAAACTAACTTTAAGTTTAAAAGTCCTCCCTGCCGCCAACATCTAGCCCCCCGGGGCTCAAAAAAAACCCTAAAATGAACCTAACCTTAATTAAAATTTCTTATTTGAAGAGTTAGAGGTACACTTATTAAACAAAATATGCATCTTTTTGGATGTTATTGACATATCTGCTTAAAAAATTAGAATTGGCCTCTAGGTTCAGGTGCTGCAGGCCTCCAGGTCCACTCTGGAGACAGGTAAAAATTAAAACTTCTTATTTGAAGAGTTAGAGGTACACTTATTAAACCAAATATACATCTTTTTGAATGTTATAGACATATCTGCTGAAAAATTAGAATCGGCCTCCAGGTTCAGATGCTGCAGGCCTCCAGGTCCACTCTGGAGACAGGTAAAAATTAAAATTTCTTATTTGAAGAGTTAAAGGTACACTTATAAAAACAAATATGCTACTTTTTGGATGTTATTGACATATCTGCTGAAAAATGAGAATCGGCCTCCAGGTTCAGGTGCTGCAGGCCTCCAGGTCCACTCTCGACAGGTGAAAATTAAAATTTCTTATCTGAAGAGTTAGAGGTACACTTATTTTACCAAATATGCTTCTTTTTGGATGTTATTGACATATCTGCTGGAAAAATTGAAATCGGCCTCCAGGTTCGGGTCCTACAGGCCTCCAGGTGGACACTGGATAGGTAAAAAAAATTTCTTATTTGGCGAGTTAGAGGTTAACTTATAAAACAATCTATGCATTGGTTTTTGATGTTAATAGCATACTTGATGATAAAATTTAAATCGGCCTCCAAGTTCATGTGCTGCAGGCCTCCAGTTCAACTCTAGACATGAAAAAATTTAAATTCTTAATTTAAGAGTTAGAGGTCAATTCACAAGAAAATAAGCATCTTGTTGGATAAAATTACCATTTTTAAAGAAAAAAATAAAATCGGCCTCCATGTACTGCAGGCTTCCAGATGGCTTTTTGGGGGTATTTTCAGATATTTTCGCTGTTTTTTTTTGGACATGTTAGGTATCATATTCATTGATACTTTTTGATATGGACAATTTTACCTGCGTCTTGGTGACCGCTGGTTGCAGCTGGCCAGGTGAATATCTAAACTTGGAGCCAATTTAATATTTTTCTCCAGAAATAGTAATAACAGCCAAAAGATCCATATTCTGTTTTATAAGTTGACCTCTAACTCTTCAAATAAGAAATTTCAATTTTTACCTGTCCAGAATAGACCTGGAGGCCTGCAGCACCTGAAACTGGGAGCCGATTTTAAATTTTTCAGCAGTTTTGTCAATAACATCCAAAAGGATGCATATTTGGTTTTTATAAGTGTACCTCTAACTCTTCAAATAAGAAATTTTAATTTTTACCTGTCTCCAGAGTGGACCTGGAGGCCTGCAGCACCTAAACCTGGAGGCTAATTCTATTTTTTTTCTGCAAATATGTCAATAACATTCAAAAAGAAGCATATTTGGTTTAATAAGTGTACCTCTAACTCTTCAAATAAGAAATTTTAATTTGTCTCCAGACCGGACCTGGAGGCCTGCTGCACCTGAACCTGGAGGCCAATTCTAATTTTTTCAGCAGATATGTCAATAACATCCAAAAAGAAGCATATTTGGTTTTATAAGTGTACCTCTAACTCTTCAAATAAGAAATTTTAATTTTTACCTGTCTCCAGAGTGGACCTGGAGGCCTGCAGTACCTGAACCTGGAGGCCGATTCTCATTTTTTCAGCAGATATGTCAATAACATCCAAAAGGATGCATATTTGGTTTTTATAAGTGTACCTCTAACTCTTCAAATAAGAAATTTTAATTTTTACCTGTCTCCAGAGTGGACCTGGAAGCCTGCAGCACCTGAACCTGGAGGCTGATTCTAATTTTTTCTGCAAATATGTCAATAACGTTCAAAAGAAGCATATTTGGTTTAATAAGTGTACCTCTAACTCTTCAAATAAGAAATTTTAATTTTACCTGTCTCCAGAGTGGACCTGGAGGCCTGCAGCACCTGAACCTGGAGGCTGATTCTAATTTTGTCAGCAAATATGTCAATAACATTCAAAAATAAGCATATTTGGTTTAATAAATGTAAATCTAACTCTTCAAATAAGAAATTTTAATTAAGGTTAGGTTCATTTTTAGGGTTTTTTTAGCCCCGGGGGGCTAAGGGTTGGCACAAGGGGGGTTGACTTCTAAACTTAAAGTTAGTTTATAACCATAAAAGCCTAAGTTTAAGAAATCATCTCTATTGGTCAAATGGTTCCTGAGAAAATTAAGGTTAGGTTCATATTTAGGGTTTTTTGGAGCCTCGGAGGGCTAGGGGTTTGCGGCAGGGGGGTGACTTCTAAACTATAAGTTAGTTTATAAGCATAAAAGCTTAAGTTTAAAAAATCATGTCTATTGGTCAAATGGTTCCTGAGAAAATTAAGGTTAGGTTCATTTTTAGGGTTTTTTGGAGTCCCGGAGGGCTAGAGGTTGGCGGCAGGGGGGTGACTTCTAAACTAAAAGTTAGTTTATAAGCATAAAAGCTTAAGTTTAAAAAATCATGTCTATTGGTCAAATGGTTCCTGAGAAAATTAAGGTTAGGTTCATTTTTAGGGTTTTTTTGGAGCCCCGGAGGGCTAGGGGTTGGCGGCAGGGGGGTGACTTCTAAACTAGAAGTTAGTTTACACGCATAAAAGCTTAAGTTTAAAAAATCATCTCTATTGGTCAAATTGTTCCTGAGAAAATTAAGGTTAGGTTCATTTTTAGGGGGTTTTTGAGCCCCGGGGGGCTAGGGGGTGGGGTTATCCAAAAAATGATTAAAAATACGTGAGCTACTACCCAAAAGTAAACTTTTATCCCAAATAACCTATAGTCTAACTTTAATACCTAGCCCAATAATCACGGAGTAAGCGAAAGTGGCAAAACTTCCCCCCCCCTTGTTTAGGTTTACCAGATACAGACTGGCTGAAAGAAATGATTCCTGAAGTCGACATTGATAAGTTCAGACAGGGATTAATAGGTTAGTTGTATTTTTTTCCTACAATAGATAGATAAAGTCTAGATGAATAATTTCTTAATTAGACCTATGTTAACACAAAAATTGCATTATTGGTTATAATATAAAGTGTACACATTATGGTACGGAAAGGCAGCTTTATCTTTTATTTCAAAACTTTTAGTCAAAAATTTGCTCGGATTCATGAGAATTATTAGGTTAGGTTCATTTTTAGATAATCTTGTCTAGACACCCCCTCCCCCACCCCTCTGATGACTTGTAATGGCTATTCTTCAATAATCTAAAATTTCATTGTTAAGGTTTTAAAGATACAGTAAAAGGCAAAGTAGGTGAGCTAGAGATGGACCCGAAGTTGAAAGAGGCTGGCTGGGAAAAGTACGCAGAATTTAAGGTAACTTGCCCGTGCTGGGTACATGCCATTTTTTACTACTAGCAATAACACAGATACTGTGTTTTAGAAAATTGTTTTTTTTTTACAAGTGAATTTGACAAACGTGAAACACAGATTTGTTTTCAAACAAGCAATTTAAATTATAAATTCAAGTGTAAGACAAAAACACACTTAATGTATTTTTGCTAGTTGTAGAAATGACAGCACTCAAACTTCTTGTCACGCGAAGCTTTTAAGACTTATCATCAAACAAAGTTTGGTAATTGGATTTATTTAAGTGTGTGTTGGAACTCTATACTATTAACTCTATTGCTGTGTTTAGTGGTCAAACTGGATATATCATCAAGGGTTACCTCCCCTTTGTACTGTCAATACACACACACACACACACACACACACACATCCAATTGGTTCAGTTTTTGAACAGCAGTGAAGGAAGTAACATTAATGTGATTAAATAGTTAATATTACTTGATATTTATTTATGTTTTGATGTTCTTAAATTTATGATAAATTTAATATTTTCTTTCATTAATTCTCTATAATAAGTTAATTTTATTAAAGCTGTTTACTTTCAGATATATTGCATTACTTTTTTATGCACAATCTTAGAATAAAATCTCATACTAAAATCATAGAGTAAAACTTTAATTAAACCATAGATTAAAAACTTGTTTATGTTAATCTAAGGCCAGTGATCGGATGTGTACTGTAAATAATGTACTACAACCTATTTTCAATAAATTAATGCTCTAGATTTGTTTTATTCTATAAGTGTAGCATAATGGTACACATGTATTTAATATCTCAATTTAATCGCACTGTAAGGATTTGAAGTGAAAACTTTATAGCTTGGTATTGTCCTTACATTAGCGAATCAGTGCATAAAAAAAAACATACAGTGCTCATGTGTACATGAATTTTAAAGTGCCTAAGTTTAGTGCATATTATAAAATGTTTAATGTTTCTGTATTGACCCTTGTTGCAGTGTTCCTCCCCTCCCTCTTTCTTGAGGTTAGGGTTTGAGTTGGAACTTACCAAGTGTGTTTAATCTGCACCTCATTGTTCCTCCTTTCCTTCCATGGATGTTACTGGATTAAGATGAGTGTTCAGATTTGATTCAGTTTGGCTGCATTACCATACTTCAAGATCTTAGTAATAGTTTAAGCCTGTTTATAGGCTAACTATTGAAAGATTTAATTACTACATTTAAAATTGGATGATATTATTTTCAATTTCAAGATCAGATAATTAGTTTTAGCCTGCTCATTGGGCTAACTATTATCATTCATATGAATCTATAAGTATCATATATTAAATCCAATTTTGTATTTAAGTAAACCTTCACCAATTAGATTATCTATATAAAATAATTTAAGCCTGCTTATTGGCTAATTATTTAAATCTTAGGTAGCTATTTACCAATGTTCTGTGAAAGTATTGATTTTTTATCATAAGGTTGATATCTATGATTGATTGGTTATCTGTGGAAACTTGGCTGATAAAGTTTAGTAATCTACAACTATCAAACTATTTACTCCATCTAATTTTATGTTTACTGATGAATAGTACAGATGTGTTAACAAGAAGGACTACTAACCAATCCTAAGGTTACCAGATACGCTATACATCTCCTGTCAACTCTTAAACATATCACAATGTCTTCAGGAACAAGAAGTAGAACAAGCTCAGAACAGGATGATCCTTCAAATTCAATAGTCAGCACCTTTGCTGTGACTGAACTACAAAATCAATTAGATGCCCTAGAGGCAAAGTTCAATGTGCTGTCCAATGCACATGATTCCAAGAAATCATCAAGTGACCAGGCATTTCTTACTCAACAATCTTTGGTTAATGAACTGATTTCTTTTAAATCACTTATAAATAGTTCAATGGATAAACTTCAAATTACTTTAGATAAATTTTTATCTAGTTCTATTACTCATAACATGAATCCTGACAGATTACCTTCCAGTAACAAAGCTAATTCAACTAATGATGTACATGCTACAGTCCAACCTGGAGGTGCTTCTATTCAATCAAATGATTGTGGTTTATGTTCTGATAAATCATGCCTGCATCAGGCTGCTGCCAGCTTAAAGCCAAGGGTTCAAAATACTGAAATTCAAGATAGCAGGTCAAAAGCTACAAATGATATAAATAGTGTTCTGAATGTGTCTGATGTGCAAGGCAGATTGTTAAAGATTCAAATGAACAGTTTGAAATCTCTATTAAGTCCTGATGTTGCTAAACCTATGAACAAATCTGTATTAGAGGATCTTTACAATAACAAAGTAATTGCTATTGAAGAAAAAGAAAGAGAGTTATCTAAATCACTTCAGTATTATGTACGTTCTCCGACATTCAATGAGTGTTTATCTGAAATGGTGTTAGATGCCATAGATGATGCAAGCAGATATGTTGCTAAGATTCGAGCTCTGTATCATCAAGAAGGATATCTTTTTAAATCTCATAGTGATAAGCTGTTTGAAGAATTACCAAAGTTTTCTTGCCAATCAGATGTTAATATTTTTGAATTCTTTAGAAGATTTGAAGCTCTGTCTAAAGATTATGAAATCTCCTCAGAAAAGGCAGAATTGCTCTATGAGAAGTACCTGAGCCTTAGTATTCAAGAGGAAATTATAAGTTTAAAAGGTGACTACAATGCCATGAGGAATGTGCTTATAAAGAAGTATGGTGACTTAAGGGTCATTGCCAATAATTACTTAAAGCCACTCCTGAAGGAATGTGTTCCTGGAATCTATCAAGATGAGTCTGAAAAGGTGAAATATTTTAGGAAGCTTCATTGTGCTACACAGAAGATTGACAAGTCACTGTTTTCATCAGATATTCCTACTCATGAAGCTGAGGAATATCTTTACTCAAATGAGTTTATCTCACAAATTATGCACTTCCTTCCTCAAGAAGCACAGATTGAATATGTTAGACAAATAAGAGATATTGATAATATTATTCAGATCAAAGGGAAGGTTGCATATAACACTTTGATCTCTACAATTACTGATTATTATGAGTTGTATGATGCATGCATGCTTAACAAATCTAGGTTGATGAATCCTACTGTTATTTTACCAAGTAAAGTTAAAGTTATGAAGCAGGATAAAACTAACTTAGCTGATATGGATAGTAGATCATTAAACAATTCTGTTCATCTAGTTCACAATGATCAGAAGGATCCTAAATCTTTCAAAGCTACCAGTAGTTACAGGTTTCCTTGTATTATTGCTGGTCATGATCACAGTCTTGATCAATGTGAAGAATTCTTTAAGATAAGTCCCAAAGAGCGGATTCAGAGTAAGAGAAAGTATAAATTCAGATTTTGTACACTTTGTCTACAGTCCTCAGAGAGATGTCAATGGAGTAAGTGTTCTAATGTCAAAACACTTCCAGATGCAATTAAGTGTAAAGACTGTAAAGCTCTCTCCAAGAAAAAGAATAGACCGTGGTTTTCTGTCTTCTTTTGTTTAACTGAGAAACATTTCAAACCATCATATGCTGAAATTTCCAATGCTTTAAGGAACTATGTGCCTAAGTTTGATTCCTCTGTTAAAATAATAAAGATAACTCTTCTTTCCAGTGACAGTTCAAGTCAATATAATGATCAAGAAGCCCTTAAAGCCTTCAACACTCACAGTGGCATTCAAGAAGAGCCTAGGAAGAATGATGTTATCAAGGAATCTAGTGATGATTGCATTAGTTTAATGCAGGTGCTCAACATACATGGCAATCATGTGTTAACATGTTTTGATTCTGGGTCTTGCAAGAATTTGGTTGACAAAACATTAGCAGAAGATCTACAATTTAAATTGAATTCTGATAAACCTACACAGATAAGTGTTATTTCTGGAAATCAGATTCAAACTGATGGTCAGATTAATTTAGCATTGGGACCAACAAGAGCAGGAACTTTCCATGAATTAAAGGCTCAATGTATTTCTTCTATTACTAAGATCATTCCTAAACATGATCTAGGAATTATTAATCAGGAAGCCAGAAAGTTTACAGACATTCCCAATGGTACTATTTTACCAGCATATATTGGTGGAGACAGGATTAAACTCTTGATTGGACTTACTCATGTTAATCTTCAACCTGTGTTAATCTATACCCTTCCCTCTGGAGTAGGTGTATATAGAAGTCCATTCAAAGATGTATTTGGCAGCAATATTTGTTATGGAGGACCTTACAGAGGATTTGCTCAGGCCAACTGATTTTCTATATTAAACATTATAGTGAGAACTTAAACATTATAATATTTATCTGGTTATTTTCTCATATTTTAATTGTTTTTAAACTTCAATTTACCTTTATTAATTTTAATATATTTTTTATTAAAATATTGTAAAATGTTTTAGCTTATTTTCAAATTCAATATTCATTTAAGAAATTGATTGATTAATTTTTAAACCTGCGACATTAGCACGAGTAATTGATTGATTTTAAAGTTGTATATATTTTATTAATTGTGTCCTTAATGCTTTTATTGTGAATTATTCCGATCATGGCATATTATAGATCCTTGATATGTATTTAATGTATTTTTATGTATCAGTTCTAATATCTGTATTGAGATTATTATTAGATAGAAACTAAAAAAAAAACAAGATTTTTAAAAGGCCTGAGAATCTTTTGTTGTTCTGGTCTTTACATTTACTGTAAACTTTGTTTGATGTTTTCTGCCTTGGGGAGTGTCACGCGAAGCTTTTAAGACTTATCATCAAACAAAGTTTGGTAATTGGATTTATTTAAGTGTGTGTTGGAACTCTATACTATTAACTCTATTGCTGTGTTTAGTGGTCAAACTGGATATATCATCAAGGGTTACCTCCCCTTTGTACTGTCAATACACACACACACACACACACACACACACATCCAATTGGTTCAGTTTTTGAACAGCAGTGAAGGAAGTAACATTAATGTGATTAAATAGTTAATATTACTTGATATTTATTTATGTTTTGATGTTCTTAAATTTATGATAAATTTAATATTTTCTTTCATTAATTCTCTATAATAAGTTAATTTTATTAAAGCTGTTTACTTTCAGATATATTGCATTACTTTTTTATGCACAATCTTAGAATAAAATCTCATACTAAAATCATAGAGTAAAACTTTAATTAAACCATAGATTAAAAACTTGTTTATGTTAATCTAAGGCCAGTGATCGGATGTGTACTGTAAATAATGTACTACAACCTATTTTCAATAAATTAATGCTCTAGATTTGTTTTATTCTATAAGTGTAGCATAATGGTACACATGTATTTAATATCTCAATTTAATCGCACTGTAAGGATTTGAAGTGAAAACTTTATAGCTTGGTATTGTCCTTACATTAGCGAATCACTTCTCATTTATCATATATGTTGCATGTTTTATAAAGAGGAAATGGAAGTTTTGTCAGTATTATAAGACTTCTGACTATTTTGTTTTAGGGGAATTGAGGTTATTTGAGATAAAGATTGGTTATGTGATTGGGTTTCTTGTTCCTGAAATCACGAAACCTCACAAAATTTAATTTAGGTCTGGTTTGATAAAAGATTGGACGCTGCTATTAAGAAAGTAGAGGAGGAGGAAGCGGAAGAGGATGCTAAAAAAGTTGAACTTAATGTAAGTTTTCTTTCAAGCAGTACACATCCTTTAAATAAAGTAATAGGATCTTTGTTTGTCTGTCTGTACCGAAGGATCTTGCTAATTTTTTTTTGGGGGGGGGGGGGTAAAAGAAATTTATGTAATTTAGAAAGTCCGTATGTCAATTATTGTCAAATATTCATTTTGTTGATCTAAGCCCTTATTTGTTTTAGAAGGAGACCTTTACAACATTGAATAGTTTAACAGCAGAATATAACAGATTGAAGAATAGTTTACCTGAAAGGCCAAAGTTATCCATTCCAGAAGTTCCTGTAGTAACTGCATTCAGGTACGGTTATCATAACAATATGGAAAGCTGAATTTATAAGAGTGTAGCAATAAAAAAAAACAAGTTTTAAAAAAGAATTCTAATAAAGAAATATTTTATCAAGAAAAAACGTATTTTTATGTTCTCTATAGTTAAGTGAAGTATAGTAAATTATTATATTAGCCCACTGGGGCAAGATATGAGATTAATCTCTATCAAAAGTTAAAATGAGGGGTTTAAAAAGTTTGAGGAGGGTAATGTATTTTTTAAATGTTTTTAGAAGAGGAAAATGTTGGGTTTCAAAGTTTGAGGTCTAAACACTCCTTTACCCCACCCATTTGGACGTCTGAGATTGGGGTTTGGTGGTATAAAATACGGCTAAAGGGAAAGCATCGTTTATCACCTTATGTTTGTTTAGTTTAACCAATACCAACCCTGACACCAAGTTGCTTGATGAGAAAACCAAGGAGATAGAGGAAAGTGCGGCTCTTATACAAGAAAAAGAGAAACAACTACTAGAAAAGGATGAGAAAATTGCACAGGAGAAAAAGAAAGCGGAACAGGTGATTTAAAAATATAAAACTCCGGGGATCTAAAGGGTTAAGACAATGACCGATAAATTGATGTACAACTGTACAATACATCCCCAATGATTATACTCAAAATTACCTTTTCTGTAGGTTAAAATTAGTTGTTGAAACGTACGGTATGAACACTCAACTTAATTAACTAACCAATCAAAATTCACTAATGTCCCCAAAGATGTTAGGCCAACTAATAAGAAAACGTTATTATAAAACCTTGGGGACTAGTGTAATAATCAAAAATAAATCATAATTAATAATAATAGTAATAGTGTCCCCTCTCTCACTGCGGAAATAAGATTAGCTCTCACCTGGTCTGGGTAGAGATGTTGTCTGTGTCCAGCCTCCACGGGTTTTAGGCGGGCTCGTCGCCAGGCTTGGCGGTCAGCCTGGCCCGCCTACTTTTCAGGATAACTGTGAAACCAGGTGATAACTAAGAGGCACTAAGCCCGGACCATTTTACAGTCTGGAAAGAGACATGACTTTTTAGCTGCTGTTGACTATTTATAACTTTAGGCATAGGCATAATATGAAATGATAAAATTTGTAGCTTCTCTTCAACTTGAGATTTGTCATCAGTCTAAAAAGATAAAAACACATTAAACCATGTGTGCGTGGTTTCTCCTTTCTCCTCTGTCCTTTTTTTCACATAAAACTAAAGCCTTTAGAATTTGCCTGTTTATAGTCATGTCTCCTGGTCCTGCGTGAAGAAACACGTATTTCACAATGATTTTCAATATCACTTAATATCTCATCCATATCATAAACTCTGCCCTCCTCTGGTTTCTGTAGTGCTGGACTATTTTTATTTAAACTTTCCAAAACCTTGTCAAGATTTTGAACTTTGTCACATTTTATTTTTTGTGGACTCCATTTTATTGGGGATGAAGTGATCATTGTTTGTTCCAGGTTTTCATTGAATTCTATGTCAGAATCACTTTCTTCAACAACAGGAATTTTTTCTAACAGGTTTGGATCTGTTTCTGACTTGCTTCTGAATGTTGTTTTTGATATAGCACCTGTTTCATTGAACGACAAAAATTCTGTATCATCAAATGTTAGGGAATCCGCATTTTCTTTGAAATAATCATCTATTGATAGATTCATTGCATCATAGTTTGGCAGCTGTTTTAACAAATTTGTCGACAAATCTGATATTTCTAATTTTATGTCAACATCAAATTCATCTTCCTCTTCCAATATTTGTCTCCATTCTTCTTGGTTCCACGGATATTTTTCAACAGAAATCTTTGTTTTGTTTTTAACAGATCTTAAGTTTGATTCTTTTTTTATACTTTTTTTTAGGTTTGTAAGTTTATTCTTAGCAGCACTTAAATCTGTTTGTGTAAAGCCCTGGAAGTCATCAATATCATCATCAGAGGACAAATAATCCTCCATTTCATGAATTATAGTTTGAAGTTTTTCTCTCCTGTGTTTGCTTTCAGTAACTTCTTCATGATCAAAACCACAAAGTTGTTCATCCTCTTCATCAACAACGACATCTTGTGAAAGTTGATTAATATAATCTGGATAAGAAATACGAGGCCTACCTCTAGCTTTTTCTGTTGGCAAAGAATCTTTGATGTTATTTGTTATTTCTTGTAACTTGTTTCTGGCATTTAAAGTAATATTTTCCTGGAAACCTTGAAAACCTTCTTCTTCATTTTCACTACAATTATCACTTTCTTTGATATTTACAGAAGGGGCTAAAATGATTTCTGATAATTTGACAAGATAATCTTTGTTTCTGAATTGCTTTTCAGTTTTTCTGATTAGCAGAAATATTTCATCATTTTTGACAAAGATTTTTGTGACTATGTATTCCTCCCTTCCTCTCGATTTTGACAAATCTTTTTTTATATAGACAAGATCCCCAACTTTGACCTCCGGTGTAGCAGGCTTGTTTAAAGTTAACGAATCTTTCAACTTTGTATAATCATTATGCTTTTTTCTCCTTTCAAATTGCATTTGACTTTCAGAGCTATCATTGACAGTAATTGACTCATGATTAAGTTTTGAACGTTTCAGCATAATTTCTTTGGGAGCTAAGCCACTGGACCTAATTCTATTATTAATTATAGATGTGATTGTTACTAAATCAATTTCCGTAAGAGAATCCCCATTTGGCTTTAACCTTAACCATTCTTTGCGAAATTCTTTGATTGCATTTTCAGCAATTGGATTTTTTTGTTTGTTAGTTACCCGGCCAATATCTAACTCAATTTTGAATTTGGAAAGAAATTTACCTTTTCCATTTTCTAAAGCTTGAAATCCGGTCGCAGCATCTACCTGGACAATTGTTCCATCCTCCGGCACCAAATCAGCAATCAGAGATACCAGCGCCGTTTCTAATGTGTCAGCAGTTTCATCTAAAATAATCTTAGTTAAGGTATATTGTGACAACTTTTCTCTACAAAGCAAAATCTTCTGTCCTTTTTCTATCAAGACATCCGCGGAAAAATGTTTACCAAAAGTTTCCGATGGAGAGGTTGCGTGATTACGAATTTCTTTCGGCAATGTTTTTAACCTGATGCATGTATTACAAGATGTTGATATTTGCTGAATCACAGTTGCCAAACCTGAACAATAATATTGTCTAGACATAATTTTGTTCAATTGATAAGCAGAAGGATGATTGAGTTTCATATGTAAAGATTGAACCAAAGGGGAGATATAGGTTTCTGGTACAGAAATTGCATTATATTCAATGTTATGAACGAGATCCGGGTGTTTTACTTGAATCAATCCATCTTTAGCAATATTTAAAACACCTCTTTTGTATAAATTATGTAATAATTTAACCGATTTGTTGCCAGATTTTTTTTCAGGGGCCTGTCCATTTTGAATAAGTTTGAATAAAGAAACATGGGTGGGATCTTTTTTTTGCAAATCAAGCCATGCTTTTCTTTGAGCTAAGGGGGCGGATTCTAATTGTGTTACATTTCTGATAATTACATCATGATCATCTATTTCTTGATTTATGAAATTACATATTTGACATTTTGTTTCATTACACATAGAAGGGTGGCGAGAATTGTAATCCGCTAAAATTGTTTGGTTTCCAGGAATGTGAACAATATTTACCTTATTTTCACACAATGTAGAGACAAATGAGGCAACCCTTGATGACGTCGAAATTTTACCATTTTGGATGGCAGCCCATGCATGTACTGTGACTATGTTGTCCGTGAAAATTGTGGTAATATTATTATTTTCACGGATAAAGGGTTGAAAATGTTGTACTAACAATTTAATGGCCAAACATTCTTTCTCACATGGAGTCCATTTTGATTGTGCCCCTTTAAGCCTGCATGAAAATTCGCCCCCATTCAAAGTAACTTGCTCACCTTTTTCTTTTCTGATGATAAGAAGGCGACCACCAACAGCATCTGCATCCTGTGACCAGTCTGAATAGATTTGTAGGGAATCTGATGGCCTAGGAAAAGAAATAGGTTTAGCGGTTTTTACAGAATCTTTTGCTTTGTCAAATTGAACTAAAAGTTCTGGGGACCAATTTATCCTATCCCGCGAATTTTTACCACCAGTCATCTTTTCAAAAACTTGTATGGCACTTGAATGGTTTGGGATTGTTTTTGCTATTTGCCTATAGGCACCAATCCATCCCCGCAATTTTTTTATTGTTGAGGGGGGTTCTGCTTGAGCAAGGGGGGATAAAACATGATTTGTGGGAAACCATTCATGATTTATTTTCTTCCAACCCAAAATAACTGTAGATTTTGGACAAATAACAATTTTCTCTGGTTTAAATGTTAAACCTGCTAGCTGTGCTCTTTGTAAGACCTCCTTAAAATTTTCAGTTACCTCCGTCAGAGTGTCTCCTAAAACATATAATTGATCTGCTATCCTGGTACAGATTTTATTTTTTACCAAATCTCCGTAAATTCTGGCTAAAATTTCACTGCCCCATTCTGCACTATTCCTCAGGCCTTGCGGTAGAACCGTGTAAACACGGAGGCCGCCATAAGGATGTACAACTGCAAGCTTCTCACTATCCTCTCTTGGTATCGCATTCTGCCAGTAATAATTACTAAAATCAAGTTCAATGTGAAAATTTGACAAGGCAAGGTCTTTCATAGCATCTGCCACTGTAGGCATAATTGTGGGTATTTGTAAAATATTTGACTGAATACTTCTAAAATCAGTTACTAGTCTAAAAGAACCATTTTCTTTAGGGACTAAAATACACGGATGTACATGAGTAGGAATAACACCAATAGTTTCAGGTTTGACCAATACTCCCCATTTCTCCATTTTGTCCATTAAATTAGCCATAATTTTTAGTTTTTCATCAGGGTAGTTTGGTAGACGTGGCTTTACAGAAGGTGGTAACATACCTGTTATGGTGAGGGAGCAGGGCACCTGTCCATAATAGCCATTGTATCTTCCTGGTTTATCTGTCAAAATGTCTGTAAAATTTGATAAAATATCGATAAAAATGTTTTTCCAATCATCAGATAAAATATTATCAGGGTCAAGCTTAACCTGATTTAAATCAAATGAATTATTATTGCCAGGAAAACATGGTGCTTCAAATTGTTTCATACTTGAACTATTTATATCATAAATCTTTTTGAGACTTGTAAAATACAGAGGATTTTCGGCATCGACAGAAACTGCATAATTACAATTGTTTTTCAGAATAACTTTGCCATTTTTTACATTTACAATTGTTGGTTCGGGACAGATTGATTTTTCAACTGATTCAACAACAAGTTCTTTACAATTTTTAAATTGCTCAGGTACATCAAGATGGAAAACTTCATTGGGGTAAACAGTTGATTTTTTTTCAATATTAACTTTGAAAACATTACATTCATTTTTTGAATAAGGAACAACTTTGACATTTTTGTTTTGATCAATACATGTTGCTTGTTTGAGGGAGGGGTTAGTACATATATTATTAAATACTTTGGCAGGCTCACCAACTAAAACATCACACCCTAAATTATCAATTACTAGACATTGTCCGAGGCTCCATAGAGTAAATCCTTGAAGAGTAGGAACCTTAAGTTGAATGGCATCTGATGTCTCTCCCCTTGTTGTTAAATTTTGCAGATCTGCTGTCCTGGCCAACTCTACTGTTCTAGACAAAGGTAATTTTAATTTTGATTGTAATTCTGAACTAATTGCTGAAATTTCGCTGCCTTCATCGATAATTGCTTTCACTTTAGTGTCAAAAATAAATGCATCTAATTCTGGAGATTTAGCTTTCCATATTTTTCTTACATTTGCATTATCATTTTGTGAAAAAAGATCTTTACCTTCTGGAGAAGTGTCCTGATCATCATCCTGTTCTTGTTCCACAGGTTGGTCCAGATTATCCTCTCCATCCAGGTTGGCTTCTTCCAATTTTAACAACCTAAGGACCGATCTTTTTCTTGGACACTGGGCAGGGAAGTGAGCAAAATCGACATTTAAATGTAATTCTTTGGACAAATAATTACACCCAGGACAGAACATATTTGACCCAGGTCTACTATTGTAAGATCCTCTGAATCTGCCTCTAAACGAGCCACGGCCGCGGCTAGTGCCTCTTTGGGATGAATCCCATCTGACATTTCTGACTACATTATCACCATCCTTAGTTTTTCCATGTCTCACGAGCCAATCATCAATGTTTTTAGATATATCATGGACAAGGGAATGTAGCTGTTGACCATTTTTTAAATCTTTAGATTTCTCCAGCCTTACAATGCCAACTAAATTGGGGTTGATTTTTTGAAGCCAGTTAAGGGCCACTAAGTTTTTATGAGAATGTGTCACCTGCTCTGTAGTATTAACTTTTTCACCTTCAACTTCAGTTCCAGCAGTAACCAAATGTTGTTCAGTATGGTACAGCATCCGGTAGAACAAATCTATGTAGCGCTCTTCTTTATCTAAGCTAAGTGAATCAAAATCTAAAAAAGTAGAAGGTGTAGGATCAACATCATAATGCTTCCAGATTAATTTGAAAACATCCTCAATACCCTTGGTGTGTTTCGTTATTTGGGCCGTAAGATAAGGACCTGGCATAAAACCAGCTATAGTGTCTAAAAGACTTTCAAGACTATCAGCTTTATCAGCTGCATCCTCCCCTTGAAATCCATAATTATTTTTTGAACAGTCCCATTTTGCCGCTCTTGCAAAAAAAACTTTCATGTTGTCATCTCTTCTAAAGTAATTTCGAACATGACTTTTCCAGTGGGTTAAAGTGTCCAAAGTTTCATTGCTTGTTAACTGACGGGGGTAGGGTACTTTAGCAGTCATCTTGGAAAGGGTGTAGGAAAGAGCTGTCACCACGGAAATAAGATTAGCTCTCACCTGGTCTGGGTAGAGATGTTGTCTGTGTCCAGCCTCCACGGGTTTTAGGCGGGCTCGTCGCCAGGCTTGGCGGTCAGCCTGGCCCGCCTACTTTTCAGGATAACTGTGAAACCAGGTGATAACTAAGAGGCACTAAGCCCGGACCATTTTACAGTCTGGAAAGAGACATGACTTTTTAGCTGCTGTTGACTATTTATAACTTTAGGCATAGGCATAATATGAAATGATAAAATTTGTAGCTTCTCTTCAACTTGAGATTTGTCATCAGTCTAAAAAGATAAAAACACATTAAACCATGTGTGCGCTGATAAAACTCTTTGATAATATTGAGGGTGAGATGGAACATTAGATTGGAATTTACACTGGTAACCAAAGTTTTGAAAGACTAAGCATGATGATGTTATCTAATACGTTGGCTCAAAAACTTTGGGTATTTTTATTAATTATAGTTCTAAACCAATCTACAATACAGGAGTGTTAATTTTGTTTATTATCATCAGGGATTTAGATCATTTATCGTCCATTGAAATAGTACGAATATACTATTGCTTTTTTTATATTTGTATCGAATTTAAATAATACCTTTTTGGCTTCTAATTTATAGTTTTAATGACTTATTTCAAAATTAATGCTACAAGGAAAACGTTATACAAATTCATAATAATATTAAAAGCATAGTAGTTAACATTGATTTTTAATATTAGGAGAGAGAGAAGAACACAGTACTAGCAAGAAAACTTGAATCAGCTCAAGAAGAACTAATGAGAACTCAGATCAAATACCAGAAAGAAATTGAGAAACTAGAAAAAGAAAATAAGGTAAACATTTAAATTACTATTATATAGCGGCGGTGCACTTTGTATTTAGGGGCGTTGTAATCGAAGGGGCAGGGAAGGGGGCAGAAAAATGGCTTAAAACCTTCCCAATAATTAGATGTAAAAATGAAATATCTTTAATCTAACCCTATACCTATGTGAAGCATCCCTAAATATGAGATTTTATTCGGTTTAGTTAGGCGATCCTAACGGATAGACTTTAAAACCTTACTACTATATACAATAGATTAGAAAATATATTTATTATAGGAGCTAAGAAAACAGCTGTTGCTACGTGGTAAACAAGTTACAATTTCTAAACAGATCAAGAAGTCTTTGATTGATATGTACAGCGAGGTAAGACAATTTTTAGTAGCGAAGCTACTCTATATCATATGTTTTTCTGTCTGTCTGTTATGAAGAAATCCCTCTTCCTTGTAATACGTGGATATTCAACTGCTATTGAACGTACATTTTTATTTTGGCTGCATTTTTTGCTTGATAAATTAGGCAGCTATAACTTTATTGCATTTTATTTTGAATTAAAAATATGTGAAATGTTAAATAGCAAAAGCATTTTTAAAAGTCAATTTTATTAATAAAAATAGTATTTTCTAAATGGAATTGAAAAGTTTGGACACAGCTAGTTTGGATCGACAGATAAAGATTCAATTAATTACCTTATTATTTTAATCCAACGTTTATGTATTTTCCAGCCCATTGTTCCATCCCCCCATAATAAGTTAATGTAGGTATGTAGCCCTGATTCTCTGAAGTTAGGATTAAGTTAAGTTAATCACGTTCTTCTTCGAAAAGATTGGAATACTTTTAGCAGTTACTTATATCTGAATTTGCCAGGTTTTGGACGAGTTGTCCGGATATGATTCCAGTTACAACACAGCTGATCATCTACCAAGGGTTGTTGTAGTCGGAGATCAAAGTTCAGGTAATCCCATGGATATTAAGGGATCTTGGACAAAGTAACTTCGGACAAAGTAGCTTCAGGACAAAGTAGCCTCCTAAGGAAAGTAGCCTCTAGTGTTAATAAAGATCATGGCTGCAGAGATCGGCCCCCTGGCCTGCCTAGCCTCGGGTGCTCGGCCCCCTAGCCTATAACCTAACCAAAAAATTGTAAAAACATTATTAAAAATTGTAAAAACAATATTAAAAATCTATTAACCACTTTTGCAAAATCCACGAAATTCTAAACCACCTACCTATGTATTATCAGTTGATGATATTTTTCTTAAATAAATGTTCTGAGGCTAACATAGGTTAGGTTAGGTTATAGGCTAGAGGCCGAGCGCCGCGGCTAGGCAGGCCAGGGGGCCGAGCGCTGCGGCCATATTGGAGACTATTTTTCTTAGGAAGCTACTTTTCTTAAGTAAATGTCCTGAAGCTACTTTGTTCTGAAGCTACTTTGTCTGAAGCTTCTTTGTCCAAAGCTACTTTGTCCAAGATCCATATTAAGAGATAAGACAATGGAAAAAAAGTTAATTTACATTCTCAATTATTAAAACAAAATGCATCTTTTATCCATTAAAATAATTGATGGAAAAGTTTAGACACCGCAGTCATGATTTAATTAAAAATTGTTTAAAGCTATATAGAGAATGTGAGAATGGATAAACCGGTAGGAATGTTTTTGTCTGAATAAATAATAATTTGCTTTTTAAAAATTAATAATCAATGAAATGACATGGATTCATTTTTACTCAAAGTAAAGTTAAAAGAACTCTTACTATAGTGAAAATTGAAATAACATTTACTTAAGGAAAAACTAGCGTTTTGGAGATGGTAGCACAAGCCCGGATATTCCCCCGCGGGGCTGGAGAAATGATGACCAGAGCACCTGTGAAGGTTACCCTTAGCGAGGGCCCATACCATATTGCCTCATTTAAGGTATTACCATAGGCGCAGCTACTATATGCTTAGGGTCTGTCCGTGCTACGTAAACGGTAAATGTCATGGTGAAATGATGATCAGATCTCCTTCCACACTTCTTTAAAAAGCTATTGTTATCAGTGCAGCTACGTTATATTTAGGGATTGTCCGAAGACAACGGTTAATCTTTGAGAAATTCCCTAAGGTCACCTCTGTAAATAATGTTACATTTGATGATAAAAAGATAAAAATCTTCATAAATAGCAATAAGTTTGGAGTTCGTTACGATTAAGAATAAGATTTAGATATTTATTTATATTATGTTCATTAGAATTTGTTTTTCATTATGCCGATTAATAATGAAATAAAGATAAAAAAAAACAGTTTTGTTGGCCAAAGCCTTTTGCCGTTCGGGGCAAAAAAAAAATTGGAATTAAACGGAATTTTTCATATTTTGCAGGATTCAAATCGTGAGTTTGACTTGTCAAATGAAGCTGAGCTGGCTGAGTTGAGAAGAGAAGTTGAAATCAGGTAGGAATTTTATCAGAAAAGATAATAAAGAGGGTCATTTTTTTCGCGTATTTTCCGTAAAGTTGTGTGTTAACTATTCGCGTTTTGTCAAATACGCTTAGTAAGTCAGACTGTTCTTTAAAAATATCAATCCAGGTTGGATACAGAAAAGTTTTCTATTGAATGTAAATCGATACTAATTTTCCCCTGTTTAATTCTAAAATTTTAATTATTACCTATTCTTTTTGAATCTTTTTCTCCTACTAATCTTTAAAAATTTCCTGGGAAGTTAAAATGTAAAGGAGATTCATATCAGTTAAGCGGTTAGATATCCTGATACTTTTGTACAAGGATAGACGATCACAAGCGTTTCAATTTTCCTAACATTTCTAGAATGATGAAGAGTGTACAAAGTGGAAGCACAGTATCCAGTGACGTCATCAGTATGACTGTGAAAGGTCCAGGCCTCCAGAGAATGGTTCTGGTGGACTTACCTGGAATTATCTCAACTGTAACTGCAGGTTAGTAACTGCTCTGTGTCATACTCAAAGATATTAAAAAAAACTGCCATAGCCAAACGATTTACCGTAAAAATTTTAAGTACTTTATATGTATAATAGGTTTTTGCAATGGTTGTTATTTATCTCTTGTTTATAAAAAAAATTTATATTGTAATGTAATTTAATAATTGGCCATATCATTATAGGAATGAATCCCGAGACGAAGGACAGCATCAAAGCTTTGGCAACTCAGTACATGAGCAATCCAAATGCCATCATTTTATGTATTCAGGTATGTAAACTTTATTCTTACTTTCTTCATCAAGGACCTTGATTGAGGGGGAGGTGGGGTGTTGATGTGGTTTGATATCCCCTACAAAAATTTCCCATCTATCATGACTTAGCTATCAGTGTCGCATATAAATACTTAATTATGCCTGGGAGGAAGATAATTATCTTTGTCCTGTCCCTAGAAATACAATAAACTCAGAACGTCTAGATGATCAATCTCTTAATTGGACTAATACCATTATTGGTTAGGAAGAGTTTATTTTGTAGAATCATTTTGTTAAATGATATTTTCCTTCTTGTTATGAAATTGAATCAAAATGACAAAATATTAACAAAATCAACTGCTGATACATATTTCCCTAAGATGTATGGATTATTGTGTCTGATTGACCATCTAGGGTAAAAATCTTTTTAATATACCTATTGTTGACTATTTTTTAATTAGGACGGGTCAGTAGATGCTGAGCGGTCAAACGTGACCGATCTGGTGTCCACCATGGATCCCGCGGGCAAGAGAACCATCTTTGTCCTAACCAAAGTGGACATGGCCGAACAAAATCTGGCTAACCCTGATAGGATAAGGTAATCTCGGATCTACTGCAGTTCACGGTAAAATATTGCTGGTAGGGAATATTTCCAAAAATCTATGAATTTTAAAGGCTGCTAGCTGCCAAACGGCTGAACGTACAGATCATGCCCGCAAGCGGCATAAGAAGGCCTACAAATAATTTGGAATAGCCATAAATCAATAATGCATAATTATCTCGCAGTGCAGAGAAATGCGCGAAAAAGACCTATTTTGCGCGTTCTTTCTTTAGTGAAGATTTCCCTGTGTATCATTGGATCTTGGCTATTTCAGATTATTTGTAGGCCTTCTTATGCCGCTTGAAATGGTGTGCGGGTATGATCTGTACGTTCAGCCGTTTGGCAGCTAGCAGCCTTAAAATTCATAGATTTTTGGAAATATTCCTTACCAGCAATATTTTACCGTGAACTGCAGTAGATCCAAAATTTTTACTTGACTTTCAATAACTTTGGTTATATTGCGTAAATTCAATGATATTGAAACAGACGTTGATATTTGTAGTCTGTAAAAACGCAAAAATAAAAACTGACTTCTCAGTACAACAGTAAAACAAGATCGAGAGACTCAAAAAAACCTGGAAAATTATGAATAGTAGTGAAAATAGTAAATTTTCATTTGCAGGAAAAAAAGTGGAAATTGGACTGTAAATTTCAATGGTCCCTAATATCTTAATGCTCATAAACTTTGGGGACCTTCATTAAATCCTGACTAGATTGTAAATGTACAAACATAGTGTCCAAACTTTTTCACAAGTATTTTAATCTAATTGGGAAGTATTGTTCATTGTAAATGACGGTGTTCATCGATTTATCGTATATTGTCTTATTCCTTCAGATCCCTGCATGTGCATATATGTTCAGCAACAATTTAGAAGTGTATATTCTGCAAAATTGACCCTGCTAAAGGGTGGGTAAAAAAAATATCATGTGGTTAGGGGAAAAAAATGTAAAAAATAAGATAACTGAAAACATTTTTTTCCCCTCCTTTGCGTAAATAACTAAAAGAATATTCGAGAGTGGAGATTATATGAATTAAATTAAGAGTTCTGTAAATATTTTTCCATATTTCCCCTTCCTTGCTGGAAAAAACCAGGAGGGGGAAAAAAATTAAAAATTTGCAGCAGGGGAAAAAAATTAATCTTGTGCAGAATATACACCCCTGCAACAATTCGAAAATTATTTTAAAAGAAACATTTTTAGAAAAATTCTGTCTGGCAAGCTATTCCCAATGAAAGCCCTGGGATATTTTGCTGTTGTCACGGGAAGAGGAAATAAGGAGGATTCTATTCAAGATATTAAGGTTAGATTATTATATCTTTAATACAAAGTAAAATGATGTCTGTCTGTCCGTTCCTTAAGATCTCGGATCCACTGAACCGATTGGATTCTACTCTTCAGGGAATATACCAACTGGTCCTGTGGGTGTTTTAGGCTCTTTTCTTGGGGGGGGGGGGGGGGATACCCACCCACTTCACTTCAATATAATTAACCCCCCCCCCACAAAAAAAAATCCCTTCCCCAAACTAAAAATTTATCTTTTTTTTCTTTTAAATCTAAAATACGAAAAATTAGGTTGATTATAAATCTTGGGGCAAAGCCACTAGAGGCTAGGGGCGAAGCCGCTAGTATAGATATACCATATCTTAACTGGACCAATGAGAACACAGTGTAGAAACAATCAGACTACGTTATTAGTTTAAAAGTGTACACATCTGTAAAAAGACAGATTAATTATGATAAAGTTCTTCTTGGAGATTTCGTCACTCTTTTATGTTATTGAATGATATGTGACCAAAAAAAATCTTCGTTTGCAAGATATTTATTTTCAAGTTTGGCGAATTTTTGTGTCTTAATTTACCGTCTAGGGTAATAAATCTATTGTAAACCCACTTCCCGACTTGAAACAATCATAAGACTACTTCCAAGCTTGTTTAAATAGTTTGTTTCATTTGTTTACTGGAATATTGATTATTTTAATTTTAGGACTATGAAGAAGAATTTTTCCAGAAGTCAAAAATTTTCAAAGGTGGCATTGTCAACTCTAGTCAGATTACCACCAGGTAAGCTAGCTTGTTTTTCTTAATACAGTAACATTCTCAAAAAATCTTTAAGTGTATATTAATTGTTCATTTTTACACCCACCAACCATAAATGAGTAATAATAATTGTAGTTAATAACTTCAGGGCTAACTGAACTGGTATTTATCTTACAATGTTTCATTTTACGATCCGCGGAAAGCTATCTACAATACTTGTGAAAAATAACCATTAAGGAACTTGAGCTTTGCAGTATCTGAATGTTTCTGGAAGATGGTCAGAGATACTGTGGAACAACAGGCTGATGCTTTTAAAGCCACAAGGTAACAAATTTACATTATGGCTTCGAATCCGCTGTATTAGAACCGGTTCTTTCGTTGGCATAAAAACTTTTATCGAATCTTGATTGGTTGGTGCAAACTTGAAGTGTCCAAACTTTTCTACATTTTTTCTCATTATTTATCAATTTGTCGTCTTTTATCTTATCCCTTAATATCCCTGAGTTTTAATAGAATTTAATTGCATAGGTTTAATCTTGAAACGGAATGGAAGAACAATTTCCCCCGAATTAGAGAGCTTGATAGGGACGAACTGTTTGAGAAGGCCAGGGGAGAAATCCTGGATGAGATTGTTAACCTGTCTCTTGTCAGTCCACAGGTATAGTAATGGATATATGATGTACGTGGATATATTGACATGGGGAAATTTGTCGTCAATTTAGCTTGTCAATATGGACCTCATTTATTGGTCAGTTCGTTCATCCATTAGGAAGGGTTTGGGGAAAAGGGGTGGATTTTGCCAGCTCCTGCAGACATGACTTTTTCAGAGTACATGAATCCAAGTAATAATATATCGATTGGTTTAGTAAATATAACGTTAAACAGTAAACGTGTACATCTGGTAAAAGTACAGTAGTTGTACTTGCATTTTTTGAGATGTATTTTAGTAAAATATTAAGATAGATGTCTCTTAATATTATTTTATCGTTTTAATATCATCAGTAGGTAGCGAAGTTACATCTGTTCTATAAATACTTTTTTTTTCATTTGTCCAATGTCCATCCAAAATTTTTTTGCTTCGCTTCTTAGTTAAGTTTTCATTCTTGTTTTATCCTAGACGTGGGAGGATTCTCTTGGAAAGAAGTTATGGGAACGAGTGTCGCAGCATGTATTTGAGAATATTTACCTGCCTGCGGCACAAACACAGTCCTCAGGTAGCGAGTATATTAGATATTTCTATTTTAATCCAGAGCTGGATCTTTAAATCATTTTAGTGGTGAGCCAGATCGGGGTGAGCCATTTTTCCACCAATGAGAGCACAGCATTTTATGAAATGCCGCGCTGTGATTGGCTGAAATTCGGCTCACCCCGATCTGGCTCACCACTAAAATAATTTAAAGATCCAGCTCAGAATTACAACGCCATAAATGTGAAGATTAACTTGCCAGATTGTCCGATAAACGAATATTGACAAAATATGGAAAATCAATACATTTAATATTCATAAACATAAACATATTTATTTCGTCATTAAAAATTTAAAATATAACATACAAATACTAGGGATGACAATCCCTCAAATTTTTTGACTGGATTCGGATTCTTACAAGAATCCGTCCAAAAAGAGGCGGATTCGGATTCCGGATACTAGCAATATTTTAAAAGTTTTTTTTTCATTAAAAGATATTATATAACTAGCGGCTTCGCCCCTAGCCTCTAGGGGCTTCGCCCTATGTAGTTTTGGGAAGTCAACCCTTCTTAATAGAAATATTTAAAAAAATATTCTTTGTTTAATTACTCTGTGGTAAAATTAAACCCAGGTTGTGCGCTTTAAGCACAAAAATTTTGATTTGTACAAATTAAACCCAGGTTGTTTGCCGTATACACAAAAATTATAATTCGTAAATATTAGACCTAGGTTGTTCGCATACACAAAAATTAAAATTAAAAAAAAAATATTTTGATTTTTTTTTCGGGGGGGGGGATTCATGGGGGCTTCGCCCCCATGAAGGAGTGGGGTTCCCCCACCCCAATTACTGGATTTTGTTTTTAAAAAAATGAAAAAAAAAAAAAATTTGAAGTGGGGATTTTTTTTATTTTTGGGGGGTTTGGGGTGTCCCACCCCCCAAGAAAATAGCTTTAAATCACCAGAGGACCAGTAGGTATATTCCCAGAAGGGTAGAGCCCAATTTGATCAGCAGTTACTGAGATTTTACAAAAAATGTAAAAAAAAAATTTGGAGGTTGTTTTTTTATATTTTTAGGGGGGTTGGGGGTGTCCCACCCCCCAAGAAAATAGCCTAAAACCACCACAGGACCAGTAGGTATATTCCCTGAAGAGTAGAATCCGATCAGTTCAGTGGTTACCGAGAACTTTGGTGATTAAAAATCTACAAATTTGGTTAGCATCTTAAGGGACAGACAGACGGACAGACATCAAGCTACTTTGTATTATAGATGATGATAATATAATATTTGCCTACTATAACAATAAACGATAAATAACCCAAATCGTTATCAGTTCTGCCTGGGTAACTATAAATAGATCACTATAGATCTGTCTACTTTGCCCAAAATAGATTAAACAAAGGTATCTTGGATCCTTTATTTAACACTAGCGGCTTCGCCCCTAGCCTCTAGGGGCTTTGCCCCAAGAAAAAAAATAATTTTCTGCACCAGCACCAGCTGCACCAGCAGCACCAGGAGTATTTTTTTTTGGGGGGGGGGGAAATTTTCATTTTTGGGGGGGTTGGGGGTGTCCCACCCCCCAAGAAAATAGCTTAAAACCACCACAGGACCGATAGGTATATACCCTGAAGAGTAGAATCCAATCGGTTCAGTGGTTACCGAGATCTTAAGCTTCAGACAGACAGACGGACAGACATCGTTCTACATTGTATTATAGATGATGATAATATAATATTTGCCTACTATAACAATAAACGATAAATAACCCAAATCGTTATCAGTTCTGCCTGGGTAACTATAAATAGATCACTATAGATCTGTCTACTTTGCCCAAAATAGATTAAACAAAGGTATCTTGGATCCTTTATTTAACACTAGCGGCTTCGCCCCTAGCCTCTAGGGGCTTTGCCCCAAGAAAAAAAATAATTTTCTGCACCAGCACCAGCAGCACCAGCTGCACCAGCAGCACCAGGAGTATTTTTTTTGGGGGGGGGGGGGAATTTTCATTTTTGGGGGGGTTGGGGGTGTCCCACCCCCCAAGAAAATAGCTTAAAACCACCACAGGACCGATAGGTATATACCCTGAAGAGTAGAATCCAATCGGTTCAGTGGTTACCGAGATCTTAAGCTTCAGACAGACAGACGGACAGACATCGTTCTACATTGTATTATAGATTATTATTAAGGAATTGGAACAATTCTCTATAAAGAAATATTTTTTTAAGACATAGAAAACACTTTACTTTGATCTTTTTTACGCAAGAAGAAATTAAAGGGGAAAAAATCATGGAAAATCTTCATTTAACTGGTTTTGCTGTCATCATTAAACATGAATTCACCTCCATGATGGAATAATATAACAATAAACTTTAGGTGGTACCAGACAAATCAGCCCTCACAACAGATCTGGTACTTTCAACACCACTATTGATATCAAGCTCAAACAGTGGGCAGAAAATCAGCTGCCAATTAAATCTGTTGAAATTGGGTGGGAGACTCTGCAGGTAATAAATATAGTAGATCTTGACCCCTATTTTGGAATTTGAACCAATAAGAACACAATTTGGCAATATTATTGGTTAGAACTTGTACTCATTTTGGTATTTATTGACTTATCTCTGGATTTGATAAATATATACAGCATACATTTTATGTGTAATTACATATTACTAGGGAGGCAGGGGACATTGGGCTGTTTATTCACTAGTCCCCAAGGGATTATAACAACTTATTCTTATTTCATTTGTTTGCTTAACAACTTTGGGGACTTATTGAATGTGAATGGTACCTTAAGTTGAGAATTCATACGTTTCAAACAAAATTGTAATCTACAGAAGAGGTAATTTTGTGTATTATCATTGGGCCCATGTCTTATCCCTTTAGTTCCCTGCATATTACAAGCATCTTCAGTTAGCAAGTGATTTTATTGGAATAAAAAAATAAAGCGCAAATTGAACAGCTGTTTTTAAGATTTAAATTAGATAGGCTTAAACCATCCTAGGACCTATGTCAACTTCCCTTTAATGTTCTTTCGGTTCAGTGGTAAGCGAGATCTTAACAAACAAACAACAAGCCTTACTACTTTATATTATAGGATATTTAACATTCTAGGAAGAATTTCATAAGCTAATGGAGAAAGCCAAGAAAGGAAAAGAGCATGACGATATCTTTGACATGTTAAAGGTATTTTTTTCTTATTGTACGAACAATATTTTTGATTGAAAATTTACAGTAAACTTTACTACAGCAATGACTTTATAGAAAATGTAATTCAACCCTTGCTTTCGCACTTTGCCGGGTAGTTAAAGGGTAGGAATCTCTGCAAGACGGATTCAGAAGTATAAAAGTTAAAATGGTCCCTATTGCTTTTGGAACTTTTGTCCGCTTCAAAATATCTCGTTCCTAGCCTGAGAAAATCACAAAAAAAACATCAAAAAACTTCTAGAAATTGAACAATTCTCAATAAACTCAAAAAAAATAATGTTTTTTTCGTTATTTCTAAAGCTAGGAACGAGATATTTTGAAATGTACAAAACTTCCTGATTCTACTCCTTAAGGCCTTTCCTAGGAGCACCATGAAGCCATAGTTCTGATGCAATGAATTTTTGACCTCCATAACGGGGGACCTCAAAATTCAAAGTGCTTGTACCGTCGCTATTTTTGCATTAAAAGTAGAAATATTTTGCATTGGTCTTTTTTTTGCATAAATCAACCATATTTTGGCTGGGGGCAAAAATTTTAACAAAATTTTTCAAATCTGGGTCGGGCTAATATATAGTATCATCGTGTACTTCACTATCAAGATGTAATTCAGAAATGCACCAAAATAAGACCAGTTGATCATCTAGAGGTTATCTGCCGCATTATATTATTATTTTTCTCAAGTTGTTGTCTGGGGAGGGGTGAGGGGTTTAGTGCAGTAGTTACTTCATTCTTTCTTTGTTGCCAGATAAACAGAAAAACGAACAATACCATACTTTTAGGACAGCACTTAACTTTCAAAAAGATATTATATGACAATAGTTATATGCTGGAATAAGAAACAAATAATCTGTTTATTATTTTATCATCTGTTTTGGCCTGTTTGTTAGTAATGCCTATATTAAAACCTTTTAATTCAGGGCGCCGTAGTTGACACAGCCATGAATGGTCATATGTGGGAGGATAAGGTAAGATTTTCATTAGCGAAGCTACTCTATAACTCACTTTGTCTGTCCGTCAGTCCATAATGCTATGGTTTAAGTATTTCGGCTGCTATTAAAGATAAAACTCGGAAACTTTTGTGAAGATTTTATTTTTAATAAGCATCCAGTATATTATTCTTTGGATCTACTGCAGTTTACTGTAAAATATTGCTGGTAACGAATATTTCCAAAAATCTATGAATTTTAAAGGCTGCTAGCTAACGGCTGAACGTACAGATCATATTTTACCGTGAACTGTAGTAGATCCTATTCTTTTTGCCCGTCGGTTCTTAAGTAATGCACTAATAGAAGTTATTTCTATTTCAAGTTTATCGATTGCAACTTTTTACATCCTGAGTCTGTACTATTTTGAATTTTGACGAAATATTTTTTAACAGAAACGATGTTTTACCTAGAAGGGTAAATTTCAAAATTACGTTATCTCTCGATTATTCGTTGGCTCAAAACAGTTGTGACATTAATGCAATCTTAATTTGATTACCTAGGTAGTTTGATTTAAACCTGCAGTTTCAAACTTTTCCACCAATAATTTTAATCTACTTAAGAAGGGGGAATTTAGTTTATCATAATAAGAGGACTATATCAATAAATTTTCCATTGTCTGATCTCTTAAGATCCCAATGATTAAGCAAAAATGTACGCCTTAAAAAATACTTGTTTGAATAATATGCATTACAATGATTACGTAATTATTTCTTTACTATCACCTAACCACAAATATTGTTGTCATGAATTTAAATAGAGAAACTTATCTTCATTTATGGTATCCATACTCGTACATAAAAGAAGGAAAAAGCTTAAATGTCGTATTTTTTTTAGTAGCGGAGCTACTCTATAATTCACTTTGTTTGTTCGTCCGTAACGCTATGGGAGAAATGTGATTGTTTTGTTTATCTTATAGCATTTTCTAAAGTGGATTATTTGATGACCATTAAGAAGCTTCACTACAAATTGTTTGTCTACAGGTTTCCGAGATAATACGTGACACACTGACAGACAAACAACCTAATACTAACATAATTGCATGACATTTAATCTGAGTATTCGTCATAAGCCTAGCTTGGAGGTTACTCTAAACTTTCATAAGAGTACATAAATTTTGTATTTAGTTTGTGTTTCATATTGTAGCAGTGAACGTTGTACATTATAAACAGGAAGTTTAAAGGATAAGACAATAGACGATAAATTGATATACATCACAATGATGAAAAACAAAATGACTCCTTATGTTGATAAAAATTATTGGTTTTAAAGTTCGAAATACTGCTAATAAATATTTAATAAAGTGTACTAAGTTTTTGATTCAACGAATGAGAGAACGTGTCTATAAGACAACGGGACTAGTATGTTACTAAATTCCATCCCAAACTTAGGTTTCTGTAAACTTTCATAAGAATACAATTTTGTTGCATTTAATATCACATGTCTTTCCTCGTTTTGTAGTAGCGTAAATTAATAATCTAAGGGGGGTGGGGGGGAAGTTTGTACAGTTATAGGAAATGAAAATTCGGTACCAAATTTTGCCCTGGCCGTTTGGGCTTGTTTTTATAGTTATCAACCTAATTCTTTTTGTAAGCTCTCTTATATGATTGGATCTACCTATAAAATTTTGTAAATTGAATTTTAGGACTTTCCCTCTAGGGGCTAGTGGGGCAAAAGACCCCCCGAAACACTAAAATTTTAAGTTCTGAGCTTATTTTTAAAGATATCGAGCTGATTTTTTAAATGGAACCATTTATTACATAGAGAATGGATTAGCCACCCCATATTTCATTTTTGCACTTTACTTCTAGGGGCTTTTGGAGTAAAACAACCCCCCCAAATACAAAATTTATAAGTTTTGAGCTTACATGCCTCTAGAGGTAAGGTGCAAAAATGAAATATGGGATGGCTTATCAACTAATTTATGCAATAAAAGCTTCCATTTAAAAAATCAGCTCGATATCTTTAAAAATAAGCTCATAACTTAAAATTTTAGTGTTTGGGGGGGTCTTTTGCACCACTAGCCCCTAGAAGGAAAGTCCCAAAATTCAATTTTCAAAGTTTTACAGGTAGATCCAATCATATAAGAGAGTTTACAAAAAGAATTAGGTTGATAACTATAAAAACAAGCCCAAACGGCCAGGCCAAAATTTGATACTGAATTTTCATTTCCTATAACTGTACAAACTTCCCCCCCACCCCCCTTACTTTATCAGTAAATTCTTGACATTTAACTTAGCAAATTACAACATTTAAATTAACTACCAAAACAAATTGTCAAGGATAAATCAAATATATAAATATACCTAAAGAAGTTCTATGAGCGGAGCTGCTTATTAGTTATGTCATTGCCGTACGTCTGTTGGAACGTCACAAAGAGTTTTCTGATTTTAACTTCATTTTCCAGGGGAGCTTTTAGTGGGTGAGAAAGGGGGATAGTAACCTTCCCGATTTTCTTTTTTTATACCTCTTTTTAAAAAGTTTGGTATTTTGTCCTTTAAACTCTGTTATTATTTTTTTATTAGTCCTTATTTTAATTTATTGAAATAAAAAAAGTATGAAATATTTTCTATTGCTATTATTTATGGTTGGTATATCGTGTTTTAACCAGTTACATATTGTCATTGGTAACATATAAAATATTTCACTTCAGCTTTCATTTGACAAACAATTCTAATATATTTAGTGCCTTGATATTTAATTTATGAATGATACTATCCACTATTGGACACAGAAGTGATACGAATTTAAATCATTTTAAGGCATTGATTATTTAATCAATGTATCTATTTCTGTTAATTTATAGTTGTGGCAATTGGTGGAGAATGCATTGGCCTTGCAAAAGTTTACTTAAACAAAGATTATTAGTCAAAGGCTTGAACAATTTGGCCTTTATTATTTTCTGCATACTTTCCCACATGGTATAATTATGTAAATAATGTTTACCAATTTGACCAATCTATTATTTCTGAAAGGTTTAAAAATAATGTTGCAATGTGTAGGCCAGCGAGATGTTACGGGTTATCCAGTTGAATACTCTGGAGGATAGATCTGTCCCGGATAAACAACAGTGGGATGGTGCTATTAGGTAAGTTGAAAACTCTGGAGGATAGATCTGTCCCGGATAAACAACAGTGGGATGGTGCTATTAGGTAAGTTGAATACCCTGGAGGATAGATCTGTCCCAGATAAACAACAGTGGGATGGTGCAATTAGGCAAGTTGAATACTCTGGAGGATAGATCTGTCCCAGATAAACAACAGTGGGATGGTGCTATTAGGTAAGTTGAATACTCTGCAGGATAGATCTGTCCAGGATAAACAACAGTGGGATGGTGCTATTAGGTAAGTTGAATATTCTGGAGGATAGATCTGTCCAGGATAAACAACAGTGGGATGGTGCTATTAGGTAAGTTGAATACTCTGGAGGATAGATCTGTCTAGGATAAACAACAATGGGATGGTGCTATTAGGTAAGGGTTGCCTATTATTACAATGCATGACAGCCTGTCTTTAAAAAAAAAATATATAGAGAAAGTTCTTTTTTGGAGCAAAGCTGTTACACATTTAAGGGCATAAAAGAGAGCTCTGATCGTTGATTTATGTATATTTGAATTTTTCTATTGATTTTAATAAGACCCTTTTTAACAATAGGGTAAAATTAAAAACGCGTAGCAACTCTATAGTTCTTAACAGAAATTCCACGGGTACATTTTAATTATACGTTGACCGTAACTTTTTGTATGTTATGATTTATCATATCGTTTTGATTTTTGTAGGGGTTATTCTTCAGAATAAAAGGCACAGTGTTATTAGCCAAACATTTCTATAATACGACTGAATTGAAAGCTTCCTTTTTGTCATCTTTGTTATTATTCTATATATTACAGGTTTTTGGAAGAATCTTTGTATGAGAAAGTGAGGGCAAATGATGAAAATCTCAGACAAGTTGTTGGGCCGGGATGGTAAGTTTTATCAATATATCTCTTATCTCTCTAGTTTTATGCTGGGAGGGAGTGGTCATTATAGATTGTTAAGTAAACTTGAACCTAACATTGTATCTGCTAGTTACAACAAATTACCATCATAATTTACAGAAATTCCTTTCCATGATAATCCTTTGTGTTTCCAGTTTTGAAGTCTTGTGTATTTAAACTTAGTCTAAAGACTTGCATATATATGCAGAGAGGGAGTTGACAATAGCCTGCAGTAAATTACATTGATACCACAAGTTTTAAACCACTTTTTTATAATCTAACTCTTAATTTTTTTTTACTTTTATTAATTTTTTGGGTTGTGGGACTCAGGGTTGGCAAAAATCCGGCTTTTTCTAGAAAAGTCTGCTGACTCAAAAGTCCGGTTTTAACTGGTTAAATATTAGGGAAAAAACACACAGTATGAAAACATTAGAATTTACAACAAAAAGGACTTATTTATAGAAAGCAACATTTTTATTTGAAATAAATAGAAAGAAGTCTTTTTTGTTGTAAATTCAAGGTAATGTTTTTATTCATGCGTTTTAAGAAAAAATAAGGGGATTCTTCAGAAGAAGTAGTAATTTAGGACCTTTTTGGAGGCAAAACAGCATTTTTTCAAGGTGGACTTTTGCCATGTATTTTTGATGGTGTTTAAAACCGGAAAAAAACCATGTGGTTTAATCTGCCCTGGACTTTTCCTGCCAACCCCGTTGTTTCCAAGAAAACCAACCCACAATATATAATGTCTTATCCCTTAAGACCCCTGAATATATGTTATTCCAGGTATGAAAGATGGACATCCTGGAAGTCTGGAACCCCTGAACAGAAAGCTAGAAACGCAACAAAGGTGAACATCTTATTTCATTTCTTGTTTGTAAAAATATGGTAAAAATGTTTTTTTTATTGCCCTAACATTTTTCTAGACCTGATCCTTAGCTAAACATTTTTTTTGAATATGTCAACATCTTTTAGATTTACCTCATAATGAAAGTTGTATGAAATCTATGTATGTATATGTGTGTCAAGTGTTTTTGGTCTATTTTCTGTTAACAAATTTCTTGAGCATGAAAATTTCCGCCAAAGAGATGAATTTTAGATTTTATTTTACAATTTTTTTAGACTTGTTTTGTAGTATCTACAATCTACATACAAAAATTTTGGTGCTTTCCATTAGAGAGTTCTTATTTACAATTTACTTCAAAATATACACTGTGATGGAAACCATGCACCGTTAATTTTACCTCATACTTATTTGAACGTGAAAACTTCAAGTAATACTAAATATTTTTTTGTTAAGGGTGAGCTAGAAAAGTTACTGACAGCAGAAAGTGATCATGGCCCACATTTATCCTACGAGGAAATCACAACAGTACGCCGTAATCTCGCCACCCAGGGGGTCGAGGTGGATAATGAAGCGATTAGGTAAGCCTGGATAATCTCGCTACAATTTGCATCTACTTGTTTTTACTTTTATATTGTTTGAAAAAATTTGATCCTACTTTATCAAACGAACTTTTTTGTACATACTTTGTATTATATTACTAGCGGCTTCGCCCCTAGCCTCTAGCCCCACTATTTTAATTTTAGTTTTAAAAAGAAAAGAAAAAAATTTTTTTGGGGGGGTATTTTTTTTTTGGGGGGGGTGTCCCACCCCCCGAGAAAATAGTTATAAACCTTCCCAGGACCTATGAGAAGCTACCCTGTAAAGAGAACCCGATCGGTTCAGCGGTTAGCGAGATCCTTCGCTACAAACAAACAGACAGACAGACATCGTTCTACTTTGTATTATAGATAGGTATATTTCAAAAAAATAAAGTTTTCATTCTCAATGGTCCTGTAAAGGGGAAAAAAACAGTTTTCTAAAGATATATTACAAATAAGATTTACAAAGTTTTAACAAGGAATCTTTAAAAATAACTTCAATGTAATCTCAAGTAGCGAAGCTACTCTATAATTCACTTTTTATATAAGTCCAAAACGCTATTGGAGAAAAGTGATTTTCTTTATTCTCTATTTTTAGTGGAGATTTTCTTTACCAATTGACAATTAGCATCTAGTATATGATCTATTTGATCCGTCGTCGGTCTGTCAGTAATGCTACAAATTTAATTACGAATTTAAGAACATATGAATATACATGGTTTTTTCCATGTCTTTTGTCCATATGATTTTTTTATGATAAAATAAATGTTATCATTCAGGGAGACATGGTATTTGGTGAACAGAAGACATTTTCTACAGAGAGCTTTACAAAGATGCCATGACTGTAAGAGAGGATTCTGGATGTACCATCAGGTAAATTGCGACGCTCCTCTGTAATTTCCCGTCTGTCGGTCCGTACCGCGATGGAGAAAATTGATTTTCTCGGCTGCTGCTTAAGATAGACAGTTGAAATTTTTGGTAAAGATTTCGATGAGCATCCAGTATATAATTCATTTGGTCACTGTCAGTATGTCGTTTATCTTCCAAGACCTTAATACTAACTTTCTATAAAGGTTTATGTGTCAAATACTTTGTTAAAGTCAACATAACATAAATAACTATTTTATTCGTTTACTATTAATTAAAAAGCTTATTGTTGAGGGAATATTTTCATATAATCTCAAATGAATAGGACAATTCTAACCTATTTTAATGTGTCAGGGATTGGAGAACGAGCTTGATTGTGGGGATACAGTTTTATTTTGGAGGATTCAACAGATGTTAAGAGTTACCGCCAATGCTCTCAGACAACAGGTATAATTATAGATAGGGTAAAGCGGGGCGATCTCGGTTTTGAGGTGAAGTCGGTATTTTTTTTACCACCTTCATTAAATGACATTTTTCTCCATGTTCTAATCGACTGACAGAAAAAAACATAAAATCAAATTTGTTCCTTATTAAATTGCCTACAAAAAAGTATAAAATGAAATTTTTGTGAGATGAATTTTTAGGGTACTTATTGGGTCTTAAAGTCGGACGACAAAAATTTTTTTTTTCGATTTTTTTGCTTCGGTCGGAAAAACGGTAAGTTGGACAAAAACTGGTAAGAGCTAGAGCTTAGACGTCTTCAGGGGACTTATTAAGAATCTAATAGGCTATCCATTTCCGTTTAAAATTTAAAAAAGCTTGTATAGTTTTTTCTTAAATCGACTAAAAGTGAAGCGGGGCGAATTCGGTTTTTTCACTTTTTATACTAACTTTTTCAATTTTACAGTATACGTTACAAAAAATGACCGGTCTTTAAAATGCTATTGCCCCCCTTCTAGTAAAGTTTTAACCATATTTTTTGTGTGTGTGCTCTTTATACATATGTATGCTTGTGTTTGTTGCGGTAAATGAGATTAAAGAACATTTACCAACATTTTGCAGGCTATAAAAGAAGATATTAAAAATGTCAAAAATCAACCAATTATGTATTTTGAGTGAATTTTTTCCTACCTCTACCGAAACGGTCTCACAAAAAGTTGTCTCAGCGCCTTGATATTTAAGATATCAAGATACCAAGCTAGGATAGTACACGGAGATACCACAGTGAGAGGGTAAAGAAGACTAAACTCCAATATCTCAACCCTAGCTTCACTTTTAGCGAGCTAAAGTCAAACCAAAGACTCATACCTGGAATCCTGAAATTCGAAAATCGAAAATGTCTCGATTCTAGCCTATTAGGGGCCGTAAGGGTACTCTAAAGTCATTTAAGACTATGAGTTCAAATGGTAACTGCTTTCTATTCCTTATGCCATTACCAAAAAGCTAAAGAACTTTTTTCTAGCCCTTCTGTGGGCTGAGATCTGAAAATTGGGCACCCTGGGCACAAAGCCAAAATTTCATCGATTTTGTGTTCTTGATACATGCTTTTTGTGCTCAAATGACTTGTATGGGAGCTATGAAGCTGAGTAAGGTGTCTATAGAAGCAAAATTTTATGCTTGAGATAAAACTCTGAATAACCCCTAGGCTAAAATTAATTTTACTATGTGATTTTTGGGCTTAAGTAGAATTTACTTTAAAAAATAAGGGTCTGAATTTTTTCATTGTGAATATTTTCTTTTATAGTCTGCTAAATGTCGGAAAATGTTCTTTAGTCTAATTGATTGATACAAACACCATCATACATGTATATAAAGATCACACACACATAAAATAGGGTTATAACTTCATTACAGGGGGGTCTAGATCATTTTAAAGACCGGTCATTTTTTGTAACGTATACTGTATATAAAAAAGTGAAATTTTCGAGAAAAAAAGTCAAATTTCTCGTACTTAGAAAAAATTTATTTTTTTTTGTAGAAAAAATTGTCCGATCTTCATAATTTTTTTTGTGAATGCTCTTTATTACATTTACCAACTTTAACCTTTAGGGCATGCTGTAATTAAATCAATATGTCATAGGTTTTTTGAAGCTGGAAAATCGACCACAGGTTTTTTGAAGCTGGAAAATCGACCACAGATTTGGCCAAACTTTTCTCTTTTTTTCAACTTGATTTTTTAGGAAATTTTGCTAATAGAACTAATTTTTTTTTGGCCAAATCTATTCAAAATTGCCTGAATTTTAAGGATCAGGCCTTTAAAGTTATAAAAAGTTATTTTTTTCTAGTAGTATTTTTATGTTTTTTATCAAAAAAATTTTTGAAAAAAAAGTCAAATTTCGCGTACTTCGGAAAAATTATTTTTTTTTGGTAGAAAAAATTGACCTATCTTAATAAATTTTTTTGTGCATACTCTTTATTACATTTAGCAACTTTTACCTTTTGGGCATGCTGTAATAAAATCAATACGTCATCGATTTTTCGAAGCTTGAAAATGCCCTACCGACTTCGCCTCAAGGCGGGGCGAAGTCGGTGCCGTTTTAGAGATCAATTTTGACAAACTTCCCAAAGTCCTAGGTTTACGTCCTTTTAGGACCTGGTCGACTTTTCCGAGATCTTTCTACTGGTCTTGGTCCCATTTAAAAAAAAATAATTTTTACGATTTGCAGGTTTAAAAAACCGAAAAAAAACACCGAGTTCGCCCCGCTTTACCCTATACAATAAGCTATATAAGTTAGAAAGAATTTAAATGTATATAATAGATTTGAAATCTGCATAAAATTTTAAGGATTTTTTATAAAATTCGTGTATTATATAATTCTTTTTTTAAAAGCGCAAAATACTATTTAAGTTAATTAATTTTGACCAATAGGATAGGTGGATTGGAAACTACCTGAGCTATAATTGGTTGAATGATGTATGAAACTTAGGCTTCTCCAATCAGAGCGCAGATTGTTTTCAACCCACCAATCACAGATGTCAAAATTAATCAACTTAAATTGTATTTGCGCTTTTAGATAAAGAATTATACAAAAAACGAATTTTATTAAAAAAATCCTTTTATTTATGCAGGTTGCAAATCTATTATATACATTAAAATTTTTTCCAACTTATATAGCTTAATATACAACATTAAACTCATGTTTTTTTATTAGCAAAGCTACTCTCTAAGTCATGACTGTTAATTAGAGCGTTGCCGATGTTAATTTTAAAACCGCAGATTAATCAACTTCCATTTCTTTTCTTACCTCCCCCTTCACTGAACTTTCTTATTCTTTTCTTTTCTTTAATCCCCTTCTTTGTCTTTGCTTCCCTTTCCCTTCACTTTTATTTCAATTTACTTCCCCTTTCTTTTCCCTTCTCTTCCCTTACTTTTCCCTTCTCTTCCCTTCCTTTTTCCTTAACTTCCTACCCGCGTTCCCTAACCCTTAATTACTATTTAATATTATTCATAAAAGAAATGAGTAAAATTCCTTGCTCTAGTGTACACAATGCCGCAACTTCTGATATTTTTTATGATTTTAGGTGATGAATAGGGAAGCCCGAAGACTTGAGAAAGAAATAAAAGAAGTGCTGGAAGAGATGTCCCAGGACAAGGAGTCCAAGACTAAGCTGTTGACGGGACGCAGGGTGCTGCTGGCAGAGGAACTTAAACGTGTCAGACAAATTCAGGTAGCTTAAAAAGTTTGGGGAATTTTATTGAATTTTGATGGGCTGGTGCTAAATGGATAGTTCTGTTTTTTCATAGTTAGGGTGTATGTACATCACTTTATCGTATTTTGTCCTTAACCTTGAAGATTCATGATTTATTACAAATTTACTACCTTATTCATCGAAAAATTGCGGATTGGCGGTAATTCGCGGTGGGGAAAATAATATTAAGCGAAATGATACACACTTTACATTTTTTGATTTTTGTGTCAAAGATTAATCCTAACTACAATATTGCTGTATTAATTTCATTTCAAAATTCTCATTTTTTTTTTAGGAGAAATTAGAAGAATTTATCAAAGCCTTGAATACGGGTGGCCATGACTGAGGTCTATACTCATTACTCAAAACAGAATACACAAGTGGTTCCTAGAGACTACATAAACTGCAGTATCACAGTATAATTTCTACCAGTGCTGTTTTGTTATTTTACTGTGATGTCAACACAACTTATATATTCATAGAAACCACTGCACCTTTAGTCAAATTGCTTTTCAAACCGGTTATTTTCTTGTTATGAAAAGTTTTCTGTGGTTTTATTCACTTTTTGATGATGTTATTAGATAAAAAAAAGCCTGCTGTGAATTTTGTTATGAGAGGGGAGGGGGGGGGGAGTGTCTGATTACTTGGCGTAAATACTAAAACCAATTGCCTTCATATTAACATTGACAACGAGAGGATGGGGGGGACATTGGACTTTTATAAAATCTTGATTTGTTGGATCACACTAGCAGTGTTTAATCTTTGCCACCTATAATTAATAAGGGGTTAGTTTTAGGGATTTATATAAATCCATTGTCTTATCCGTGAAAACATATACAAATTCTTATCCAAAGAAAATGCTTAGTTTTTACGTCGGATAATCAGACTTTCTATCTCCTTCCATGAAGTTATAATTTAAACTTTTCTAGCACAGATTATTTGTTGGTTATTTTGTCAAATTTCTGAGGTTTTTTATTGTTTTTTAAAACAAGCAAAACCTTTAAGATATTTCGAAGTGTGTCTCAAATCCTTTTATTAGTTTAAAAGTGCATAAATCATAATTATTACTGTTAAATCTAATAATCATTTTATAAAACTTGAGCTTTTATTTAAATCTTTAAATTATTAGTCGTTTAATTTTTTGTAGTTTTTCGGTCATTTTGACCTTATTATCCTTTTATAGCTTTAAAGATACAGCTTTTTCAATGAGATGTGTACATTTGTACAAATACTGTAAAATCTAAAATTAATTATAAAAATACTGTTTTAAAAGCAATATTTAAAAAACACTTTTTCTTTCAAATGGCCTAGTTTCATGTACAATACATCTCTAAAATATGAATGGCAGGAAGGGAGGAGATAATGGACTGAAAATTATACTGGTACTCTATTACTTAAACGTTCTTTCATTTATGTGCTTGAAAATTATGGGGACTTTTATAAATTGGGCTGTGAAACCAGAAATGTTCAAACTTCAATCTATTTATATAAGAGGTAATTTTGTATGTTATAATTTGGGGTGTTGAACATCAATTTATCGTCCATTATCTTACCCCTTTAAATTCCTTGGGAGTGTTGATTATTTTAAGACACTTATTTATAAGACCCTTGAAATAATCACCTCCCCCAAGCTTTTAAGATAATATTTTTTTTAAATAGTTGAAATATTTATATGTATTAGATTTTTGAATTTTCTCTTGTTTGGTTAGTTCTGGTGATTACATATTTATGTAATAATACTTTCAATTCATTCAGTTTCATAGCACACCTCCACAATAAAATGTCATTTGCTCTGCTAAAAAGAGAGCTAGAAAGAGATCTGGAGGAGTATGATAATATTAAAAAACAAAAGTTAGAGACAACTAAAGATGGAAAAAAGAAGAAGCATAAACCTGCTAAATCTAACAGGCACATCAGATTTTATTTTATATATTCTTTAAGATTTTCTTGATAATTTTTTAAAATTTACAAAAATATTTTTATTGGTAGGTTCTCACTTGATATTTATTTTTTAAAAACTATTTCGATGCTCTTTTTTGTCCAGGTTAGATTAATAAAGTATTTGTAGTGTGATTTCCCTCAATGAGCCTGTTAAACATTACCTACCCACCACACACCCCACACCATTTCTTACATAAATTCAAATGAGGGGGTAGGAATTATGTTTTTAATGCCTTACTCCTGCGGGATGCTCTTACCCTTTTTTTTGCAAAATGTCTTGAATAGTTCTTAAAATCTAATGTCAAAATTGAAAAAGGGGAAGTTTTCAATTCAACGATCAAGATTACTCTAAAGAAGACGATTATACTGAAGACTGCATACAAAATTTAAGTAAGTTTTTTATTTACTTGCAGTTACGCTCTTAGGGGGAGGTGGGAGGGGGTTAGATTTTAAAATATTTTTTTTTTACTGGGGGGGGGGGGGTTAGAGAGATCCTTCGGTACAAATAGACAGACAAAAATCCTGTTAATTATAATGATTTTTTAATGTAGTAAAGCTTTAAAAACTTGGTTATGCACTTTAAATTTGGGTATATCATCTAAAGATTGTTTAACTAAAAGAAATACGGAAATAATAGAATTACGTAAGTAGGTAGTAAATCAATGTTATTTATAATAGTATTTGTTTTCGAGATCTTAAGAGACGGGCGAACTAACGAACGGAAAGACATCATTCTCTTTTGTACTACAGACCTTAAGTGTAATGTGTTTTCTTTTCAAATTTTCAACTTAATTTTTTTGTTGTGTTCAAAATTTCTTAATTTTTTAGAAAGCTATGATGCTAAGATATCAACAGTACCAACAGAAAGAATTATTGATGCAAACTACAAAAACAAAAGACAGGTAGTGACAATTTTACTTTTTATAACCCAAAGATAATATGATATCTTTATTTTAGCCCTCTACAGATTTCTTTCTTTTTATAGAACATGAAAATCTGGTGTAAGATCCAAGTAATAATAAATCCATTTTTAAGGATCATGATAAGATTCTGCTGGAGACTGGGAAGAAAGACGAGGGTTCAGTTTTCACAGACCAAGATTTTGCCATGCTTAGCCAGCTTAACTTTGCCAACTCGAGTAAAGCCTACATTGTGGATGGTTTTACAGGCAGGATTAAAGAATAAATTATAAAATGTATAATACAAGCACTTGTCCTTAGTAGACATCAATCATTCTTATTTTCCTTATTGTCTTAATAAGTTTTTTTTAGAGTTGTTGTTAAAATGATGCATAAAAAAGATGTTTTGGTAAAGAAGAATTTCTCTTTGAAATATTGGATCATCTCTCATAAAATGCCTTTGCCTATCTTGTAAAACGCCTACAACAATTTTAAAAAATTAATGAAGACCAAATTACAAGATCATTTATTTTAGCAATTCTTTTGAGGTGGTTTTAGCCCAATTTCTTATTCTTTTATCCACAATCCTCAGGTGATAAAGAGGAAATGACAGTTATCAAGCATGGAAGAAAGACCACAAAGAAGGCAAAAAAGAAGAAAAATGAAGAATATGACGATTATTTTTAAAAAATGCTTTGTGATATCAAAAAGTACATATGTTATTGATCTGGGAGGGAGAGGACATTGGGCTGTTTATTACACTAGTCTCCAAAGTTTTGTAATAATATTTTCTTATTTGTAGGCCTAAAAACTTTTGGGACCTTAATTTGATTTTGATTGGATGGTTAAATAAGTTGAGTGTCCAAACGTTTCAACCACTTAATGTAATCTATAAATGGGAAAATTTTGAGTATCATCATTAGTGATTTAAATGAATATATCGGCCATTGTCTTATCCCTTTAGATCCCTGACATATGATCCTGTTTTTTTTCCATGTTGTTTATTTATGAAATTATTTTCTAATGATATACCTACCGATCAAGCATATAATTTTAACAAGAAGTACCTGAATTTGCAATTTTTTTTTCAGAAAGTGTAATGTTGGATACACCTAGACAGCAAGGAATACTTAGCTTAGTTATAGTAGGTAAGAAGATTAATTAAAGTACACATTGTTAAAGCGAAGCTTTTCTGTAATAAGCGTCAGGCCTTCCGTAATGTCTTATCTATAATCATTACCGAAATTCCTTATTGTTGAATTTTAATCGTGTTGATTTTATTTAGGGGGGGGGGGGTTAATGCAACCATCTCGTAATCAGTGATTAAATGGCACTTAGAATTCGAATTTCGATATAAACTTTTGCATGAGTAATCCTTGGTAGGTCTATTTTCCCTAAATTGAACAAAAAGTTGGAAAAGTAACGGCTGGCGGCTCAGCTGTTTAGCCGTTGTTTGCCTATTTTCAGGGTAAATTCATCATCAATTACGTAGGAATCAACTTTTTAAAACATATTTTTGGTTTAATTCATGTTGAATGATAGCAATAGCCATTTTTAAAACTTCTAGTACCTACAGCTACTGTCTAAAACCGTTTGATAGCGTTTTGGAGTTGAAAAGAGTATTATGTGAAGATAGGTGGTTTCGTGACTAATTTACACTACAGATATCCAAAAAATGGCAAAACGGCTGAGCCGCCAGCCGTTACTTTTCCAACTTTTTGTTCGATTTAGGGAAAATAGACCTACCAAGGATTACTCATGCAAAAGTTCAGATCGAAATTCGAATTCTAAGTGCCATTTAATTACTGATTACGAGATGGTTGCATTAACCCCCCCTTCTCTTTAAAAATTCTATTATCTAATCATGTTATACACTTGAAATACTACAATATATCGATTCCTGAGACGATTTGGCACAATGCCATATGCGGAGCATCTCTATAATCAAGTCTTAAAATCTTGTTTTGAAGTAATTTAAGATTAGATTTCTACAAAAATTTATCTAGGACGTTGAATTCTTAGTCTTAATTCTTACTCTTGTATTTTCAAATACTCCTTTATCTGACAGTTAATCTTCGTATTTTGGATTTTGTCATTCTTGTGTTATTTTTAGGAACATTTTTTATATACTACACAATCTTGATAGTTGGCTTCCCATTCCTTCATCAACCATATCTTTCTATTATTCAAAGGTGAGTTTTGTTTTTCAGATTTCGTTAAAAAATCGACCCCTCCCTAATATCAAGGGAGTGAGAGGGCAATGGACTGTAATTTTAACTAGTACTTCTAAGTTTTATTAACATAATATTGAGACTGAAAGTAGGACTAAATGGGGGGGGGGGGTGGAGGATTTTAGGGAAAAGTTTTCATTTAAAGTAAAACCACATAACATATAAAGTGATTCATAAAGCATACTATCTTGTTCGTTTGATTAAAAACTTTGGGTACTTTTTAAAAATCTTGATTGGTTGGTTCAAACTAGCAGTGTCCAAGCTTTTTAACCAATAACTTTAATCTACAAGTGTCATTTTTGTTTACTATATCGCAAACCACAAACGAAGAAAAAAATGTGTATTTTATGCTTAATTTGGTTTGGTTTAGGATATGGACAATTTTCACTTCCGTAGGTTAAAATTATAAGTGGATAAGTTTGCAGTTATTTTGTTCAACTCAACTCTTTTTTTTCAAAGCTTTATCATGAAAATTTATTTTTGTTTAGATTTTTCCCAAGTTGTGAGACAGGTCTGCTTGTGCCAGCTCTTACTGGAACCTTAATCTCCACAATTTTATTCCTGAAATCTTATTCTCTTGTAAGAGCAGGTTGGTTTCTTATTATTAGCGCAGCTACTCAACTACTAGTGTATCATTGTATGTCCATGTTTTGAACAGTCGTCTTTTGAAAATTAAATTTTTAAAAGGGGGGGGGGGGTTTAATGCAACCATCTCGTAATCAATGTATAAATGGCACTTAGAATTCGAATTTTGATCTGAAATTTTGCATGAGTAATCCTTGGTAGGTCTATTTTCCCTAAATCGAACAAAAAGTTGGAAAAGTAGCGGCTAACGGCTGGCGGCTCATCCGTTTAGCCATTTGTTGGGTATTTTCAAGCGAAATCCATCACCAAACCTCTCTTCACATAATGCTCTTTTCCGATCCAAAACGTTTTCAAACGGCTCTAGCCGGTAGTTGCTGGTACTAGAAATCTAAAAAATGGTTTTTTTTTGTATCATTTCACATGATTTAAAGCAAAAATATGTTTCAAAAAGTTGATTTCTACGTAATTTATAACAGATTTGCCCTAAAAATGGCCAAAAAACGGCTAAACGGCTGAGCCGTTAGCCGTTACTTTTTCAACTTTTTTTTCGATTTAGGGAAAATAGACCTACCAAGGATTACTCATGCAAAATTTCAGATCAAATTTCGAATTTTAAGTGCCATTTATACATTGATTACGAGATGGTTGCATTACCCCCCCCCCCCTTAATTCAATTTCTTGTTTTTGAGGTTGACTTAATTTTAAATATTTATTTTTTTATAATATTTAGATCGATTGGAATCAAAAGAAGAATAAATATATCAAAATGCTAGGTGAATATTTATAAAAAGTATTTTAGTTATTATTTTTTGTTGGTATTAAATTATTTATGTCGTATAAACAATAAACGATATGTTCAGTTCACCATATTATAAAACAAAATACCCCTTATTTAGATTAAAAATTATGAATAGTCTCAATAGGATACTGATAGTTTGAACCAACTAATCAAGATTTTAAAAACTTTTCCATTTTCCAAATAGGAGAGCACATTTATAAAACTTTGAGTACCAGTATAATTTACAGTTCAATGTCTCCTCCTTCCCTGGTTATGATACAGTTATACCTATTGCGTTTCAAATACTATCTAGAATACTACAAAATAATTTAAGGTTTGAAAATTGCCCAAATATTTAAAACAAAACAAGGATATATATGTTTTAGTTGTTGGTATAAGCGGAGCCACCTGCTCAGGGAAGACGACAATTTGTAATATTTTACGGAGAATTTTCGTAAACTCGAGGTATAAGCACCACATTGCACCTTGCTTAGTCATATATTTTTTACTCACTGTACAGTTGAATTAGAAATATACGTCAATAAATGATGCTTTTTATGTTATATAAGTAAAAAACTTAATTAGCACTTTATATTTTATTTGTTCTTTAAGAAGCACAGCAATGGATTTTTTTTGACATTTATAGTTAGTTTAAAAGATATTTATTGTTTGTTTGTAGCTTGTAGGCTTTGTTTATTCCTAATAAGGCTATGAAAAATGTATGTTATTATTATACCCCCTCTATTGTTTTTCGAATAGAAAGCTTGTAGATGCTAGGAGGCGAAGTCACTATTAATAAGCACTCAGACAGACTTATGGACGTATGATATACCCTAGTTCTACTGTAGCTGCGCTAATTTCAACATATTATTGCTAAGATAATGTAAAGTTGAATTACGAGAAAAATTATGAAAAATATATGATGCAGGGTGTTTAACCAGGATGACTATTACTGGAAGGAAGATGACTCCAGGCATGTCAGGTATACCTAGTTATTTATCGCATCTTATTTCCGCGGATATTAAAATAAAAATTATAAGATTAAAACAAGTTTTATTATTTTCATTTTAATATTCGTAGAAAATTGTCTCCAGTACGATGCTATACATGATTTTGAAGTTTGGCTGAGAACCGGTTCTAATCCAGTGGATATCAATTGTTTTCAAAGCCAAACGGAATGTGTATTGTAATAAGGGACATTAGACAGTATACCTTACCCAATTTTTAACAACACCTTTTCAAACAATATTTTCAATGTAAGACCACCGGAACGAAAATATTTATATTTTGTTAAGGGATGAGAATTCTGTTATTAATTGGGAGATTTTATCTGGATTTGACATGAAGACAATGCATGATGACATCCTGGATGAAATACACAAATCAAAAGGTCAGAGTAAATCCACTGTAAAGTGCAAAGCTACTCTATAACTCACTTAGTCTGTCCGTGTCCATACGCCTGTCTGTTAGTAATGAAGAAAAATAATACCTAACAACTTGTCTATGTATTATTTGAGATGGACTAAAGTGGTAAATTCACGAAATGCATTTGAACTTAATTTAGTGAACCGCATATTTTTTCCTAGTTAATGGGTTAAACTACATTTATATAGCATATATTTGAAATAAATTCAATTTTCTACCATGTACCTAGTTTTTTAAATATCAAGACTTGAAAATTTTCTTTTTGTGATATATGCAATTTAAAAAGACTATTTTCAAGTCTTGATATTTTAAAAACTACGTGAAAAATTCTTTCAAATATATGTCATACAAATGTAGTTTAACCATTTAACCAGGATAAAAAATGCGATTCACTAAATTAAGTTCAAATGCATTTCGTGAAACTACCCCTTTTCTCATTTCTTATTGATATTGTCATCTTTGTTGTAGATGATAATAGCAGAGCTACTCTATAATTAAAAATATCCGTCCGTCTTTCGCTAAGCGACATTAAAGCAGAGAACGGTTTTTTCTTCTGTTTCCATTAAAAATAGATATAAAAAGGACCTATAAAAGCCATTTTACAGATAAGAAAACGGACAGACATTCTGTTCCTTGTTGTATAAAGATCTCCCTAAAAACGTCATTTTTACCGTTAGCTGAAAATTGGCTTTTAAAAAATATATTATATCCAGAGATTAGTAAGAAAACGTTGGAACTGAATGGAGCCAAAGAATGGAGGGTTGATGATATATTTACTGGAGCCGACAGCCTGGAGACAAAATTAGATCCAGCCAACTTCAAACATGTTAATTTTCTGTTGGTTGAAGGAATATTAGGTATATTTTTATTTTTTTTCAACTGCCTGCCTATCGAGGGAGGGAGGGGACACTAGATTTTACTTATATATTGTTTTATATAAAAGTTTTGTGATCACGTTCCTAGTTGACTTAACACTTTACTACTCTTATCAATTCTTTTGGCGTACAAACCTGTCCTACAGTTTATAAACCTATCTACCATTAATTTTGAAGGGTTAACATTTTTATTATATTTGGAGGTGTTCATCAAATCGAAAATACAGGGTGTTTTTTTTTAATAGAACAAAAATATTACTTAATTTAACCCACTTGCCATTGACAGAAGTAAATAACATATATCTTAATTTCTTCATTAGGTTGGGGAGTTTTGTATAAGAAAAAAACATTTAGCAGTTTTTAACAAATTATGACTTAAAAACCGGTTTTTCCTATTTTTGGAAGATTTTTGGATCATGACCTATTTAAAGAGTGTGCAAAAATGCGTATATTTATAAATTCAGATTGCGCGGCTCTTGTTAAGAGTACAAAAATGTTTTGCAAACCGTTGCATAAGCCGGTTTTTAAGGCATACTTTGTTGAAAATCACTAAATATTTTTTTCTGATACAAAACTCCCCAACCCAATGAAGAAATTAAGATATAGGTTATTAACTTTTGTTAATGGCAAGTGGGTTAAACTAAGTAATATTTTTGTTCTATTAAAAAATACCATGTATTTTATAGAATTAGAATTTGCCACTTTTTAAAAATCGACAACCCTGTTTTTTATGTACAAAATGCCGCGTAATTCTTACTGCCACGTTTCGGGTATTGTTGTACGGTCAGTACACATTAAATCTTCGTTGTGTAAAGACGTACAAAAATTTAATTATGTGTTATATGTTAGTATTCAAAATGTGTTTAATATTTAAAATATATAAGTTAATTCAGAAATATATTAGCATAAACAATGAAAATTAAATGAATATTTGAAATATTACCAACAATGGAATATAGCTTGTTTCACTTCTACTTAACACGAAATAAAATAAAAAATATTGTTAAAATAGAAATTTTCTTCATATCTTAGAATGCAAAAATTTTATTAGAGATAGGTTAAAAACAAGTTAAGTTGAAAACATTAATTTTGAAACCAAAATTTTTGTAAAGTTTTTAAAAAATTATCTTGTTTTTTCTCGTATTCATTCGAATCCGGTGGATAGGAACCGGCTCTCATCCATACGAAAAAACTATGTCTAGCATCGTATTATATACAGCTTTTTACGAATTTAAAAATGTACAATCATAAGATTAAAACCAGTGTTTTTAGCCGATGCCTTCTGCACCTCGGGGCTAAAATACTAATTTTAATCTTATAATTGTACATTCTATATCCGCGGAAAGCCGTTTATAATACAATGCGAGAAATAACTAATATTGACTTCCTCTCCCCTCTCAAAAAAATAAAACAGATTACAGGTAGTCTTTGTTATATTTTATGTTCCAACAATGAAATCAAATGAGGGTCTACTACATTTTATTTTTTTTTAGTTCTGAATGACCCCAAGATATCAGACCTGTGTGATTACAGATTTTTCCTGGAGCTGGACTATGATACTTGTTGGTCCAGACGTCAGCATCGAACTTATGATCCACAGGATCAGGTAGGACAAACTGACGGATAGTTGTAATTTTATAGTAGTGCTTCATTACTGTTTAGAACTTTGAAAATTTATTTCTAAAGTCAAATAAAAGTGACTCTAATGGCCGAACGGACTAATAATAGAAAATATTTACATTGTCCTCATTAAACAGAAAGACAATTATGTCCATTTTAGCGCGCGTATCGTGCAATAAAATTAACAACATTTTAGATGTAATGAAAGGTAAAGAGAGGTAATAAAAACAAGGATGACAACATCCATAAGTAGCGAAGCACAAAAAATCATGGATGGGAATGTGTACAATACAAGTAGATTTAAAGTATATTTTTTAAATTAAAAAATAGATTTGTCAGAGAAAATAAACAAGAAACTTTTTTTTATTTTGTATGATGACGACAGTCAAAGTAATTTACATGAATGATGCTCATAACAATGGGAAAAATATTATGATACTGATATCCCAAAAAAGTTTGAAAATCGGACCAAAAACACCAAAGATATGGGGAAATGTGTAAAATAGCCAAAAACCTGCTAAAAGGCAGTCTGACCGCCATGTTTTTTTTTAAAGACAGGAAATTTAATTTTGATATCTATAACTGAAAAAAAATTTTATAATCGGACCATAAACACCAAAGATATGGGGAAAAATGTGAAAAATATAAAAATAGCCTAAAACCTGCAAAAAGACAGTCGGACCGTAATTGTTGTTTTCTTTAATCGACGGGAAATTTAATTTAGATATTTAGAACTGAAAAAAAAATTGAAAATCGGACCATAAACACCAAAGATATGGAGAAAAATGTAAAAATATAAAAATAGCCTAAAACCTGCATAAAGGCAGTCAGACCGTCATTGTTGTTTTCTTTAATCGACAGGAAATTTTATTTAGATATCTATAACTGAAAAAATTTTGAAAATCGGACCATAAACACCAAAGATATGGAGAAAAATGTGAAAAATATAAAAATAGCCTAAAACCTGCTAAAGAGCGGTCTGGCCGCCATTGATGTTTTATGGTTAATTGTGCTCCTTAATGATTGGAATGTTGTCAAAAAGTTTCAGCTTTCTACCTTTTTTAGGAGCTGAGAAAATCACGTTTCCCCCAATTCATTAATTACGGACGGACGGACAGACGGACGGACAGTGAATTATAAAGTAGCTTCGCTACTAAAAAGAGGGAGAGAGAGACATTATCTAAAGCTGTGGGAATTTACTTAATAATGACGGACAGGCACAAACCCCTTTCAAATGTTGGTCATAATTTAATTAGAATTTCCTAAGGTAAAAAATGTAAAATTTTTAATTTGTAAATCCTTTAATATGCACTGGTAATCTTTTTATTTGTCCGTTAATATCTCGCTCACTTACCACTGAATACATTGAGATTTTAATTATTGGAATCTTTTTGGTTAGCGGATAGTTTTAAGCTATATTATTTAAGATTTTTATTTAGTTCGTCTTAGGTTTGGCCCCTCGTTCTCTTTTTCATACAGAGCCCGTTGATGCTAGGGACACACAACCGTTAATAGATGTACAATACGAAAATAACAACTTGCAAAATTTATAATATTTTCAGGAAGGTTATTTTACCAAATATGCCTGGCCATATTATGTCAGCAATAAGCAAGAGTTCGAATCCCTTGGAAAACCTGTTACCTTTCTAAATGGAGCCAAGTCCATCCAGCAAAATCTGTGCAATATTCTCAATGTTATCTCCAAAAGAAGTTGATATATTTAGTCTTCATAACATTTGCTGTGAGTAAGGGATATGACAATAAAAGATAGTTTGCTCCCACCCGAAAAAAAAGGGAGAAACATGTTAAAGAACTTAGGAGAAATTTTATTTTCCATTTTACTTACTACAAAATATACCAAGTATAGGGAGTGGAAAACGTTTGTATATTAATCTACCATCCTTTACTCTTCCCTATATTTATAAGCTTAAGCTAGAATTTTGTTCCTAGCAATTTTGGGGAAGATTAACTTAGTCTTTATTGTTCTATCCCAATATTCTTGAAATTTCACATTTTTAGAAATCTTTGCTTCCTTCTTTCTGTTGTCTTAATTTAAATGTTTTACTGTAAACTTTGCTTTCATAACAGCTGCGCTACCATTTGACTTGGTCTTCCTTGTTATTTTATATATTGATATTCTATTATTGTTAGCGGAGTTTTTATTTAAAGTTTGTTAAAAATCATCGTCTTATTACAGTTTTTTAAATTTAACTAAACAAGTAGAATGATGATTTAATATTATTAAAATGCAGCTAAATTTTTAAGACAGCAAATTTAACTATTTCAAAATAACAAAAGATTAATATTTTTAAAGCAATTTACATAATGAGTCTAGAAAATATATTCCAAAATCATAATTTGAATTCAAGTTTACAACCTGTATATCTAAGCTATTGATTCTTAAACAAATTTTGTTATTTTATAAGGAAACTTTTTTTAAAAACTAGTTCGTTTAGTTTTCATAAATACATAGTAGTGATAACACGACACCGGCTATAGTAGAAGTCGGGTTCTAAAAAAGAAAATATAATATAGTACAACAGTAGAAATTGTTATATTACAAATCTGTTATATTGTGGTGATTTTTATCTACAAACTAATAATAATATCAACTTAAATTGGAGATAATTGTAGTAAAAGATTAGAATTGTAAATAAAATATATTGTTTTTAAATTCAAATTTGATTTTAAGCAAATGACAATCATAATTGCAAATTTGATCTCGTATTTGTAGAAAAATTGTACTTAATTTTTGCAGCTTGTCACAATTATTTTGATACTCGTTAAATGACTTTGAAAGCGTTTCATATGATTTTTATTTTTATTTAGTTTTTTTTATTCAAATAGTTGTTAAAATGTAACTTTTTACTCACTTTGCAATTTGAGAGAAAATATTTATGAACACTGATAGATAATAATAATTTATCGCAGCTTTCCAGTGTTACTAGAATGAAAGATAAAAATTAAAACCAGTTTTGTTATCCTTGAGAGGCTGAAGGCCCTTTCTAACAAAACTGGTATTAATTCTATGATTTTTATTATAATATTCGTGGAAAATTTTCTGTAATAAGTTGCTATACATATTATTCAGTATGGATGTGAAAAGTTTTAATCCAGCGCACAGTGGGCCAGCAGGTGTCAAAATACAATAATTGGTGGGGTATTTGGTTTCTTGGTATTTATATTTTTTCTTTATATGACTAAATTACATACATTAGGGCTTTTAAAAATGATATTTTCAAGGTCCAGGTGTATTTCTGAGTGCGTCCAGTGCCTAACAAAGTAGAGTAGGGTCGCATTCTTTTAAGGTTATTTTTGACCACTACCAACCCTTCTTCAATTCAAGATTTCTTAGGCTAATGATGGCCGATTTTCGAAAAATCAAGCTTCAGATAAACGTTACAACAATTGTAATCAGATAATAAAAGTAAAACTAGAAATAAATAAATAAAATGGTATTTAAACAATCAATTATATAAAAAATATTCCTAAAATTTTGCTTATTTTTAAGCATAGGTCAACTTTCAAAGCTTGTAGCAGATTTCGCCCAGACTTGCCCGGTCTAGGATCTTAACTCTCATAAAATTTAGCTCATTCATAGGCCAGAAGAAAAGATTTTAGCTGCAGCCGTTTGCAGCCGTGCATTCTAGAAAGTTTTAAAATTTGCTGGTTGAATTTTGAAAACTACAATTTTATACGTACGTTAATAATTTGAGTTGCACATTTTTTTTTCAAATAAACCTAATATTATATGTGTAAATGTGACAATTTTGTATACTCTCATTTTTTCTCTCTCTCTCTCTCTCCCTCTCTCTCTCTCCCCCTCTCTCTCCCCCCTCTCTCTCTCTCTCCCTCTCTCTCTTTCTCTCTCTTTTCTCTCTCTCTCTCTTTTCTCTCTCTCTCTCTCTCTCTCTCTCTCTCTCTCTCTCTCTCTTTCTCTTTCTTTTTCTTTCTTTCTCTCTCTCTCTTTCTTTCTCTCTCTCTCTTTCTATCTTTCTTTCTCTCTCTTTCTCTCTCTCTTTCTTTCTCCCTCTCTTTCTCTCTCACTCTCTCTTTTTTTCTCTCTTTCTTTCTCTCTCTCTCTCTCTCTCTCTCTCTCTCTCTCTCTCTCTCTCTCTCTCTCTCTCTCTCTCTCTCTCTCTCTTTCTCTCTCTCTCTCTCTCTCCTTCTCTCTCTCTCTCTCTCTCTCTCTTCTTATAATTCTCTCTTTCTGTGTGTGTGTGTGTATGTGTTTGTTCATAAGTGTTGATGCTACATAAAACTAACCCTCCTCCCTTACATATGAAGTCCCTTAATTTATCCCCCTTCCCCATAAAAAAAGCATTGACGTCCTTGTATTATGTCCTGAAATAGTGCAGAAATAACTAATTTTATGTTAACAAGAATGACAACATCCATAAAGCGAAGCTATCTGAAACGGTTGGACAAATGAATATTACCATTTGTAAAGCTTTATATTAAAAACCTGTTGTATTAGCGTAAATGATAGCATACCTGTGTGTTCGATTCTTGTTACATCATGTTATACTAATGACGTTAAAAATGTTACCTTCTGCTGCTATGTCTGATACATGACACTAATAGTGAGAGTAGGGCATCATTACCTAAACGTTTTTTAAGCAAACACAGGGAGGAAGGGACCATTAAACCATAAATTATACTGGTACTCAAAGCTTTATAACCCCGTGGTATTATTTGTTGGCTTAAAACCATTCATTGAATTTTGTTGTTGGTCCCAAATTGCTTATTAATAATGTTATTCAACCTGGTTAAATTTGTCAGGGATCTTAATGGATAAGACAAACAAGATTAACATTTCTGTAGATTAAAATTACCCATTAGTTGAAACATTTAGAAGCTTTTATAGAACTCAAATTTAATAAAGGTACCCAAAGTTTTTAATCCAGCGAAGAAATAAGCATAAGTTTAAAACTTTTGGTATTTGTGTATTTAACAATCCTATTCCCCCTCCCCCCGAACTTTGTTAATTTATTATCATTATCAATATACCGTCCATTGTCTTATCCCCTGTATCCCTGGATAAAATAAATTAATAATATAAGTTGTGGAGATATTTATATTGATTATTATGGATTTTGTCATCCTTGTTATTAATGTTCCTCAGTCTAGTTTTTTCAAATTGGGTATTTCCCCCCTCCCCAGTTAAAAATGTTTGCACGCCCTTGAACAAGAATGAAAACCATGCATCTTTATAAAGTAAAAACGCATTGAATACTAAGATTCTTAGATAGTACCCTACTGTTGGAATTATTATGAAAAGTTTGAAATCGATTGGACAATTATAACTTGTCTCAATTATTAAAAGGAGCTATACGTTTTGATCGGACAAACGGATAGAACGACCGGAATTATAGAAAAGCTTAGCCTTTAACAATTGTTGCTTATGCATAGCTATACTACTATTCAGAAGTCAAAAGGGATAAGACAATGGCCAATAATTTGATGTACATCCCCAATGATGATACACAAAATTACCCCTTCTGTAGATTACAATTATTGGTTAAAATGTTTGGACACTCAACTTTCAGAACCAAAAAATCAAAATTTAATAAGTCCCCAAAGTTGTCAAGTCAATGAATAAGAAAAAGTTATTATAAGACTTTGGGGACTAAAGTAATAAACAGCCCAATGCCCCCTCCCTCCCAAACTACTATACTGCTTTTTCCAGAGAGAGTGAGAGGGGACAATGTGTTTAATAAAAAAGTCCCTAAAGTTTTATAAAAATGTTTTCTAATTCCTTGGCTTTTCAACTTTAGGGGGCTTTAGTTAATTTTGATTAGTTGTTTCATTGAGTTGAGTGTTCAAACGTTTCAACCAATAATTATGAAATGAAGTTCTGTAGGTTAAAAAAAACCCGCGAAAAATACACCAAAACCACATGAAGGAGTGGTTAGAGGTGAATTGTACATAAGAGTAAAGTTGCTTAAAATTTAAAAATATGAAATTGTTCTTTTGGTGTTGAAACTGTAAAATGAAGTTTGGTAGTAATTTTTTTTAAAAATCCGCGAAAAATACACCAAAACCACATGAAGGAGTGGTTAGAGGTTAATTGTACATAAAAGCAAAGTTGCTTAAAATTTAAAAATATGAAATTGTTCTTTTGGTGTTAAAACTGTAAAATAAAGTTTGGTGGTAATTTTAAAAAAATCCGCGAAAAATACACCAAAACCACATGAAGGAGTGGTCAGAAGTTAATTGTACATAAAAGCAAAGTTGCTTAAAATTTAAAAATATGAAATTGTTCTTTTGATGTTGAAACTGTAAAATGAAGTTTAGTAGTAATTGAAAAAAAAATCCGCGAAAATTCCCCCAAAACTGAGTATACACAAATAAGCAAACTTTTAGTTTTTGCATAGATAGACATTTCATGTTTTACAATTTTTTCTCTAAAACCCCTAGTTTTTGAGTTATTGAATTTTGAACCGTTTTGGCCAATTCTGGCCCACTGTGCAGCGGATATTAATCGGTTTCAAAGCTATACTGGAAATTAATCTACAGAACTTCTTCCAATCAACAAAGTCTATAATATATTTTCTCTGAAATTGTGCAACCACGAAAATGTGATCACAAATTTCAACTCACCTAGTGCCTTTTAAATTAGATGTACAATACTGATTTTTAAAATGTTATGGACTCGCATAATTATACTGAAGAACAAATGTAGATTTTGTATATGGAATTCCTACAGCTATCCAAAGTAGGATTGACCTACTATTAAGCTTTCTGTCTTATTCATTTAAAAATTTTGTTCTGCATATTATTGGTATTCATTAAGGAAATAATATTTTAAGTATAAATTCAGTTTTTTCTACATTTATGTTTTTCAGAATTATTATTCTTGATCCTTTAAAGCGCAATTGATATAGATATATTATATAATTAGATACTCCAGGTATAAGATAATTAAGCAAAGCAAGCGAAATAGTTAGTCTCACTGTCAAAGGATATACAAATAAGAATAAACTTTTAAATTTTTTTAATACTAATTTTGATATTTTCATGAAATAAACCTTAAAAAATCATTTTTTAACTCCTTTGCCGCTCTGACAAAGAACGATTATTTTGCTTTTTCATGATGCTTTCTACCTAATAATATTCAGACAAATCACCTGTAACAATGGCAATGAAGGCTGTCTGTGTACTCAAGGGAGAGAAGGTCAATGGAACCGTTTTCTTTGAACAGGTACAGCATAGATTATAGCAGGGCGGGAGGGCACATTAAGCTGTAAATTTTACTGGCACCCAAAGTTTTTTCAAATATACATCATTCTCTCATTCGTTGGCACACAAACTTTGGAGACATTCTAAAATCGTGATTGGTTAAATGAAACTTGTTATGATCAAACTTTCCAACCAATTATTTTTATCTACAAAAGTGGTAATTTTGTTGTAAAGTTACTGGGGTTGTAAATTAATTTTATTGTCCGTTGTCTTATCCCTTAAGAATTGTAAACATAGGTCATGTAATCAGTGCTGAGTGTTCATTTATATTGTGCAAATTGTCCTAAAAAATATATTTTTTTTTTACTGACCCCCCCTTATCTCTCAGTGGTTGGACACACACTTTCTGGATTTCAACATTTTCATGTTACAGGAAGGTGATGGACCCGTAGCTGTGTCTGGAGAATTGACTGGTCTCGATGATGGCCTCCATGGATTCCATGTTCATCAGGTGATATTTGCGTAGGTACCGGAGGAGATGTTGGTACCAGTTGAGACATAGGTACCAGAGGAGATGTTGGTACCAGTTGAGACATAGGTACCGGTGGAGATGTTGGTACCGGAGGAGATGTTGGTACCAGTTGAGACATAGGTACCGGAGGAGATGTTGGTACCAGTTGAGAGTGAGACATAGGTACCGGAGGAGATGTTGGTACCAGTTGAGACGTTGGTACCGGAGTTTGGTCACAGGTATGGGACAGACTTTACAGATTAATATGATAATGTAAATGACCAGCTACGTAGTCTAGATTTTGTTTACTAGGTTTCCTACATATAAGAAAGTTATAGCGTTTATTTGTCGGATTGTTAGATATTAGCTCAATATTATTGAATCTAATTCTACATTTACAATAACTTTAATTTTTTTTTTTTGTCAACATACAGTTAGTTTTGAGTTGTTGAATTTCATCGTATATAAAAGTATGTATATTGTATTATTGTATAATTTTCTTAATAAGTATTAAGAATAGGTATAATAGATATATTTTTATACATATATACGGTTCTTTGGAGAGTACCCGCTTCCCTAATATAGAAAATAAAATTTCTTGTACGAAGATTCCCTATTTCTGAGAAGCCAATCTGTTGAGCAGTTAGTCAAACACAACTATTTCTATCTATGATATAAAGATATGTTAACTTAACCAAATGGATTTATTATTACTTGGATCTTGATTATCTTGTACTCTAATAAACTGAAACTTGTAGCTGGATAAACTAACAATTTTTTTCTCATTCACTCCCTTTACCCCATCTGCCCCTCCTACTGGATGAGCGAACTGACCATTAAATAATGTCCGTATTGGCAACCTAAATTAACGACAATTTTCCCCCTGTTATAATATCCACGTATATATATACATTTTTAACTAACCTTTCTATTTAGTTTGGTGACAACACCAACGGTTGCACTTCTGCCGGACCCCACTTCAACCCTGACGGTTGTGAGCACGGAGCCCCGGAGAATGCCAAGGGTGAACGTCATGCTGGTGATCTCGGTAATGTCACTGCTGAAGGTGGTGTTGCTAAGGTGAGAGAACGTTTTTTATTCTAGTTTATCGCTGACCCCAAAATCCCCCCACCCCAATTATATGTAATATCAGGGGAAGGGGTAGTTTTTGTTTAATTATTACAGATTACTTTAGGTGAAGTAACGCGTATGTTACTGACAAAGAATCTTGTTACGCTGAACTGGAGAACACTCTATTATTATATTAAGGTTGACATCAAGGATGCCATGATATTGATCAGTCTAACTGGAGAACACTCTATTATTATATTAAGGTTGACATCAAGGATGCCATGATATTGATCAGTCTAACTGGAGAACACTCTATTATTATACTTAGGTTGACATCAAGGATGCCATGATCAGTCTAACTGGAGAACACTCTATTATTAATATTTAGGTTGACATCAAGGATGCCATGATCAGTCTGACTGGAGAACACTCTATTATTGGCAGGTAAGCTTATCCATATCATGTTCAACACACATTAGAGGGGACAATTGGCTGATCCCCAATGTTTTATAGAATTGTTTTCTTATTCGTTGGTTTAACAAATTTGTGGACCTTAGAGAATTTTGATTGGTTAGTTCATTAAGTCGAGTGATAAAATGTTTCAACTACTAATTTTAATCTACAGAAGGGGTAATTTGTGTATCATCATTGGGGATATATATAAATTTATCGGCCATTGTCTTATCCCTTTAGATCCCTGTGTTAATCATCAGGCGTGTCTCTCTATTTGACAATGCAGATCAGAGAATACGGCTACTCTGTTTCTCCATAAAGTCTATATCATGTTACTGCTAATAAAACCAAATTGAAATAAGATTTTATAACAAAACTACTCTAGAGTCACTCATATGCTGTCTATTTTTACATTGGCGGCCATTTTCTTTCCTTCTTTTACCCTTCAGTTATATGACTACCCCTTTTTTGTACCTATTTTTACCCTTTTCTTTAACTCTCTCATCTCCATCAACTAGAAATTTATTCACTTTCACAAAAACACTTTTTATTTGTTGTAATAAATAGTAGGGATGGCAATCCGTATCCGGAATCCGCCCAATTTTTTGGCCAATTTTGGAATCCGAATCCGGAATCCGTTTTTTAATTGCGGATTCCGGATTCTTATTTGGTAGGCAAAAATTAGCGTCTTGAGTATTTTCTTTCAACTCCTCCTCTTTGAAGGCAAAGATTTTCATCATTATATATAATATCTTTTAAAATCTGGTTCGATTCTCGGAAGTGAATTATAGAGAACACCAAAAAAATTGATTTTTAGGACATATGTAGCACTTAATTTTTAAATTTTTGTTAAAAAAATCCTTTTAAAATATTGCTAGAATCCGGAATCCGAATCCGGAATCCGCCAAAAATATGAATCCGCCACTTTTTTTGACGGATTCTTTAATTATCCGGAATCCGAATCCGGCCCAAAAATTCGACGGATTGCCATCACTAATAAATAGTTCTCCATACTCGAATTTTGTTGACTAATGGCGACTGCACCACTAGCATCTAGGTGCTCTCTTTTCCCTAAATTGGAGAACTCAACCGATTGGTGGTTAGCTAGGTCTCAAAGGACAAACAAAGCCTTATTACTTTACATAAGAATTCAATCTGGCCATTGGACTGGTTAGCGAGATCTTAATGGACAAACAAAAAGCCTCACTACTTTTGACTCTAATAAAAATACACTTTGTATAGGACCATGGTTATTCACGCTGATCAGGACGACCTCGGCAAGGGTGGCCATGAGCTTAGCAAGACTACAGGTAATAATACAGGCGGATTGTCTTGACCGGTGGATTTTTTTATTGTCATAATCTCATGTATATATATGGAGAAGATACCTATAAACATAGGATGTTAAAAAAAATTCCTAGGTTTAAGACTTTTTAACGAAATTTATATGAAACTGATTTTAGGAAACGCTGGTGCCCGTTCTGCCTGCGGAGTTATTGGCATCTCCAAGTAAGGTAAGATATTGTAGCTGCATGATTACCCTTACAGTAGTTTTATTTGTGGAAAGTTTGGACACTGCAAGATTGTACTAACTGTTCAGGATTTAAGTCCTCGAATGAGTTATCGTGCTTTTTAAAAATTGAAAACCAGTATAGTTTACAATTAATAAGTAGCTCTCACAGGGTTTCGGATCCGGATCTGCATATTTTTGAGTCCAAGGATCCGGATCCGCAAAAACATGCGGAAAAAATGGAAAAATCTACCTAAATTTATATAAAATCTCAGACATTCTCTTGATGAGAGCCAATCTTTAAGGTTTAGGTTCAGACTTGAAAATTAAAAGTATTTTTGACTTCGAATTAAAGAATAAAATTTTTTTGAAAAATTTGGTGATTTTATTTTTATTTTCAAGGATCCGGATCCGGATCCAGTAGGATCCGGATCCGCATACAATCAATGCGGATCCGAAACCCTGAGCTCTCATTAGATAGCGGGTCAAGTCATAATGTGTCTGAACGTGGAGCTTGATAGCCCTAGTGGCTAGACAAAAGTATCTCAGCCTACACCATGACTACCCAAACCCTAAGAAACTATGGCTAATCAATCAACAATTTACATCCTCTACCTAATTGGATAAGGCAACATGAAACTTGGTCCCTACAGGGAGGAAAGGAGATGACAATAGTGGATAAACAGAAATCTTTAGGGATAAGAAAATGAATACCTAATTCCAATGATTAATGTGTATCAAAATTACTGTTTTTATTGCTGATTAGATCTTTTAATGGAAAAGTTCAAATCAACCAATCAAGTCCCCAAAGCTTTAGTAGTCAACGATTGAGAGTGTACTGTACAACCAATTAAGAATATCCTTAGTCCGGCTAACGGTCAGATATCATATGATTCTACTTTGTAATTAGATATTTTTTTTGGTGATTGTATGAATCCTTATACTAAAGAAACAGGATGCCTGTGTGTTTGTGTGTCTGTACCGAAGGATCTCGCTAACCGCTGAACTGATCGGGTTCTCCTTAACAGGGTAGATTCTCATGGGTCCCGGGAAGGTTTATAACTATTTTGGGGGAGGGTACCACCATCCTCCCAAGAGATATCGCCCTTGGGAAAAAAAATTTAAACTAAACTTAAAAATGTGGGTAGCATTTCGCCTCCCCCTTCCAAAATTTTTTTTTATTATTTTTCTTTTAAAATCTAAAATAATAATTTGGGTTATCAAATTCGACTCTTCCTCCTTAAGTGCTCCTATAGGCCTCAAGGGGCGTAGCCGCTAGTTTTATAAAAAAAAAAGTACATGACATTTTATAATTAAATTCATATGAGGTAAATATTGTACCAATAAAAATATTAATAACCATATAAAAGTAAAGGATTGTCTGTAGAGGGCTGTAGGGACTTAGCCGCTAGCATATTATATTGTATTTAATCTTACATAATTTTGAAACTTTGTATGATAATATTTTTTATTTCAGAATGTCAGCACCCTGCGCTAAGCTGTAGTCATCACACACGAGCAAAATTTTTGGCGGCAAAATCAAATGCCGAGTAAACTATTCAACATCTCGGTGATTTAGCCCTTCATGTCAGAAGATACACAGAGATTAATTTTAGAATTTTCTTTTTGCATATTCTTTAAAAAATTCTAAAAAACATATCTCACTCCAAGTGTATTTTATGTATTTTGTTTTATTTTACCTCTGATGAAAATTGTATTGTTTACTTAAATATTTCATATAAAATTTTTTATAAATTAATATATATAATATGAAAAAGTCAATAATAAACTCATTCCCTGTAATTGTAACTGCATTTTTAAATAATAATAAATAACAATTTGTTATGTTTTAAAGGCCATATTAAGTTTTTATTTCAGATATAGACTATAAAGGTGGGGCTTAAAAATGACGAGATTTGCTCGCAAGTTGAAAGCAGTGGGTACAGTGCATAGAGAGCCAGAAGATGCAACACCGTGGTCACAACTTGTGGCTACAATACAACCAAGGTTTGTATACGGATAAATATGATCTTGAAAACTGGGGTTTCTTAAAGAGATGAGAAGGCCAATGTGTCACTTTGTAGCCGTGCCTAAAACACTAAGATACATAACCATAAATAGTTGTTACACAGTACACTGGGAATTGGAAAGGCAGTGAAGAAACGGCTGCGACACTCCTATTTTTTTATTTTACCACATGTCTAACATGTTGACTATAAATGGCGGGAGTGGTGGTTCTGCCAACGTTATTTCCAGTTCCACATTGTTGCCATCCTAAATTCCAGTACCTTAACTTATTTTTGGTCGAATTTCTTTGTTTTTTAGGACAGGTTACCTAAAGTGTTACATGCCCCTTCCCTCTTTATGATCTTTAAGCTTATTTAGACTTTTTAAAGCTTTTTGCCTGTATCAAAGGGGTAGTTTCACGAAAGGCATTTCTTTTGAACTTAATTTAGTGAACCGCATATTTTTTTCTGGTTAATTGTTTAAACTACATTTATATGGCATATATTTGAAAGAATTTCAATTTTCTACCACGTAGTTTTTAAAATATCAAGACTACGTGGTAGAAAATTTAAATTCTTTCAAATATATGCCATATAAATATAGGTAAACTCATTAACTAGCAAAAAATATGCCGTGCGGTTCACTAAATTAAGTTAAAATGCATTTCGTGAAACTACCCCTTTTGCGTATACTGGCCGTTTATCAGTGGCCTTATGGTCCTATGCTAATTTCAAGTTTACTAAATATTATATGGTTATTTGTTGTTAATTTAGAGATAAGTATATTTTAAAAGAAAGTTGACCAGAGAGAGAGGGGATAATAAGCTGTTTATTCCACTAGTCCCAAATTTCTTATCTTATTCGTTGGCTTATCAACTGTGGGGGACTTTAGTTAATTTAGATTGGTTGAATCATTAAGTTGAGTGTTCAAACGTAATTCTAATTTACTGAAGAGGTAATTTTGTGTAACATTATTGAAGAGATACATCAATTTATCGGCTATTGTCTTATCCCTTTAGATTTCTGAAATTTGACCCTAAAATCACCAAGAAAATTTAATTTCAGAAATTTTTCTGTTGAAGATGATGAAGATTTTGTTCAAGGTGGGTAATATTTTTTTTTTCTAGTATGTTTTGTTAGCCTGTGCTAACTAACAAAATTAGTTTTGATCTTATATTTTCTTATTTTAGTATTCGCAGATAGTTGTTTATATGATAAATAACTATAAACTTTCTTAAGGGATAGTTCCACGAAGGTCATCTAACGAACTAAGCTACATAGAAAATAAAAGGCTTTGGAGAAAGGGGGCAATTAACTGTGATTTTACTGTACATTCACTTCATGGAATAATCCTTTTTATAAAATGAAATATACTGGTATCATTAAAAGTATCTTATAAGTGCCCTTTTCTGAACCTCTATGTCAAAAATTCTATCGAAGGTGAGGTAATATTAGTTACCTAACCAAAATCTAAAATAAGAAACAAACACAAGAAACTTTCCCCCCCTTATTTTTCATTTAATCCAAAATAAGGAGGTTAGTTTTGTGTTCGACTAAGCGCTTTGAGGAAATCTGCCAAATTCCTTTACTTCTAAAGGACGAGACACTTTTGTACTTCTATTGAATGTAATGGTCCTTAGATCCAGTGAGCCGATTTTGAAAGCGGCTCACCTACTACAGATCTTTAAATCAAAATGGCAGTGGTGAGCCGGAAAACACTTTGGAAACACCAAACGGCTCACCACTGCTATTTTAATTTAATGATCCATTTCTTGATTTTTAGATGATAATCTTGAGGAAGATGATGCATCTGGTGATGAACAGGAACAGCAAACAAGTCTGGTCAGGCAGCTTGGTCCAGGTACAAATTATTTTTCCGACTATATCAGGAATCTTAAATTTATTTTAAAAATATGAGGTATAGGGAAGTTGAACTCTAACTCTTTTTTAAAATTTGGCCTATCTGGAGGCCTATCCAAAAAATCTTAAAACTTGGGAAAATTTACCTATCATATAAGAATGATTTTATCTCTAATAACCTATCCTCTCAATCCAAAGATAAAGCCTATACACAGTACACACTACACACGGTTTACGCAAATGTGTCAAAACTCCCCCCCCCCCCCTCTTAATTAGATATTTTGTAGGAGCAGGCGAGAATGTGGACTCTGAAAACGCCAATGAAGACAACTCTGATAATCTTGTTGATGAAAATGAAAAGGAAACTGAAACAGTAAAAGTTGATGTTCTAAAGAGAAAACATTCTGTTGCAGGTAATTAAAATAAATCAAAATTAGAAAGAAAAATACTAGAAATTAGCTGTGAGGGAGGGGACATTGGACTGTTAATAAAATTGGTTTCCAAAGTTTTGTGGCCTCATTAGCATATTCGTTGACACATACCTTTAAATCATTTTGATTGGTTGGTTAACTCTAGCAGTGAGCAAACTTTTTCAAACCAAATACCTCTATTTACAGAAGGGATAATTTTATTTACATCAATTTATCATCCCTGAAGATAATCCAGTCATAGAGTAGCTGTGCTAAAATAATCCTTTTACAGTAAAAGAGGACGACACAGAGAAGCCTAGCAAGAAAAAGAGAAAAAAGACGGAGAAATGTAAAATTTGTGGCTCTACTGAACATCTGAAAAGATTCTGTGAACAACTGTCTGAAGAAAGGAGAAAAGAATTGCAGGTTACATGATTGTTTTTGCATAATTGTTTTCTACACCACAAGCTAAATTAATAAGCAATAAAAATTTTCAGATTAGGAGCTTGGCTATTCTTTTTCAATGATTAAACTATAAAGGGGGGGAAAATGTGGTGACTCGTGCCACGACATACCAGCAATTTTATTTTGGGTGCTACTCCCTTAGTTTTAGAGATAATTGGATGAAATCTTTTGGGCTGGGTCAGTAATTACCCCAACTAGAGGTATCTTTCAAAAAAAACGGCGGCGGGACCGCCGCTCCCGCCGCCCGCCGCCGTTTTGGGGTAATTACTGACCCAGCCCAAAAGATTTCATCCAATTATCTCTAAAACTAAGGGAGTAGCACCCAAAATAAAATTGCTGGTATGTCGTAGCACGAGTCACCACATTTCCCCCTCCCCCCCCTTTTCATGTTATAAATCTTACAAGGTTTCGTGATTTTTTTAGTTTAATGTTTTTTTATGAAACTGCTGTATAGTTAATTTTTTCCAGATATCCATCCATACTTTTTGAGCTTCGCTTCTTATGGATGTTGTCATCCTTTTGTTGATTTACGATGTTCTATTTTTAATTATTAACGATGTATCCTTTTTTAGGACACATACAATGCAAAGACGGCAGCGGTAAAATCAAAGGAAAAGAAACCACTCACAGCCCTTGAAAAATTAGCATGTGGAGAAAAACCAAAATCTGAAGAAATAGAAACAAAAAATGTTAAGCAAAAAGAGAAAAACAAAAATAAAAACAACAAGAAAGAGAAGTCAAAAAATTTGGACAATGAAAAGCCAAAACAATTTGACAATGAAAGACAACTTACAGCCCTCCAAAAATTAGCTTATGGGGAAAACCCAAAAAATGAGGAAGTAGAAACAGAAAATTTTATGCAAAAAAATAAAAACAACAACAAAGAGAAGCCTAGAAATTTTGCTTATGAGGAAAATCCAAATTTGATGCAAATAGGAGGAAAAAATAAAGAATACAACAAGCCTAGAAATTTTGACAATGAAAGACCTAGAAATTTGGACAACAGGAACAAATACAACCAGAGGAGGGACGATGTTGTAAGAGATTTATGTGGCGCTGAGGTGAAGGAGGGAGAAGCTTTGTTTCAGGGTTTCAGGGATGTATATGGTTCTTTACAACAGGTTTCTTTCGGGGAGGGAGGGGACATTGGGCTGTTTATAACACTAGTCCCCAAAGTTTTATAATAATGTTTTCTTATTCGTTGACTCTTCAACTTTGTGGACTATTATTGAATTTAGGTTTATAGGTTATTAAGTTGAATGTCCATACCCTTCAACCACTAATCGCAATCTACAGAAGGAGTTGTATCAACTCATCATTGGGGAAGTACATCCATTTATCGGCCATTGTCTTAGATCCTTGGGTTTCTTTACAATCAAATCTTTTCTTAATTACCTAGAAAAATGTAGTTTTTGAAAAAATACCTATATTACTTGGATGTTGCACTAGATTTTCTTCTAGTCTTATAAAGTGATACTCGCTGCTGGTTAAATAACGATACCCCCCCCCCCCCGTTACCCCATCACCCCCTAATGAACGAACGAACTGACCATTAAATGAATACCATATTAGCAAGCTAAATTGGCGGCAAATTTTTCCCTGTCAATATATCCATTTTTTGAAACTAATATGAAACTACATGGTAAAATAATTTAAATCTTTGGTTATTCAGAATTTGGAAATTATTATTTTTTTCTTCATGTAACCATGAACTTTCTTCTAGACAGAATGTTGATCATTTGTGTATTTTTTTTATAAACCAAATACATCTCTGTAACTAGAGTAACAAAAGATGATAGAGACAAGTTATTAAAGTTAGCTAAAGATTTGAAGTCTAAAGGAAAGTTTTTTTTCATTTATTAAATTTAAAATTTAATTTATAATGGCTTTCTATAGCCACCTATTTTTAGTATGGCCTGACAGCGGATTTAGTATAAAAGAAGGGTTTTTAATTCTGCACGGGATCCCATGCTAAAAGGAGGGGAAGGGGGGAATAAGAAATATTTGGGAGGGGGTGAACATTTTTTGCTGCTGGTAAAAAATAAATGAATAGTAAAAAATGCGGCAAGGCTGCAAAGTGTGAAACTGTTTTGATGGCAGAATAATTTTCGGCTGTCGGCCGCCATTTTTGATTCTAAAAATGCGGCTAGGGCTTGCAAGCAAATGTGCAACTATGATTATATTTACTATGGACTACGCAAATATGTAACTTTAAGAAGAAAAAAACTATTTTGGACAGGATTAACTAAAGACGAATTGGCTGAAGTATTGAAACGAGAACGTAGGATTGCAGAACACAGACTAGCCAGGAATGTTTAGATTTTCACTCAATTTTACCCTGAAATAAATACCCACCTTAGGAAAAACAACGATTTTTGACAGATTTTCAATTATTGTGACGAGATAATATTAGGGATTTCAAAAGTTTTTTTTTTGTGTGGGAGGGGGGGGGGGCTTGCTAATCTAGTATACTTTCTAAAAATTTGAGAGGGTGGGGGGGGGGGGGGAATGAGGGATTCAAAAGTCTATGCCCCATGCAAAAGAATTGAGTAAAACCTAACCCAATGTATTCATACAGATTCAACAAGTTGACCTGTTTCAAATGCAAGAAAGCAGGCCATACCATCGCCTGCTGCCCGGAAGCTGGCGATAGATCCTTGTAAGTATTCCAGTTTTGTCAGAAATCATTAGGGATTAGAGAATAGATGATAATTTGTACACTCCAAAGTTGTAGATTAATATTATTAGTTGAAAAGTTTAAACACTTCTTGTTTAAACTAAACAATCTAGATATACACTAGTAAAAGTACAGGGGTGTATATTCTACATGGGATCCCCGGCTCAGGGGGGGGGGGGGGAAATAAAAAATATGTGGTTGGAGGGGGAAAAAATGTAAAAATTAAGAAAACTGAAAACATTTTTTCCATTTCCCCCCCTCCTTGGTGAAAAAAAACTAAAAAAATGTGTGGTAGGAGGGATAAAATAAATAAAATAGAGTTCTTTAAATATTTTTCCATTTTCCCCCCTACTTGGTGAGAAAAAACTAGGGAGGGAAAAAAATAAAAAAAATTCATAGCCGGGGAAAAAAAAAAATCTTGTGCAGAATATACACCCCTGTAAAAGTACCCAAAAGTTTTAAAGCCAACAAATGCAAAGAAAAAGATCTAAAAAGATAAGACAATGGCCGATTAATGTTGATCATCCACAAAGATGATGATACACAAATTACCCCTTCTGTAGATTACAATTAATGGTTGATACATTTGGACACTCAATTTAATGAAGCAAAAAATTAAAAGTCCCCAAAATTGTTAAGCCGGCCAATAAGAAAGCTTTAATTTTAAACTTTTTGACTTTTGTTAGGGTTGGCAATCCGAATCCGGAATCCACCCAATTTTTAGCCAATTTTGGAATCCGAATCCGGAATCCGTTTTTTAATAGCGGATTCGGATTCTTGATTTGTAGGCTAAAATTAGCGTCTTAAGTTTTTTCTTTCAACTCTGCCTTTTTGAAGGCAAAGGTTATCATCATTATGTATAATATCTTTTGAAATCTGGTTCGATTCTCGGTATTGAATTATTGAGAACACCAAGACATTATTTTTTATTACATATGAAGACAGGGATGTATAATATATTCTGCACAAGATGCATTTTTTTTCCACTGCTGTAAAATTTTAAATTTTTTTCACCTCCTTGTTTTTTCCAGCAAGGAAGGGATAAAATGGAAAAATATTTTTAAAACTCTTTATTTTATTTATATTATCCCCCTCCCACATCTTCTTTTAGTTTTTTTTCACCAAAGAGTGGGGCAAAATGGAATAAAATGTTTCCAGTTCCCTTAATTTTAACATTTTTTCCACCTAAACCACATATTTCTTTATCCCCCCCCCCCCTTTGCTGGCTCAAATTTGCAGAATATGCACCCCTGCCAGGAGAAAAAACCGTACCGTACCACCTCCCTCCCTTTATTATTCATTTTTTTGTTTTAGAGCCCCGGATTCTGGAGTTTGTTTCAAATGTGGTTCATTAGATCATACGTCAAAATCATGCACTTTAAAAGCCAAAGGAATGTTTGTTGTTATGTCATTATTTTTAAACAGAGGGGGGGGGGGAATCTAATTATATGTCACGTAAAACAAAGTGTTTTGTTCATTTAGTAACATCCTGTAAACCTCCTTATAAACAGGTAGATAGTAGGCAGATAGTCTAAAATTAATACAAAACTCCCCTCTTCTAAGGGGGGAGGCGGATGTGCCACTTTTTAAAAACCAAAAACCTTATTTTTAATTTGTTCATAAATAATGGAAGGGTTATTGTTGTTCAACCAGGTATTTGGAGGGATAATGCCACAAATAATTAAACAACATACTAAACTGGTAGATGGAGATGCCTACAACTTTGCAACCTGTTTCATCTGTAAACAAGTCGGTCACCTGTCCAAAGCCTGTCCTGATAATCCAAAAGGACTTTATCCACAGGAAATTATATACATTATCTTTAACAATAGATTTATTATCCTAGATGGTCAGACATGTTAATTTGCCTTTTTTATAGGATTTTTGTTTTTTTAGCCACGTACATATTATTTTATTTTTTATACTTTAATATGTACTCCTTCAAACCAATAGTGTTGTGGGATTGTACCGAACGACACTTTATTCCTATTGGTCAATGTAAGAGATTGGTCATCTAGGCTTACTGTATTTATTATTGATATGTCAAGAAGAATGAAAATGGATTTATTATTACTTAGAATATCGTGTACTCTAATTAAGTGAAACTTGTAGCTGGTTCCACCCCCTTTACTCCATCCCCCCCTTCTGTATGAACGATCTGACCAAGAAGTGATGTTCATATTAGCAACCTAAATTGACGAAATTGTCATAATATATTCTAAATCTATTGGAATTACTAATGTATGTAACTATAGGGAGGTGGTTGTTTTTACTGTGGTAGTGTGGAACACTTCGCAAAAGATTGTCATATAAAGATACAAAAGGTATGTACCTATATTGTATAATGATATTTTCATTATGGCTTCGAAACCGACTAATATCCACTTGATGAGATCTAGTTATCAACCTTTGGACCCTTGAGGGTTACAAAACTGGTTTTAATCTTAAATATTTCATTTTAATATCCGCGGAAAGCTGTCTATAATACGATGCGATAAAATAAACTGTTCTCATCTTATAAACGTTAACGGTTAATATTCCCAGGATAGGAAAAATTGTAATGCAAAATTATTTGTAAAAATTACTGTGTTCTCAGCCTTGAAAGGCCGAAGGGAAGAAATCATGAATTTTTATTTTCATTTAAATAAAGCAGGGTGTCGGAGCCGTATAATTTTGATGCGGCTCCGGCTCCGCGGAGCCGTATTTTGAAATATTTAGAAATACGGCTCCAGCTCCGGCTCCTACTTTAAAATTAATATATCAAATTTTTTTATTATTGAATTTGATAAAATAAAATAAATACCTAATATAAAATATTTTGCTTTTATTTGATTAAAGCTATATAAAAGTAGAAGGATGTGTGTCTATTTGTTAAGTAACAATAGTTTTTCAGTTTATTATATGGAAATATACCGTTGCCAAATTATAATATTACTTTAAAAAATCATTTTTAACTAATCCGGATCCGGAGCCGTTTTTAACGAAAAATACGGCTCCGGATCTGGCTACACCAAAAATGTTGCTGCTCCCGGCTCCGGCTCCAGAACACTGAAATGAAGAGTTATCCATACATACTTTTCAATATAGGTCATAACCGGTTTTAATCGGATTCAGAGCCACGTTTGAAAAGTATGCTATGAACCTTACATAATTTAATTAAGAATTTGAAAAATATTTAAGGAATAACCCATCACTAGTTTTAATCTACGCAAAGGATATTTTTTTATAAATGATAATTTTGGGGCTACTTTAACTTATAATCCATTGTCTTATCCATGAAGTTCTGTCTAAACTTTTATTTTTTAGGATATAAGAAGAGCCGTTCTTGGAGGAATGATACAGGATGATAACATCGAGGATGAACAGCCAAGATTCAACGTATTCAAAGCAAAACATGAGAAACCAGCGAAAAAAGTTCCAAAAGTTGTCAAATTTTAATAGATTTTCTCATTTTTTTCCTTGTTGCTTACCTAGTTGATATGCTTTTAATATTGTGTCATAAAACTTTGTTATAATTCTTTTTAACGATTTCTTAAGCCAAGTACCTATCTAATACATTAAGAAATCAGAAACCCCAAAAAGATAATGTATAATATCCTAAAAGTAAGTAAAAGTTATGAAGCCAAAAAAATGCCAGGTACCGATTTAATGCCATCAATGAAGTGCTTAGTTTGAATTTACAATTTCTTTCAGAGTAGGTAATTAAAAATAATACTTATTGGTTTATATGATCTTTAAGAATTTACTATATTTCTTAATGGTCTATTTATTCGGCTTACAAGAGTTTTACGATATTTATAAGCATAATCGCCAACTGTGATATTTTTTGTTATTTTCAGAAAAAAATAGAATAGCATTAAAATGTCTAAGTCAACGAAAATACCAGATAACATCAAACTTAGTGAACTGATACAAAACAGAATGCAGGTTGATATTATTTTTCAGTATGACTTCGGAACCGATTATTATCCGCTGGATTAGAACCGGTTCTTAGCCATACTAAAAAAAGCATTTTTACATCGTATTACAGACAATTTTCTACGAATATTTAAAAAATCATAAAATTAATACCTAGCAGTTTTGTTAGCTCGGGACTCGGCCCCTCGATCTAACAAAACTGATTTAAATCTTTTAATTTGTCATTTTAATATCTCCGGAAAGCTGTCTATAATACTTTGCGATAGAAAGTCCACTCGTCAAGTATAAGTATTTTAAAACTACTTGAGGAAAAATTTTAAATCTTTCGATTAAATGCTGTTTAAAGGTAGGTATTACAAAAAGAAAAAAATACCTACTAGAATTGATAATATAAGATCAGATGCATTTTGTGGGACTTCTTAATTTTTATTTGCTTAACTTAGGCAAAGAAAGTCAAATAAAAGTTAAAAAATAAAATGTTTTTTTAGGAAATTTCAAGTCTGTCACAAACAATAAACGCAGATCCAAGATTTGGGAAGCTTGCTGGACAACAGGTATTCAATACTCAATATTACCGGCTATTAAATCCAGAGATCTAATGGGATAAGACAATGGCCGATAAATTGGTGTTCATGCCCCATGATGAGACACAAAATTACCCCTTTTGTAGATTACAATTATAAGTTGAAACGTCTGGACTGGTCACTCACGTTGATTAATCAATCAATCAAAATTCTTAAAAAGGCCCCAAAGTTCTTAAGTCAACGAATAAGAAAACGTTATCATACAAACGATGGGGACTAGTGTAATAAACAGCCCATTGTCCCCTTCCTTCCTGTATTAAAAAAATCCCATGGGTATGCTATGCTTGAACGTGGAGCTTGAGCTAACCCTAGCGTAGCCTAATTTTGCTATACTAAAGAATCTCAACTTACTCCATGATTACTCGAGTCCACACACAATGGACCATAAATTTACATTCCTTATGATAATAAACAAAATTAATCCTGTCTTCAAAATTTGGGTAGACATATAATTTACACTCCAATATCTTCTCCCTCCCTGATGACACCTGTTGAATACCTAATCAATTTTTCTTGTCGTTTAAACCTTTCTTCTCCGACATTTGAAAATTAAATTAAATAAGGAAATAAGTTCCAGATAAATTCATAAATTTTGCAGCAGGTATAAATCCATGAAGATAAAAGTAACAGGATGTTTGTTTGTCTGTCTGTGTGTGTACTCCAATCGTCAAAATTATATAGTTTTCCCTTACGATGAAGCTTTTTTTTTAGATCCAGGGAAGGTTTATTACTATTTTGGGGAGTGAACTTTAACCCATCCAATGGAAATCAATCAGCTTTTTCACAAAACGGCTTCCTCAACAGAAAATACATTAATACTCAATATTTTCTTAAGGTACCGCGGCATATGCGCAGAAGAGCTGTTGCTCATGATGTTATGAGATTACCAAGACGACTCAGGTATTGGTAGATAAAAAAAATTAAGTAGAACGATGTGCTTCCAATTGAAACTAGCTGTTTTAATAATTTGGCTATGCTTTTCAGAGAATCTGTACACTTACAGGTACCTTTTATAATTAAAAACAAATTGTAAGGTGGACACCCTATAAAAAAATGGGAATCGAAAGGAAGCGGAAAGTTTTGCATGATAGCAGTGAAAAATTGAGTAAGAATAAAGAATTTAGTAGTTAATTAGAATTTTAAAATACTGACCAAATCATAAGACTTAATTTTAAGTATATTTTTTACTCTAGGTTTTGTCAATAAAAAATACTTGTATGTTGATATTTAGTTTATTTCAGGGGTAAATATTTGCGAGAGAAAGACAAGGAAGGGGGTGAGTCAGTTACAAAGCGACCAAGTAGAAAACACAGGCGCAGACCAGCAAATCTTCTAAAAGAATATAACAGAAGGTAAAGTCATTAAATCATTTTTGCTTCATAGAAATTCTAATAGTGGTTTTTACATAAAAGATGAAAATAACTAGAATCATATTATAATATGAAAGCAATACTTATAATACAGTTAAAGGATCTCTGTCTGTGTATGTCAGTCTGTACCGAAAGATCTTGCTAACCGTTGAACCGATATGGTTCTCCTTTATAATGTAGATTCTTATAGGTCCTGAGGAGTTTTATAAATATTTTTGGAGAAAAAAAAACCACCACCCATAAAGAGAAATCGCCCCTAGAGAAAAGTTACCATATATTATATATGATGATTCTTAAAGAACTGAATTTGTTCTCAATACAAAAAATAAATTGATTTTGCAGACAGCAGAAACAATATTGGCTGGAAACCCATATTTGGCATGCTAAAAGGTAATACATTTTTTATTGTTGAAAAAGGCAAAATTGTTGATGATAAAATTAGTGATGGCAATCCGTCGAATTTTTGGGCCGGATTCGGATTCTTAAAGAATCCGTCAAAAAAAGTGGCGGATTCCCGCGGATTCCGGGTTCGGATATCGGATTCTAGCAATATTTTAAAAGGATTTTTATAATTTTTTTTAAAAATTATGTGCTACATATGTTCTAAAAATCAATGTTCTTGGTGTTCTCTATAATACACTTTCGAGAATCGAACCAGATTTTAAAAGATATTGTATATAATGATGAAAATCTTTGCCTTCAAAGAGGAGGAGTTGAAAGAAAAAACTCAATAAGCTAATTTTAGCCTACCAAATAAGAATCCGGAATCCGTTATTAAAAAACGGATTCCGGATCCGGTATAGGATTCCAAAATTGGCCAAAAATTGGGCGGATTCCGGATACGGATTGCCATCCCTAGATAAAATAGACGTATTAGGACACTAGATGGTCAATCAGACACAATAATCTGTCCAACTTGAAAAGGAATTTTTTAGCAGACTAAGATTTTTCTAAACATTTATTCACATAGTTTTCTATTCCTTAATAAAAAAAATCAGAAAAATGATTTTTCAAGCAAAATTCAACTATTTAAATCTGGCTTTAGTATAGATGAAATTATAATTCCATTTCGAACCAAAAATGTGTAGGTACTCTTTCTAACCAATAATGTGATCGGATTATTTTTACACTGTAATACTGTTGGTCCAATTTATGGATTGTTTATCTAATTTCTATATTTATTGGATGAATGTCTTCTAAAAAATTTTTAAAATTCTTTAAAATTTCCGTATTTGTACTTATCGCAGGTTCCATATGTATTACAATGAAATGGATCTACAAAATTGTAAATTTTAGTTGTGCACCTAATTATTGCAGGTTCCATATGTATTACAAATGGGGCTACAAAATACCTGGTTTTCCAAATGACAAGGTAAATTATATTTTTAATTTCTAATCTATAATACAAAGTAGAACGATGTCTGTCTGTCCGTCTGAAGCTTAAGATCTCGGTAACTGCTGAACCGAATGGGCTCTACTACTCTTCAGGGAATATACCGACTGGTCCTGTGGTGGTTTTAGGCTATTTTCTTGGGGGGTGAGACACCCCCAACCCTCCCAAAAACAAAACCTTCCCTCCCATTTTTTTTTGTAGGAGATATCCTTTTTTATCATCTCTTGGGGCAAAGCCCCTAGAGGCTAGGGGCGAAGCCGCTAGTAGTAAAAAATGGACTAAGAAGTAAGTTAGTTACAGAGTAGATTTAGAAGAAAAAAACTTGTACTCAATATAATGTTATAAATCACATTCCCCCCGGTAAATCCAATTACCATGTGGTAGCGTAATGAACAGACATACGGTGGAAGTGAGTTGTACTACTGGAAAACGATTTACAGGATTTAAACTATAATTGTGTCTTCTTACCTCAGGGATGGAGAGCTTGTTATAGAGCAACCAAGTCTTCCTGTCTTATGTTTGATTTGTCCTACTTCAATACCATTCAAATTCAGGTATATAGTTTAGGGAGGGAGGGTACATTAAGCTGTGAATTATACTTGTACCCAAAGATTTAAAGGTACCTTTTCTTATTTAAAATTAAGGATACCTACTTTTTTTAATTGTCCAAAATTTTCAACAAATAACTGTAGCTAGGACAATTTTAATGGTTTTAAATAGTAAACAACCTAATTAACCCTTTACAATTTTGAAACAACGTGCTATTGAGCCCCTAAAATGTTGGAGCTTTTCCCTACTTATCAGATTAGGCCCCAAAAAAAAATTTGTTGTCCTGTCTGTTTAAAACCAAGCTAGTTAGCAAAAATTTTCTTCTATTTTATTTCATTTACAGAGACAAAAACAAGCAAAGATTATATCTGTCCCCGCTACTTTAATAAAACTTGAATGGTTTGTTTACAAATATTTTTACCTGCAGGGTCCAAAACATGTGATAACAAATGAATTATCTGCACTAACCCGGCCAGAAACTGGGCAAGTCTTCAATACAGCAGAATCACACCTGGAACAGACTGCATTGGTCTACCTGCCAAAGGCTGATGACAGCTCTGATGCTCTGGCTGCTGAGGTTTCTTACATTTGGTTGCCAGATGAACAAAATTCAGGTCAGCATTTGCATTTATGAGATATTAGTAGGTAGGGTACGCTCCTAAAAACACTTAGGAGACTGGAGTGGTCGACCCATTACTTTAGTTCTAACAGTAAAAGTAAAAACTTTTTGGAGGGAAATTTTAATCTTGGATAGTGGAGGTTCCCTAAGTATCCCTCAAGGATCTAAAAAGCTTCACTGTAAGAAGCATACCAGTCTATCGGTTACTAAGACATTTTATTACAGACAGACAAATAATCTTACATTATAAGGATTTTATTTATAAATAGATTTCATTTTTTTTAGGTTCTACAAATGCAAGAATATGGATTTCTAGTCACCCTGGTTTTATCAAAGATTTGTGGAAAACTTTAGATGTGGCTTTTGGTTTAAATCTCAGTCAGGAATGTATAAAGTTTGAGTATTTCCACCTATAAATATAATACTTGACTACCGGAAACCTGCCCTCTTTTCCAGCTGATTCAACGGCTCTAACCATACGAGGTATTTTCCATCTACAGGGTACCATTAAGGGGGGCGTCGGATCTGACACTTTTGCGTAAACAGGGTGCATAGGCTTTGTGTTAGGAGTTAGAGGATAGGTTATTTGGGAAAAAAGTTTACATTTGGGGTATATTTTTCTTATATTTAAAAAAAATTTTGATATGTATCCAGGTTCAGGTGCTGCAGGCTGGAAGGTCGTTTCTGGACAGGTATAAATGAAAAAAAAAAATTTATTTGAAGAGTTAGAGATCAACTTATTAATCCAAATATGCATCTTTAGGGATGCTATGAGCATATATGAAGAGAAAATAAAAATCAGCCTCCAGGTTCAGGTACTGCAGGCCTCCAGGTGAATTCTGGACAGGTAAAAACTGAAAATTTTTACTTTTGAAGTTAGAACAAACCTTATTTAACAAAAGTTGCTACTTTATGGATGGTATGAACTAATTTAAAGAAAAATTTGAAATCGGGCTCCAGGTTCAGGTATCCAGGTGGATCCTGGACAGGTAAAAACTGAAAATTTTCACTTTAAAAGTCAGAGCAAAACTTATTTAACAAAAGTTGCTTCTTTATGGATAGTATTAACTTATTTGAAGAAAAATTTGATATCAGGCTCCAGGTTCAGGTACTGCAGGCCTCCAGGTGGATTCTGGACAGGTAAAAACTAAAAAAATTCACTTTTAAAGTTAGAGCAAAACTTATTTAACAAAAGTTGCTACTTTATGGATAGTATTAACTCAATTGAAGAAAAATTTGAAATCGGGCTCCATGTTCAGGTACTGCAGGACTCCAGGTGGATCCTGGACAGGTAAAAACTAAAAATTTTCACTTTTAAAGTTAGAGCATAATTTATTTAACAGAAGTTGCTACTTTATGGATAGTATTAACTAGGGTTGGGCCGGATATCCGGCCGGATAGTTTTAATATCCGGATATCTGGCCGGATAGTTTCAATATCCGGTGTGGCCGGATATCCGGCCGGATAGTTTCAATATCCGGTATCCGGCCGGATATCCGGCCCAACCCTAGTATTAACTCAATTGAAGAAAAATATGAAATCGGGCTCAAGGTTCAGGTACTGCAGGCCTCCAGGTGAATGGTGGACAGGTAAAAACTGAAAATTTTTATTTTTGAAGTTAGAACAAAACTTATTTTACAAAGTTTGCTACTTTATGGATGGTATTAACCAATTTGAAGATAAATTTGAAATCGGGCTTCAGGTTCAGGTACTGCAGGCCTCCATTTGAATTCTGGACAGGTAAAAACTGAAAATTTTTACTTTTGAAGTTAGAACAAAACTTATTTAACAAAAGTTGCTACTTATGGATAGTATTAACTCATTTGAAGAAAAATTTGAAATCGAGCTCAAATTTCATATACTGAATGCCTGCAGGTGGATTCTGGACATGTAAAAATTAAAATATTTAACTTAAGAGTTAGAACTATATCTATTTAACTAATTCAAAGAGAAATTTAAAATCGGGCTCAAGATTAAGTTAAATCCAACCATTTTGTTACATTTTGAATTATATCTGCAAAAATAATATTAACAATCGACTAGAATAAAAAAAAACATATTGTCAACAGGTCAGTCACTAAAGGAAGCCTGCAGAAAATACACTGCTCTAACTGTGGTAAAAACAAGTAGACACAATACCATTAATTTGATACAAAAAAGTTATTGAAGTTTAAGGCTTCGAATTCAGGGAATTAAGCCTAATTGTGGCAGTCTTTCAGCATTTAGAGCCTCGTATTTCCTGCAGGCTTTCTTCAACTATCAAGTATAAAAAAAAGAATATGAAAACTTTCTTACATAAGGGGGTGTTTTTAATGCAACCATCTCGTAATCAATGTATAAATGGCATTTAAAATTCGAATTTTGATCTGAAATTTTGCATGAATAATCCTTGGTAGGTCTATTTTCCCTAAATCGAAAAAAAAAGTTGAAAAAGTAACGGCTAACGGCTCAGCCGTTTAACCGTTTTTTGGCTATTTTTAGGGCAAATCTGTCATAAATTACGTAGAAATCAACTTTTTGAAACATATTTTTGCTTTAAATCATGTGAAATGATACAAAAAAAACATTTTTTAGATTTCTAGTACCAGCAACTACCGGCTAGAACTGTTTGAAAACGTTTTGGATCGGAAAAGAGCATTATGTGGAGAGAGGTTTCGTGATGGATTTCGCTTGAAAATACCCAACAAATGGCTATACGGATGAGCCGCCAGCCGTTAGCCGCTACTTTTCTAACTTTTTGTTCGATTTAGGGAAAATAGACCTACCAAGGATTACTCATGCAAAATTTCAGATCAAAAATCGAATTCTAAGTGCCATTTATACATTGATTACGAGATGGTTGCATTAAACCCCCCCCCCCCCCCCCTTAACTTAAAAGTAACAAACAAACCAAACAAATTTTGTTAAAATAGACAAATACAACTAAGATGCAAGTTAGACATCATCTATTCATTGTCATATTGAATTGCCAATAAAACCACATGTTTCTGCACAAACGTCTCATCAATCTCATGAGGAGCATGAGCATCGTCGTTGAGAAAAGAGCTGTCAAACTCAAAAAGCAATTTTTAAAAATAATTTTGCTCTAATTATAAAGTAATTAAGTACGTTCATTATTAAACTAACCAGAATCCAATTGGAGGCCTAAGCACCTTAACCTTGAGCCCGAAATTTAAATTATTTAATACTAGCAACAAAGTAGCAACTTTTGTTTTAACTTCAAAGGTATCATTTTTAGTTAAGTTTTTACCTGTCAAGAATCCACCTGGGGACCTGCAGTACCAGAACCGGGAGCCTGATTTCAAATTTATCTTTATTTATACTATTCATAAAGTAGCAAACTTTGTAAAAACAAGTTTTGTTTTAACTTCAAAATTAAAGATTTTAAGTTTTTACATGTACAGGATCCACCTGGAGTCCTGCAGTACCTGAACCTGGAGCCCGATTTCAAATTTTTCTTCAATTGAGTTAATACTATCCATAAAGTAGCAACTTCTGTTAAATAAGTTATGCTCTAACTTTTAAAGTGAAAATTTTTAGTTTTTACCTGTCCAGGATCCACCTGGAGTCCTGCAGTACCTGAACCTGGAGCCCGGTTTTAAATTTTTCTTCAATTAAGGTAATACTATCCATAAAGTAGCAACTTCTGTTAAATGGGTTATGCTCTAACTTTAAAAGTGAAAATTTTTAGTTTTTACCTGTCCAGGATCCACCTGGAGTCCTGCAGTACCTGAACCTGGAGCCCGATTTCAAATTTTTCTTCAATTGAGTTAATACTATCCATAAAGTAGCATCTTACGTTAAATAAGTTATGCTCTAACTTTAAAAGTAAAAATTTTTAGTTTTTACCTGTCCAGGATCCACCTGGAGTCCTGCAGTACCTGAACCTGGAGCCCGATTTCAAATTTATCTTCAAATAAATTAATACTATCCATAAAGTAGCAAACTTTGTAAAACAAGTTTTGTTCTAACTTCAAAAATAAAAATTTTCAGTTTTTACCTGTCCAGGATCCACCTGGATGCCTGCAGTACCTGAACCTGGAGCCCGATTTCAAATTTTTCTTTAAATTAGTTCATACCATCCATAAAGTAGCAACTTTTGTTAAATAAGGTTTGTTCTAACTTCAAAAGTAAAAATTTTCAGTTTTTACCTGTCCAGAATTAACCTGGAGGCCTGCACTACCTGAACCTGGAGGCTGATTTTTATTTTCTCTTCATATATGCTCATAACATCCCTAAAGATGCATATTAGGATTAATAAGTTGATCTCTAACTCTTCAAACAAAATTTTTTTTTCATTTATACCTGTCCAGAAACGACCTTCCAGCCTGCAGCACCTGAACCTGGATACCTTTCAAAATTTTTTTTAAATATAAGAAAAATATACCCCAAATGTAAACTTTTTTCCCAAATAACCTATCCTCTAACTCCTAACACAAAGCCTATGCACCCTGTTTACGCAAAAGTGTCAGATCCGACGCCCCCCTTAATAGAAGGCTCATTTAAACTTTACTTTACCCAACATAACCTAACCTAAAATAAGAATAAAAAAAGGAAAATAATATGTTTTCAATCTAACTACCTAGGTACTTAACTTTATATAACATAATAGAAATTTGAAAATGAAGAAAAATATTCTACTGAAAGCAGCACTGAAAATGAACCCCCAAAGAAGAAACAAAAGACTGATGAAGTACCACCAAGCCATGAAGCAAGCCAAGAAAAGTCAGAAAAGCCTCTAAATGATAAAACCAACAAAGAAAAAACTGTGAAAGAACCAGAGAAAGAAAAGCTGGCGCCGCGCAATATTCCTCATGACAGAACCCCCAAATACAAGGGTAAAGAGGGTGTAACCATTACAAATCTCCAGGGTGTTATTAACCGTTTTAGGCTTGTAGGTCCCAAAAGGTTTGAAATTATGAAAACTACATGTGTTCCAGCTACAGTAAAGCCAAAAGAGGATGCAAATCCAGCAGTAGGAAAAGCTGGCCTGCAATGGTGGAAAAAATACTTTGGTGACAGGGAGAAAGAAAAAGAAAATGAGGAGCTTAATAAAGTTTTTGGGGAGAGTAAATCGGTGGACAGTTTAACTTGCCTTACAGTCAGGTAACCGCTTTATTTAAAACGTATGCGCCCTTAGAGGACTTTTGGGGCACTTGAGAGAATGAGGGGGAAAGGGGGGATGGAATTGATTTCCAAATTTGAGGGAGGGATTTTTTTCCCGGAGGCGTTTTTTCTTCCTTTAAAATAGTTAAAAACCTTCCCTGGACACATAAAAAGCTTCACTGGACACATAAAAAGTTTCACTGGACACATAAAAAGCTTCACTGCAAAGAATAACCATATCGGTCCAGTGGTTATTGAGTTTGTAATCTACAGACAGACAGCCATCCTGTTACTTTTACATAGGTAATGATTTTATTTTTAGAGATCCAAGAATTTTGTTACCAATCAAGAAATATGTAAAGCCTGTAGAAAATAAAGATACAAAGAGCTCAGAAAAATCTAAAATTGCAAAGAGTACATATTCTGTAAATAAAAGTGAAAGTTCAGCATTACAAAGAACAAAGTTGTCTCCTTTATTTTTTGACTCAAAAATTCGAGATTCAGGTATTGTAATATTATATCAGTTTATTTAATAATGCTTCATTAAAAGTTACAGTAATAAATCTTATCTGTAAGTCAAAATTTTTGTTAGTCAGCTTATTTATCGTGAAACATGATTTTTCTTCTAAAATTAAATTGAAAATGGGGAGTTGTTGATTTTCCTACCCCCTTACTTACCCCTAGAGGCCTAGGGCGTGGTAGCTAGTCCTTCTAAAATATAAAGTATTAAGTTTAGTTTTGTCTGAAGATAAAGATCTCAAAAACTGCTTGTCCAAATTGATTGTACTTTTCAGGGAAGCATTAAAAATGTCTTTTGGGGGTTTTATGCTTTTTTCCTGACCTCCTTAGCCCTCCCCTAGAGGAGGGTAGGGGCGAAGCATCTAATTTAGTAAAAAATTAAAACTAATCTCGTCGTTAAACATCTTTATAAGGTATTCTCTCAATCAGTGTATTGTATAGAGTATGTATGTTAATTCGTGACTTCTTTTTTTCTCTAATCCTAATTTTTTCTCTTTCTCTTTTTTGCAATTTTTCCTCTTGTGAACTGTACCCCCTACTAACAGACGTATCCTCGTTATTTACAATGTTATATTATATTATTATTTATCCATAGACATATTTTTAGTGACATTATCCAAAGCCACAAATTGTGTGATAAACAAGAGAAGAGGAAACCTTGGCATCTCTGGTGTTACAATTCCTATTGGTAGGTTTTTCATTTTTAAAGACTTTTTTTTAAAAAGTCATTATTTGGTATAGTTTTTACGTTTTCCACCAATTCAAAAGAATAATGATTCATTGATATTATCACGGGACAAGAAAAATGTTTTTTTTATTGTTAATAATGAATTTTAATCATAAATATTTTCTTTAAAATAAGCAAAAACATTTTGTTAAAGTTATCAAAATAAAAATACAAAAAAATTGTCAATTTTTAGATGACCTAGAATCTCGAGTACCTGTTTTGTTATCTCCACAGAATCACATAGACTCATTAGATATTTTGATACCTGCAGGTAACAATATTATTATTAGGGTTGGCAATCCGGATCCGGAATCCGCCCAATTTTTGGGCCAATTTTGGAATCCGGATCCGGAATCCGTTTTTTCATAGCGGATTCTGGATTCTTAATCGGTAGGCTAAAATTAGCGTCTCGAGTTTTTTCTTTCAACTCCCTCTTTTTGAAGGCAAAGATTATCATCATTACCTATAAAATCTTTTAAAATCTGGTTCGATTATCGAAAGTGAAAGAACACCAAGAACATTAATTTTTAGAACATATGTAGCACTTAATTTTTTAAATTTTTTTTAAAGATCCTTGTAAAATACTGCTAGAATCCGGAATCCGCAAGGAATCCGCCATTTTTTTGACGGATTCTTTTAAGAATCCGGAATCCGAATCCGGCCCAAAAATTTGACGGATTGCCATCACTAAGGGGGGGGGGGGGGAGTTTGTACAGTTATAGGAAATGAAAATTCGGTACCAAATTTTGCCCTGGCCGTTTTGGCTTGTTTTTATAGTTATCAACCTAATTCTTTTTGTAAGCTCTCTTATATGATTGGATCTACCTGTAAAATTTTGTAATTTGAATTTTGGGACTTTCCCTCTAGGGGCTAGTGGGGCGAAAGACCCCCCGAAACACTAAAATTTTAAGTTATGAGCTTAATTTGAAAGATATCGATGGAACCTTTTATTACATAGATGAGTTGATTAGCCACCCCATATTTCATTTTTGCACTTTACTTCTAGGGGTTTTTGGAGTAAAACAACCCCCCCAAATACAAAATTTATAAGTTTTGAGCTTACATGCCCCTAGAGGTAAGGTGCAAAAATGAAATATGGGATGGCTAATCAACTCATTTATGCAATACAAGCTTCCATTTAAAAAATCAGCTCGATATCTTTAAAAATAAGCTCATAACTTAAAATTTTAGTGTTTGGGGGGGTCTTTTGCACCACTAGCCCCTAGAAGGAAAGTCCCAAAATTCAATTTTCAAAGTTTTACAGGTAGATCCAATCATATAAGAAGGTTTACAAAAAGAATTAGGTTGATAACTATAAAAACAAGCCCAAACGGCCAGGCCAAAATTTGATACTGAATTTTCATTTCCTATAACTGTACAAACTTCCCCCCCCCCCCCTTATTATTATCATAGTTTTATATGTTTTTATACTTTTTAAGTAGCGAGGCTACTCTATAACCAACTCTCCGTCAGTCTGTAATGCTATGGCAGAAATTTTTAGGCTGTTTTATATGATTGCTTTTACCATGCACATTTAGTATTGAACAGATTGAAATCAAATGTATCATACATGTTCAATGTTATTTGTTCATTGACTGTTGATTGAAAGCCTATTTTATTTGTTGTAAATTCTAATCCTCGTTTTAGGTTGGGCCATGCCATTTTGGATGTGCCTAGTTTACAATGGCTGTAGAGTTGGGGGAGAAAAAGAATTTGATCATCTACAGTTAGAACAAAGTAGACCTCCTTTGATGTATAGGTAAGCCATTATAGTTATTTCAGCCATGATGATTCCTGTAACAGTTAGGTACAATTTAGAAAAAAATCATTACTGGGAATTTTTAGGATGAAAATATACCTTTCTAAATTTCATAATAAGCATTTCTGTATCTGACCTAAAGTAATTAGCAAACAAACTGAAGAATTATTTTCAACTTCTTTCATAAAGTGGGGGCGAATTATCAGTCCTCAACAGGGTACCTACTTTGTGTGAAAACGCCATCCATTTATTTACATTACAGGTTTCCAGATTCTCTATCTGGCGAGATAGAAGCTGAGACAAGGAAAGAGGATTTACAGAAGGATTATTTTGATCATCCTCCACTTCATAGGTATAGTTTTTGTGTAGTTTTATTAGGGAGGACAGGGCCATTAAACTGATTATTACACTAGTCCCCAAAATTTTATAATAACTTTTTTTATTCGTTAGCTTAACAACTGTAGAGACTTTTCTTGAATTCATAAAGTTGAATTACAAACGCTTCAACCACTGATTGTTATCTACAGATGGGGTAAATTTGTTTATGATCATTGGGGATGTACATTGTACATCAATTTATCGGTCATTGTCTTATTTTCATCCGGGAGGGAGGGACATTGAACTGTTAATTGGACCGATCCCAAAAGTTCTCATTCGTTGACTTAAATTTGTTTAAAATTAGGGTTGTGAGGGGTTTATCAGTGCTTGACAGACTCGTTGTGTGAAATCACCAAAAAGTGTGCTAAAAATCTAATACCTTGATTAACATCCTTTTATTTTTACAGATGCAGTTATCCAATCCTTGGAATAGCATCACCTTTCACCGCTCCATGGAAAATTTTAATCAAAGGTAGCTGGAATTTTTATTCTTCTGTAAAGTAACAGGATCTGTGTGTGTGTCTGTGTGTGTTTGTCTGTATGTCTGTACCTAAGAATCTCGCTAATCGCTGATCTGATATGGTTCTCCTCTCTAATGTAGCTTCTCATACATCATGGAAAGGTTATAACTATTTTGGGGGGAGTTTTCCATCATCGTATATTATACTGGTTCCCAAGGCACTAGAAGCGCGTTCTCTCATTTGTTAGCTTAAACATACTAGGGTATTTTATCTAATCTTTTTTGGGTTGTACAAACCAGTAGAGTCTTAACTTTTCCTTCAACAGTTCTACAGAAAAGATTATTTTATTTTTGTATGTTAGGGTTTAGCATCAAAGGGAAGGGGAAAGTTTTGACACATTGCGTAAACGGTGATTATAGGCTTTATCTTTGGACCGCAGCACCTGAACCTAGAGGTCTATCCAAAAAATCTTAAAATCTTAAAACTCAATAAATAAGATTATTATCTCCAATAAATAATATGTCAAAACTAACCCCCCCATCCTATATCAAATGTCTTATCCCTTAAATATAATATCTTAGATTGGGCAGCTGAGGATGCATTTATAAACAAGACAAAGCCAGAAATTACCAGCATACAAGTCATGAGGGACACAAGGGTCATCAGCAGCCTGCAACAGCTGACATCAAACATCAAGGTTTGGTTGCCATAATTTAAATATTATAAATGTTTAAAGGTTATGAACACATTCTCTCATTGGCTGGTTCAATCTATCAGTGTCCAAACTTTTCAATTTCATCCCAAGCATGACAATATCTAATTCAAATGAAGTCTTTGAAAAAGATATTTGGCTATTTTCATTCTTAAATCTGGCAACAAATTTCAGGTTATCAGCTCAGCTGATGAAAACTGTCTTGTACCTGTCAAATTGAAAATTGCATGTAGAGGTAATATTTATTCAAAATTGGTTGAAAAATTTGGACACCAATAAATCACAATTTAAGCACACAAAGTTTTAAGGCCAACGAATAAGAAAACCTTGGATACCAGTTATATTTAAAGTCTAATATCCCTTTTTTCCCTGATATTCATAACATTTTTAAAATCCAGGTAGACTTGGAGCCAACAGCCTGATCTGTCTGCCCAGCAGGGCAGATCTGGAGGAGGTGATGGAGTCTGGACTGTGGGAAGGTCCTGTCGAGACTAATCAACAGGATGATATGGAAAAACAGAGAAAGGAGACCATTGAAACCCATAAGGTGCATTTTTGATAATTTTTTTTCTGCCAATTAACTTAAACTTTAAAAAGAAAATCTTATTTCAAGTTTTGGCAAATAAATAGTATCATTAAGTGTTGAGACGAAATGTAGAATTTTTGCATTTAATTAATCAATTAATTGGGTATGGGTAAAACAATCCAATTTAAATTTTGATGAATATTTTAGGCTCAAAAGAAAAGATTAAAAAGAAAATGGAAGAAGCTTAAAGATAAACAGGTACATAAATGAATTGAAGATAAAATTTTTAACAAATATGTCCACATAAAAAGTAGTAAATTCTTGCTTTGTCCGTCAAGATCTCGTTTACGCCTGAACTGATTAAGTTCTCCTTTTAATGAAAGCTTCGTGTAGGTCCTTAGCTGGTTTTAGGCTATTTTATTTTTTAAAAATACAAGCCATCAGGGATGGTTTTAAGCTGTTTTTTGTGCTACTACCCTGTACTAGATAAGTCAGCAGCCTCTTAGTGAATATTCATTTTATTAAGCAAATTTGAGTTTTTAAAAGAAATATTTATTTAGACACTCATGAAGTGCCAGTCCACAGCATTGGGTAAAGAACTAGACACTGAGAAACTGAACTACCTCGCTACCGGCATGGCCACCCTCAAACAGATGCGCAACACAGAGAACGCGGCATTTGCCGGGAAATCCGAGGATTTGTGGATTGGGGAGTTTAATACTGTTAGAAATTCTTGCAAAAGAGAGGTTATGGGATATGTTATAATTGGTAAGATTTAATTAGAATAGAGGGACACAACAGGGAGTAAGGGAGGGGACAATGGATCAAATATTCAATTTTTAGGAGTCTCAGACTTTGGGTACTGGCTTAAAGGGAATGTACAAGAATTTAGCAGTTTCTGACTGACTTTGGGTACTAGCGCAACAAATGCCGCAACTCGTGTGATAGTTTTTAATATTGCAGACAAGTATCAATAAACTTTATTTGTTATGATGTGGCTGGTTTTAACAATTTTTTACTCTCCTTAAAATATAATTTCATTTATAAAAACTTTATTGTGATATTTGACTAATAACCATTTGAAGAACCCAATTAAATTATGGGTTATGGAGCTATGGGTTGAATGGGTTCCAGGGAGATTTTTATAGTTATTAATTACAGAATGATTATGTCAGTCTGATGTGCTTGTAATCTAATTTTTAAATGAATGCTTTTTTCTTGGAACTCTTTTCTTTTTTTATAGTTTAGTGTATTGTATTAACTCTCTCTTTATAATTTTCTTCATATTGTCTGGATTAATCTGGATTTCATAGTCTTTCAGCGATAACTCTTAAATTTAATCAATTGCCCATTGTCCCCTCCCTTACTCCCTGGGGACACAATCCCATAAAACTAAGTATTTAGAAAATAGTAGAAAGCTAAAAGGTAACTTATAGGTTTCTATATAACTTGAAATTAATAGTAAATTAGTAGATAAATGTTTTATACGATAATTTTCATTGTCATTTTATTGGACTTTGTAGAGCACTTAATGTTAATAAATGAAAAAAAAATATTTTATTTCACTAAAGGTCCTTAGGACGCAACCAATATGATTTTTCTTACCAAACCAGACCTAAAGTAATAAACAAATAAACAAACAAAAACCACCTCCCCAATTTGTCTTCAATTTATTTAAAATGAAGGGGGTTGGGAGGTTATAAGTGCTCACCAGGGTTCTTTGTTTGAAAGCGCTTAGTTAGCTATAGAATAGCTTAATTATTTTTTTAAAAACTTTAATATTATTTTAAGGTGACATGTCCTACACAGAAGGTTGTTATGTCGGCCATGGATTTGTAACCATGAAGGGTGCCAGAAGCTGGTTGCAGCTGCTTGGATCCCTGGACACTGACAGCTGCAACAGCTCAGCTTCCAACCAGGCCAGAAATTTGGTCCTCACCAGAGAAACGTCCAGTCCCCAGTATAGATTTTCCTACCTGGAGTTTGTTTAAGTCACATAAATTTACACTTATATTTGTGATATATTTTGAAGGCTGTTATTTTTTTGCTGCAAAATATTAGAAAATGAGGGGCGTGATTATTGTAGAGATCTCGTAATTCAAGTTGAAAGGGCACTTATAGTATCTCTAAACTTGGATGTTTTGAGAAATAGAACGTTTTCTTAAAAATGTAAAAAAATGTATGAATTTATATTAAGATATTTACTTAATTTGGGCTAAATAATTCAAAACATTGACAGGATGTTCCTTAATTGTCTTTAATACTTTTATTTACGAGGTCTCTATTATAATCACCCCTCCCTTAGTTTATTTTTTATGCAAATTTTGTTATTTTTTGCTAAATTTTCAGATTGTATTGTAATGAATTTATATGGAGACTATGATGAGAAGCAGGATATGTCAGATGATTCTATTCTTCCAGATTCAAGACTAATTGAACTTGAATCCAGCTCTTTACAGGTGCAAAAATACGTTGAATGATTAAATAGTAGATTTATTTCCATAAACTGTCAGTCAAACTTAACAATCGTACAACTTCTGACAAATAAATCAACTATTTACAGCTGACTATTTTAATGATGAATTAAAAATAAGCTGCCCATATGTACCAAAATGTGTACAATTTTCTAACTTAAAATATTTTCGGATTGGTTCTAAAATGTGTCATTATTGGGCCAATTGAGGGATTGATCATCTAGACAAGGGGTAGCTATTCTAACCAACAATTCTACAAGAAATCACGAAACCTTATCAAGTATCTGGTGGTATATTTTGTTTTTTTATTATTTGATTGTGTGAATACTCAATAATTTTTTTTGTTCTTATATCCATCCTTAATTTTTCTCAAACCTGGAATTATAAAGGACCCGCGACTTTTAATGGACAGTGAGGGCCATCAGTTGGACGCAGAGGAGGCCAGAATGGTTCTGGAAAGAGGGGGGCTACTTGAGCTACCCAGAAGTTTACAGGATCCAAGGTAACAAATACTAGTAGCTACTCGAGTTACCTGGTAGCTAATTGAGCAACCTAGGAGGTACTAGAGCTACTTTGGAGCTACTAGAACTACCTAGGAGCTACACAGAAGTTTGCAGGGCCCGAGGTAACTAGTACTCGAGTGTTTACATGATCCAACAAATTATGTATTTATATTGTGTAAAGAAAGAGGGAGATTAGATTGGACAATAAATTATAATGGTAATAAAAAAAAATAGAAATAATTCGATAACTTTGTCTTACCCCTTAAGAGCCCTGGTGAAATTCACGTAATAACTTCTTGACTAGTAAAGCAAACTCTCATATAAGTAGATAATTTGAAACAAATATTTTAATTTTGCGATCTAATTGAAAAATATTTAAGGAATATATTTGTAATTCTATTTTTGTTTAGATTACTTGATGCTGCAGAAACATTGGTAAACCTTCGAGGTCCTGATCTTGGACCATCAAATAACCCTTTATTTGGAGGTTAGATCCTTTGAAAATATTTGAAGAAGTAACAACAAAAATCATTTATGTGGAAGGAAGAAAAGTTGTAAATTGTTACTGATAGCTAATTAGGGTCGATTTTAACTATCCAATTAGAAAAATTACATTTGAATGCAGTGGCGTGCGGTAGGGGGGTGTAGAGTGATGTGATCCCCCCGCTCCTCCTTCCTCCTCATTAAAGCTAGAAGATGGGTAAAATAGCCAACCTTCTCCGCCAAAAGCAAAAATAGAATGTTTTAGCTTTATTTTTCATAAAGCCTGTTGTTGCTGCGCTAGCGCTATATATTTAATTGGTCTTTTTCAGCTGTGACTAGTGCAGCTGCTTCATTGCCTGGCAGTTCTACCACTCTAACCGTTCTACAGAATTCAGATCCATTTGCCAGGTACTAAAATTAATAAGTATTATTTCGCCCCTTCTTTAATAGCTAAGCTTTTTGTAATATTTAAAATTACCAAACATTTGAAGATTTGTCACTAAATTCCTAAAATTACTAGTATAAGGACTTTTTAAACGTCCACTGAGGTCTTGTAAAACACTTAACCGACTAAGTTATACATTGCATTATAGGAAACCACTTGCAAATAGTTCATGGGATAGTTTTAGGCTATTTTATGCAAAGGTTTTAGGCTCCCTACAATACACCCAACATCGAAAAAATATTCTCAAGATTCCAGATGCGCAGCTTCTATACATTTATATTCAGAGATGAGAAAACTTCGTATCAGTTGTTAACAGAGATGCCTGCCATACCTCCCAACTTAATTCAGTTAGACTCTTCCAATTCAGGTAAATACTCACAAAGTTGTAACAGGAATCATCTTGCCAAGTTTTAAATTGATAGAACAATTCTAACATAAATAAATTAACGATAATAGCTAGTAGTAAGGTACGGACGTAGAGACGAAGGGAAACTACAATTTAAGACTTTTATTTTATAGTTGTTTTTTTTTATGTAAAAAAGACCAAAATCATACCTAATCTTATAAATGGACTTATAAGGACGTTCTGGTAATAATTATAGAGTATCTAACTACTCTGTCGAAATTATACCTGTTACAATAATCACCATGCAAATGTTTTAAATTAATTGGACAATTCTAAGTTTGAACATGCCCATTTAAACAATAAAAGCTATTCGATGCTGGCTTACTGATATTAGATATAGAAATGCTTCGCTTTTAAAATTTATCTAGTTTTCAGTTTTCGTGATAATATCTACCAATAAAATTCCAATTTTTAACATCTCTTGTTTGACTAGGACTCCTGGATGATCACTCTAGTATTTCTGTTTCCGGAGGAGGAAGTCTTAGCCATCCGGTCATCCTAACATCTACTAGCCCAGGGACCAATACTTAAATATTTATTTATCTTTGTACAATGGTTAACAAAACAGAGCGGGATACAAGGACAGTGATCTGAAATTGCTGGAAATATTAATATTTTTCAGAGTAATTTTAAAAGAAGCCATCTGCGTTGATACGGGATAGTTGGGTAGTTTCTATCCCTTTTTTATTTTGCATATTTTATATTATTTACAATAATTACTTTTTGAAAATTAAAAGTGAAGACAATTTAGATTTTAAGTATTGGTCTTTTTAGGAGTCATAGTTGCCCCTTCACTACAAACTCCCCAATCCCATCATAGCATGGAGGGTGTGAGAACCACCCCAGCCCCAACAAGAGGAAGGGGTAGAGGTCGTGGAGGGGGCGGAGTAGGCGCCGGGGGAGGACCGTCCAAAAGAGGAAGGGGAAAGAAGGATGCTACCGGGGGAGGTGGACGGGGAGCCGTCGGAGCAATGGGAGGTGGATTGGTGGGTGGGGCTGGGGGCATGGATGGAATGGGGGGAGGAGGTAGCACGATGACCGACGGTTGTGAGGACGAAGGAGCGGAGACCGGCGGCGAGCAGGCAGCTGCTGAAAAACCCGCGGAAATGCTAAGGGTTGGATCCCTGTTCATCAAATCATCTATTTTTGATGATGTCCTAACCGAAAGAAAACTTGAGCTCTTTAATAATCCGAGTGTTATTGAGTTTCTCAAGAAAAATAGAATCTGTTCTTAGTTTTTAAAAATTGTATTCCCTTTTTTATATCCCATATAATTCATTCAGTGTAAATAAAACAAAAAATTAAGAAAATTTATTGTAAAGATGTTGTTTCAGCTAGGTATCCTTTTATCATAATATCAAAAGCTATCTACTTCCAAAGTGAAAATCATTAGATACGCCAAATTTGATTTTAATCCAGCAGTTTTAAAAAATATGTATGCTATATTTATTGACTTTCTTAAAACTCAAAAAGAGTAAATTTTATAGGTATTTGTTGTACCTATAGTTTTTATTTGTAGGTGTACACTGTACGTAATAGATTTGTTATCCATTTTTTATGACTTTATTCTTTGGATTTTCTTTTTTATATTGTAGGTTTCTGAACAGTTAGTTATAGCTTCGTATTATAGAAATCTTTCCGCGAATATTGAAATTAAAAATTATGATATTAAAACTGATAGGTATTAATTTTATGATTTTTATTTTAATATGCGTGAAAAATTTTTATAATCCGAGGCTATACATGATTTTTCAGTATTGCTGAGAACCGGTTCTTATCAAGCGAATTTTAATCAATTTAGAAGCCATATTGGAAAATGATTTATAAAGACGTTATTAATTTTTTAGTTAATTTAAAAGGCATCAGTTTTTATGAAATATAATCCTGTTTTCTTTAACGTTCATGTATGTATATATGTATTAACAAAAAAAATTTATACCTAACTAAATTTCAGACAAATAAAATGGCAGAATTTTCCTTCAACTCGAAATCCCGGTTAACTCTGAAAGAGTTTGAGATAGTGAACACTTCTGATTATAACATTGCTGGACATTATGGCGGGGGGAAACAGGCAGAGACTAATTATAAAGTACAGATCATTAAAGAAGACGTAAGTTTTATTCCTTAATAGATCCAAAACCGATTCATTTCCCCTGGATTAAAACCGGTTTTTAGCCAGATTTTAACATTGCTGGACATTATGGCGGGGGGAAACAGGCAGAGGCTAATTATAAAGTAGAGATCATTAAAGTAGACGTAAGTTTTATTCCTTAATAGATCCGAATCATTCCCCTGGATTAAAACCGGTTTTTAGCCAGATTTTAACATTGCTGGACAATATGTCAGGGGACAACAGGCGGAGAATAACTATAAAGTACAGATCATTAAAGAAGACGTAAGTGCTATTCCTTAATAGATCCGAATCATTCCCCTGGATTAAAACCGGTTTTTAGCCAGATTTTAACATTGCTGGACAATATGTCAGGGGACAACAGGCGGAGAATAACTATAAAGTACAGATCATTAAAGAAGACGTAAGTGCTATTCCTTAATAGATCCGAATCATTCCCCTGGATTAAAACCGGTTTTTAGCCAGATTTTAACATTGCTGGACAATATGTCAGGGGACAACAGGCGGAGACTAATTATAAAGTAGAGATCATTAAAGAAGACGTAAGTGCTATTCCTTAATAGATCCGAATCCGATTCATTTCCACTGGTTTAAAACCGGTTTTTAGCCAGATTTTAACATTGCTGGACATTATGGCGGGGGAAAACAGGCAGAGGCTAATTATAAAGTAGATATCATTAAAGAAGAAGTAAGTGCTATTCCTTAATAGATACGAATCCGATTCATTTCCGCTGGATTAAAACCGGTTTTTAGCCAGATTTTAACATTGCTGTACATTATGGCGGGGGGAAACAGGCAGAGGCTAATTATAAAGTAGAGATCATTAAAGAAGACGTAAGTGCTATATCTTAATAGATCCGAATCCGATTCATTTCCGCTGGATTAAAACCGGTTTTTAGCCAGATTTTAACATTGCTGTACATTATGGCGGGGGGAAACAGGCAGAGGCTAATTATAAAGTAGAGATCATTAAAGAAGACGTAAGTGCTATTTTTTAATAGATCCGAATCCGATTCATTTCCGCTGGATTAAAACTGGTTGTTCCTGGCTATCGGTCCCCTTTGATATACAATACTGGAATTCTACAAGTTTTTCTTTCATTGTATGCGGAAAACTGTCTATATTACGATGCAACAAATAATCTTCACTGCTGGAATGGAATGTATTACTGGCTTATCTATAGCGCAGCTACTCTTTAACCAAAGTATTTCCGTCAGACTGTAAATTACGCGTTATCATAAAACACCCACTCTATCAAGTGTTACTACCAGTTATGGTTACACAGGGAGGTAGGAGTCATTTGACTGTAAATTACCTACTGATACCATAAGTTTGACACGGTTTTAATACATGCCTCTTTTCGCTGGCTTAAAAGCTTTTCCACCAACAATTTAAATCTACAGATGGGGTAATTTTGTTTATCATCATTTGGAATTATCGTCCATTGTCTCATCCCCTGAAGACCCCTGATATTTAGTCTTCAAAGGTATAAAACTTTTAAATATATCTGTTTAGGATAATGGAATGTTTCTCGAGTTCGACATGATCGGCTACGATCCCTCCATAGCGAATGCTGTCCGGCGTATCCTGTTGTCAGATGTTCCCACCATGGCCATTGAGAAGGTCCATCTGTACCAGAATACTAGTGTTATGCAGGTAACCAAGTCAGAGAGAGGGGGGGGGGGGTAACAATGGGCTGTTTATTACACTAGTCCTTAAAGTTTTATATTAACCTATTCTTATTCGTTTGGCTTATTAACTTTTGGGACATAGTGAATTTTGATTGGTCGGTTTATTAAGTGTTTAAACGTTTCAACCACGTATTCTAATCTACAAAAGAGGTAATTTTGAGTATCATAATTGGGGATGTACATCAATTTATCGGCCATTGTCTTATCCCTTTAGATCCCTGTAATTAAGTACATTTGTAAAATGTAGCGCAGCTATGGGCATAATATTGCAGTGTTTAAATGACAGTTGGCAGTCAAACTTGTTGTTTAAAAAAAATAGAAAAAAAGTTATGTATTCTGTTGTTTAACAGTTTAATGTTTTTTTTCTATTGTTTGACGTATCTAGTGTTTGACGTAGTACCGTTTTTTCTTATCTTTATGTATTTATCCAACGGCTGCTCCACTAGAGTATCTTGGGTAATTAAATTCGAAGAAAGAGGGGACTGAAAAATTGTTTTAAATCAGCCCGATTCTTTTTTTTCTTCTCTAATTCAAAGAGGGAATGGAACAGAAAAATTACCTAAAACTTTCCCAAGACAGAAATATAAACATAATTCCAATGACCTTTATAAAGTACTCCATAGGTTCAGTCAGCAGTTAATTAGATCTTAAAAGACAAACAAACCAAAAACTTTATATAGAAGGATGGTATACTTATAGTAAAGCAGTGTTCATAACTTATTATGACACAATGGAAAGACGATCGGACAACAAACCATTGATATAGCGAAGCTGAACTTCTAATATTAGAAGTTGCACTTTGTAAAGTTTGACACACAAACATACAGTAAGGCTTACTAACAAGAATGACAACATTCTTAAAAGCAAAGCTTATAAAATTAGACATCAGTTCAATGGTAATCATTAAATTGCATCATTTAAAAAAAACTCTATAGAAATCATCATTTTTAAAACCAAGTTAATTTTACAAGTGCTTCAACAACTTGTTTGATATGGACTTACAGACCTTTTGGTAAAAATAATAGAATAGTTATGCTATTAGGTCTACATATTTAATTGTTAAAATAATATTAATGCAAGGTTTTAAATCGTTAGAACGATTATAACACTACTTATAAACGATCAGAATTAAGCATTACGGACGGACAGACGTAACGTTCCTTTATGCAGAAAATCTTCGTTGTTAACAAACAGAAAGTATGCATAGTGTAAAAACAGAGTACATATTTCCAAATTTATACAAGGATATCAGAACATAGGAAGGGAGTTCAACATTCTAGGGTGGTCATACGTTTCAACCAAAAGTTTACATAGCAAAATAACATTAAGAAAAAAATTTACTCTTATAAAATGGTTTGTCTGTCCGACAGCAACTTAATGATTAAAAATACAGTGCCTACGCAATCTCTATAGTATCTACACAGTCATGACTCTTTAAGATTCCTTTAATCTAGACTGTATGTATAGTATCCAAGTAGTATAGACTACAGTGTTTACGTAGTCTAGCTTATTTAGTATGTAAACAGTCCAAAAGTTTAAAAGCCAAAAAAAAATTATTTTTCTTAAAAAGGTATTTAAATTTTTCTATGTGTGAAAATCAGCTGTTTTTGAAAATAACCTTAACTCTGAGTATAAAGTTATTTAAATGTACTTCATGTTTTGTGTATAATTGTGTGTGTGTGTATGTAGGTGTGTGTGGGTATGTGTGTAAAATTGCATTAATACTTTATAGTGCATGTTTGTGTGTTTTGTTTCGTGGAAGTTTTCCTATGTAATCATAAATTGAGATAAGGATATAGAATAAAATAAATACGTAGAAAGACTTACAATAGATTAGAGTATACTCCACTTATTTCATTGCTTTGTTATTTATCGGCGGCTGCGTCCCTATAATTTAAAGGAGGGAGGACAGTTAAATAGCCTAAAACCATCCCCGAACTCAAATGAGGCTTCCTTAACACAAAGAGTTTTATCGGTTTCTAAGATCTTAAACAAAAAGCAAAAAAAAAACTACTTCATTTAGTCAATAATGGATGTGCCCTTAGCATCTTAAACCTTAGAATAGCTTGAAACATTCTAAGGTTATATGCAAAGCTGCAATTGACAACTTGGCCGTTTCAGAGATATAAAGTAACTGACAGACAAACAAATTTTGTTGAATTTTATCCATATCCGTAAGTGAAAGTTTAATGTTTTGTAAGTGCAGTGTTCAACTTAATTTTGTATGTTAGTCTGTCTGTTTGTTTAAATTACATGTTTGTTTGTCTGCTTAGTCTGTTATTTTTAATCTGTTGTATGTTTGTCTGTCTGTTAGTTTTAAACTGTTGTATGTTTGTCTGTCTGTTTAAATTACATGTTTGTTTGTCTGCTTAGTCTGTTATTTTTAATCTGTTGTATGTTTGTCTGTCTGTTAGTTTTAATTTCATGAATGTCTGTCTGTTAATTATGATTGTTCGTTTGTTTGTGTCTTTTAGGTGTAATAGCTTGTTTGTGTGCCTGTCTGTTAGTTTTAATCTGTTGTATGTTTGTCTGTCTGTTAGTTATAATCTGTTGTATGTTTGTCTGTCTGTTAGTTGTAATCTGTTGTATGTTTGTCTGTCTGTTAGTTATAATCTGTTGTATGTTTGTCTGTCTGTTAGTTATAATCTGTTGTATGTTTGTCTGTCTGTTAGTTATAATCTATTGTATGTTTGTTTGTCTGTTAGTTTTAATCTGTTGTTTGTTTTTCTGTCTGTTAGTTGTCTGTTTTATGTTTGTCTGTCTGTTAATTGTAATCTATTTTATGTCTGTCTGTTTGTTGTTATCTTTTGTGTGTTTAACTGTCTGTTAGTTATAATCTCTTGTATGTTTGTCTGTCTGTTAGTTGTAATATGTTGTATGTTTGTTTGTCTGTTAGTTTTAATCTGTTGTTTGTTTAACTGTCTGTTAGTTGTAATCTGTTGTTTGTTTAACTGTCTGTTAGTTATAATCTGTTATATGTTTGTCTGTCTGTTAGTTGTAATCTGTTGTATGTTTGTCTGTCTGTTAGTTATAATCTGTTTTATGTTTGTCTGTCTGTTAGTTGTAATCTGTTGTATGTTTGTCTGTTTGTTAGTTGTAATCTTTTGTGTGTTTGACTGTCTGTTAGTTATAATCTGTTGTATGTTTGTCTGTCTGTTATTTATAATCTGTTGTATGTTTGTCTGTCTGTTATTTATAATCTGTTGTATGTTTGTCTGTCTGTTATTTATAATCTGTTGTATGTTTGTCTGTCTGTTAGTTGTAATCTGTTGTATGTTTGTCTGTCTATTAGCTTTAATGTCATGAATGTCTGTCTGTTAATTTTAATCGTTTTATGTTTGTCTGTCTGTCTGTAGTTTTAATCTGTTGTATGTTTGTCTGTCTGTTAGTTGTAATCTGTTGTATGTTTGTCTGTCTGTTAGTTGTAATCTGTTGTATGTTTGTCTGTCTGTTTGTTTTAATGTCATGAATGTCTGTCTGTTAATTATGATTGTTCGTTTGTTTGTCTGTCTTTTAGGTGTAATAGCTTGTTTGTGTGCCTGTCTGTTAGTTTTAATCTTTTGTATGTTTGTCTGTCTGTTAGTTGTAATCTGTTGTATGTTTGTCTATCTTTTAGTTGTAATTTGTTGTATGTTTATCTGTTTGTTAGTTGTAATCTGTTGTATGTTTCACTGTCTGTTAGTTATAATCTGTTTTATGTTTGTCTGTCTGTTAGTTATAATCTGTTGTTTGTTTATCTGTATCTTTTGTATGTTTGTCTGTTTGTATGTAAGCTTTAATCGCACTTCTACGTAATGTTACATAGCATAGTATGTAATCAGGAATCAAGAAAGAGGAAGTGAAAGAAAAAATTTTTAATTAGAACTGTTTGACAGAATGCTGAACCCTTGTACCTGGTCTGTGTGTATATATGTGTATGCTAATACAATAGATATGTTACCATAGATGATCAATCAGACACAGAAATACATCCAGCATAAATAGTTATTTCTTTCATCGTATTATAAACAGCTTTCCGCGGATATAGAATGAACAATTATAAGATTAAAACCAGTTTCTTAGCCCCGAGGTGGTGCCGAAGGCACGGGCTAAAAAAAACTGGTTTTAATCTTATGATTGTACATTTTTATATTCGTAGAAAGCTGGTTATAATACGATGATAGACATAGTTTTTTCGTATGGATGAGAACCGGTTCCTATCCACCGGATTCGAATGAATACGAGAAAAGAATTTACCTATACTTTTTTTTCTTAAAAACTAAAATCTTATATGGTGGGTGGAACCCTCCAACTCAACCCTCCTTACTGAAATGACCCTGTAGTCCTTTAGGGGTGTAGCTGCCCGTAGATAATAAAATAGTCATTCTTTAAATATATTTCAGGATGAAGTATTAGCTCACAGAATGGGTTTAATTCCATTGAAAGCTGATCCAAGACTTTTTAAATGGAAACCTGAGGTAATAGCTTTCTATGTCCTATTTTAGTGCGAAACTACTACTTCTACAAATCACTTTGTCCACCTGTGTGCACTGTGCATGTTTAAGGCGGAAACGTGGTTTTCTCGTTCTTGACTCAAAATATTATGAATTTTTTTGTAAAGATTTTTCTGACCTAAGCGGATCCTTTCTTTAAACTGTTTTGTCCGTAGGCTGTTAGTAGCGCTTTCAGTCATACATTTTTTTCAAAAGTAAAGTGATTTTACTAGAGATTTGATTTTTATGACCTATGCAAATCCTTTTTTTTGTTTTGGCTAGAAATCAACCTTATTAGACGTTCACTCAAAGCCCAAAAATAATGGATTTAAAAGTGTATTAAACTGTATATAAGACATTTGCGGATATATTGATACCATTAATTTGCCTCTTAGATAAAAAAAAGTATGTTTTTTTAATATTTTTCTCTTGCTACAAATCAAATTTCAAATTTGAGTCACCAAAAATGCTAAACTAATTTTTGCTCTAGAAGAATCATTTTATGGAGTTAGAAAGTGCTTAATACCTTATTTTAATCGCCTGGCATTGCTTTATAATGTTCAGGTAATGACTTGGTTGTTTATAGAATAGTTGACTAAAAAATCGAGGTTTTGTGATAAACCCACTTTTGTTGTTGCTCCATAACTGATATTTTTTTTCTTAATTTTTTTTGGCTGTAAAGAAGATATATATATTCATATAACATCCACCTAAATATTGGATAAGAGAAAAGAAGACAGTTGAACATGGTTTAAATATAAATTCATGACAATTTTATGTACCTTTTTGCTAGTTGCAATAAAAAAATTTTTTTGTTTTGTTTTGTTACATTTGCTCATCTTTTTAAAAAAAATTTTCTTGGTCAAACTTTTACTTAAAGACTGATCTGCAAAGCTGCACCTATACTGAAGTTTTTTCTAGAGCAAATGATTTAATAACTTGTTTAATTTGACCGTCCAACTTTCAAAAAATTTACAAAAAATCAATCAAAAATTTGCCAGTTTCAATTAGTGTTTTGTTAATAGGTAATGTACATGGACGAAAAAAAGTAAGATTTTATTTCAAATTTAATTCTATTTTGTTATTTAAACTGCCCTACTTTGCATTTAATTAACCTTGTATCAACATATATCCTATTTATTCACTTTATTTGTTATCAATGTGTAACCACAGGGAATTTTAATTCTTTTTTTATATATGTAAAAATGCCTCTAAAACATATATTAAGTAATAATTGACTTAAAATGCATATTTTGATAAATTTTAATTGCTATTTTTTTGTTTAGTTCCTGATGATGAGGGCAGTTTTGCCCTCGAAACCTTGAATAAATTTAAAAGTTTGATGCCTTGAGTTTTTCATTCTGAGGATTTTACATGTTGGGTCCATTAACCATTCGTCTTACCTAAATTTGACTTTTGATATATTATTTATAACATCACCAGAAGGAATTGAATTTTGGAAAAAAATTTCAATTTATATTTTACACTGTTATGCATTGTTCTTGTTCTTGTTTCTAAAAAATATTTATATTATTAAAAAGAGAATTATTTAACGCTTCTATAGGTATGTTTATCATTTTTCTAGGCTAAATATAACTATAATTACACCATTTTAAAGTTAAACATCATAACATATAAACTCACTTATTGAATCGGTCTGTATTATTAAGCTGCCAACCCTTAAAACAGCTGTATTTCATTATTCTATTATATAAAGTAGTAAGCTTTTTTGTCTGTAGCTTAAGATTTTGATAACTACTGTACCTATTGACTTCTCTGTTTTATGGAAGCTTCTTATAGGTCCCGGATAGTTTTAGAATATTGAAAAAAAATATCAATTTATATTTTACTCTGCTATGCATTGTTCTTGTTCTTGTTTCTAAAAAATATTTTTATAATTAAAAAGAGAATTATTTAACGCTTCTATAGGTATGTTTATAATTTTTCTAGTCTTAATATAACTATAATTTCAGCATTTTTTAAACATCATCATATTGTGGTATCCGCCTAGGATAAATGGCAGACACCAGAGTTCAAATGACTACGGCAGTGTGAACAGACGTGGACACCTATACTATAGAGAAGCTACGCTTCTCTAGCAATCACTAAATAATAAACAGGGTCTATTCAGTTGTTCCTTTATTGAAGGTCTAAGGATTACTAAAGTTATATACAACAAACAATAGCTACACAGATAGGAATAAATAATCATAAATAAAAGCAATATAATACATATACAATAGTCAGTTTGGGCAATAATGATCCCCCATCCCTGGAAAGGGTGGGGGGAATTAACAATACAGCTTAACCATAATAAGGCTGTCAGAATCAATCATTAATTTTAGGCTCAGCTCAGCCTGCGAATACAAGCCTCCCGAACTAAAGTCATCCAAGGGTTCTGTCAGCAGCTGCTTGGGCGTATCCAGCGGGGGTGGCCTCTTCTTAGGTGCGGGGGTTAGCTCTATCCAGCCTTCCTCCGCGTGCACAGTTAGGGGGTAGGTGGAGGAGCAGGGAATCTTGGTGGCATGGCCGCTATACACTCTTGTCACGGCGTCTACGAATCCTGTGGGTTCTACTGGTACTTTGTCCCAACATTCATTGCTCTCACGGACAACATATTTGTTGCGTTGGCAGGTAAGCTGGAGCAGTACATCTCCCCTCAGCACAGAGAACGTGCTCCCCTGGACACGCACCGGGTGGGCCGGGTCTAGTTGCTGGAGCTTCCAGCAATTGGCCGCTACTTCTTCTGCCGCTGTGCTTTTCATGCGTGTCTCCAGGGTAAATCCAATGTAACCTGCATGTATCTGGGCCTGCAGGGGGACATCCACATCCCTGGCCGATACTCTGGGCAGCGCTGCCGCGGCCGAGTCGGCTGCCACGAACAATGCTGGGTGGTTGGTGGCATGAGCCTCAAAGTCGCAGTTCACTATTGAGGTGGGGGTGGTCATGTTGATGAAGAACTGGGCTTGATGGTCAACCAGGAACGCATCCATCACTAGGCTAGGCTGGAGGCTGCGGATCAGCCTCAAGGGGCAATCTCTCCCCAGGTGGTCCCACACGTAGGTGGCTTCCCCAGTAATGCAAGACAGCTCAGAATGGGGACATTCTAGGGTCAGGTGGTCAGATTGGGACTCCACCCGTCCATCCTCCACTACGTAGGTCTCTTCCTTGACCAGCAGCCGTCGTTCCTGGAGCACTAATTCATTGCGGTACAGCTGGCCCTCGAAATGGACGTCCTCCCCTTCACAACCCACCCCCTTGGGGCTGTTGACCAAGGCGCCCACCATGTCGAGGGTGAAGAACAGGGGATGGTTCAGCTGGAACGTCAGTGGCTGGGTCTTGCCTGGCAGACTCGGTTCCTGGCCAGGTCTCGGCACGTTTCTGGATCAATCTTGGTTGGCCTCATGAGGGTGGGGACCGAGGTCACCTTGAGGTGACCCCATACCCCACACCTAAATGTCCACTGGGACACGGTGAGCTGACAGCTATATCCTGTTGTTTCCCTATTCTTGACTTGCTGCAGGACATGTACCTCGTGGCCCAGGGGCACCTCCTGGTGTAGCGGTTCCGTTGCACACATCTTCTCCTTGTTGTAGGCTGTGACGTGGGTGGGGTTGGCGCAGTCCCACCCTACCAGGACGTAGCTAGTTGTAGGCCACACGGCTGCGAGCAGTAGTCCCCACAGAACCATCCACCAGTGTTAGAAGCTACCAGACAGCCATCTACCTCGCACACGCGGCTGGGGATCTTTGGCTCGGGCCACGGCTGCTTCTTGGGGCTGGACACGGCTGGGTTGCTCCTGGCTAGATACAAATTTCCATTGAGCGTTATCTTTGGGTGCCCGGGGCATCCCGATACCCTCCCCAATGACAGACTGACAGGCGACTGGCGCCTGCCTGGGTGTCGGCTCCCCTAGCCCCAAGGGGTCCCTTCCCTTGTCCATGGCATGTCCAGTGGCATGGGGCTGAAGTGCGTGTGGCACAGGCTCGCCCTGAATTACGTCCCTCCCCTGCCCTAGGAACTCAGGTGCATGTGGCACAGGCAAGTCCTTATATCCCCAAATTTCAATCTCCCCAGCCTCTGGTGCAGGAGGCACAGGCAAGGTTGGGGGGTTACAATGCTTTGGATACAATACATTTGTCAAATTTAACTTATCCTGGCTCGACTGGAAGTGATGGGCAGCTGGGTTCCCTCGGCTGGCAGTGGGCGCTGGATGGTGTATGGCTGAGCTCTCCCTACGGGCTGGTGGCGCTGGCTGCCTGGGGGTGACGGGTGTCACCCCTTCCTCTGGGACTGCTGGCTTGTTCCAGGATCCAGGTATCTCGGTGGCGGCGACGGTTGTCGCCCCAGGCACCAGAGTGGGGGCGCTGGATAGCACCCCCCAGTCATCGCAGGTGGCGGCGCCGGGTGGCGCCCCATACATCGACTCCGATGCGCTGGCTAGCGCCTCCTGCCTCTCGTTCAACGGCCGCCAGGGCCTCTCCGTACACCGTCTCAGTGACGCTGGGTAGCGCCCCTCCACTCTTGCTGGGTAGGCTCGGTCGGGCAGGCCCCATCATGTTTAGGCTGAAGGGCTGGGGCCTCAGGACTTCTGGCTCGGCGATGTTGTTGGGCTGCACAAACTCCAGCCCCAGGTGGTTGAGGCTGAAGCCCAGGCCAACCCGGTTGGGTTCAGCCGCTCCTCCCAGTACGTTGATTCTAGCTGGGACGGTTCCAAACTGCGGCATTCCGTCGGCTCGGCCCGCTGCGTTGGGGGCGGCTGCTTGCTGCGGTGTTGCTGGGGGCGCGCTCCCTTCCATGTTGGCTACTCTGCTGGGCTTTCCTGGGGGAGCGCCCTTGTCCGCAGTGCGCCTCCGGCCGGCTACCTGGTCCCAGTCGGCTCTGCACTCGGCCGCCGTATGGCCGGCATAGTGGCAACGGTCGCACTTGGCAGGACGTTCACGGCGTGGCTGGGTGCGTCTCTCTTCTAGGCTGACCTCCATAGGCGTCGGACAGTCTCGGGCTCGGTGGCCTTTCCCTTGGCAGCGGTAACAGCGGCCTGAAGTCTTGTCATCTGGGGCGACCTTCCCCATCTGGTGGAGACCCGGAGCCAAGGCGCCAATCTCCATTGGCTCCAACTCGTCGTAGTGGGGCAACTGGACGCTGGCTGATCCCGTGAGCCCGTCGGTGGCGTCCACTAGGCACACACCCTCCTTCAGCTGCTTGGTAATCATTGTGACGGTGAACATGGCTCGCCTCGTGTACTCAGGTACCGAGGCGATCTCATGACTCATCATTTCACGTTTCACATTAGCGTTACGAATGCCACGATTTAATTCGTCTATCAACAATTCAAGGTCCTCATGGCTGTAGGCCTCCCTATACAAGGCACACTTTGTGGATATGTATGCTTGTATAGGTTCTGTCGAGTGTTGCCTGTAATCCCTGAAGGCTTGCTTCTAAGTCTGGGATTCAAAGGCTGGACGAAATAACATTTCACACTCGGCCTTGACTTGTTCGTATGTCAAGGCTTGGCCTGCTTCGCCAAACAGATGAGAGGCCATCTCCGCCGCTTGCCCCACCAGTGACAGTAAGAGGGCGTTGCGGCGGTTTAGTGTGTCATGGGGAGGCACGCGGTAAGCCGCCCATGACATCTCGAGTCTGCGGATGTGGGAACTCCAGGATTGCTTGGGCGGTCCTCTATACTCCGGCAGGTTACTCAGCATCAGCTTGCGGTACTCGGCTGGAGCCGGTTGGGGATCATCCTGGAGCCATCCTTGGGCTTGGTCGCCTCCTGGTGCTTGCGGCTGCTCCATCGGGTCAACGGTTCAGCGGCGGGACACGAAGTTTTAAGTCAATACTATAAATGGTTTACACTTGAGGCTTTCTAGCCTAGCAGCCAACACTGTTTATCACTAGGTTGGTAGTTTAACTACAAGGATGTAACTTAGATGTACTTGTCACTAGTTTTTTCTGAGTTGTAGAGTAGGCTGGTAGGGGTAGATAGCTGTTGAGGGTCTGAACTGCTGTCAGGAACTGATTGGGTTTTCCTTTATCACACTATAGATAGGAGGGAGAAGCTTGTAAGTCTTGTTTTCTAAAAATATCTCTGTTAGATGCTATGGAGTAGCTCCGCTCCTGTGTGTGTGTGTGTGCGTGAAATATCCTTTCCTTGCAATGCGCTTACGCACCGTCAAATCCGCGCACACAGGTAAAACGCGCACTTATCCCTCAACCCGCTCTCTCATTGGTCCGCTTTGTCTTATTCGTCCGTTGAATTTTGTTATGCGTCCCGAACTCTGCTGCGCGACCTGTAAATGGCGCTCTGTTCTCCCGGTCGCTATCTCCACACCGTGGACGGACTTAGTCAAGTGTGGGTAGGAGGGGGGAAGCGCGTGAGGGGACCGTCCGTTCCCCCTGTGGAGAGGGGGGAGTGCTGTGGGTTTGAGGTAACTGTGTGGTGAGGTAATTGTGCCCTTTTCCTTAATCCTGGGCTTATTGTTATGTCACCTCGATTGTATTGTCTTCAATGGATGGTGGGCCCCTCCCTTTCCTCTGGAATAAGGGGTGTATTTGTTGTGCTGGAGGCTTGGGTGGTTAGATTGTTTATCAATGCATTGTTATATTACATCTAGATTCTATTTTTGGCCTTATCACAATACACAACAGATTTGCTTACCAAGCCTGTTCTATTTTTAGTTTTTATCACAATACACAACAAATTGTTTACCAATCCTTGCTCATAAATCTATTGTTCAGCCTTCACACTAGGGTGGTAATCCCTACAATGTGATATAATATCTGCTTTTCTAGATGGGTGGCTGCGCTGTAGCCTCTCAGGATACTTGGAGTTGACGTAGTTTCCTCTGCTTGGTACACTACACTCGTATGTTTGCTCGCAGCTCGCAGCTATTTGGCTTGTTTCAGCCTGTCGGCGGCAGGGAATGTCCCGTCCTGCAGCGCCGTGTATCCGAATCCAGCTGGTGGCGGCAGGGAATGTCCCATCCTGCAGCGCCGCTGGTTCGAATCCTGCTATCTCTTGCAGTAAATGTTGGCCTATTTTCAGTCGTTCACACTTAGTTGGCCTGTTTCAGCCCGTCCGCAGGCCTGTTTCAGCCCTTGAGCGCTTAATTCTCCGTTAGATGTCGGCGCTTCTCGCGGTTCTCCGTCAAGTTTCGCTGCTCTCCGCAGTCTCTCGTCCGATCTCGCTAGATTTCGCTTCCACAACTGCCGGATGCAGAGTTAGACCTTGCTATCCAGGGTGGGTAATTCAGGTTGCTTGTGTCAGTTTTGCCAGTTTCACTGCTGGGAGTACCTTAGCCTCAGCTGCGCGTCTGCTCTACACTTGTGGTTTGCCGTAATCTCACACAGCTGTCACCAAAAGTTGTGGTATCCGCCTAGGATAAATGGCAGACACCAGAGTTCAAATGACTATGGCAGTGTGAACAGACGTGGACACCTATACTATAGAGAAGCTACGCTTCTCTAGCAATCACTAAATAATAAACAGGGTCTATTAAGTTGTTCCTTTATTGAAGGTCTAAGGATTACTAAAGTTATATACAACAAACAATAGCTACACAGATAGGAATAAATAATCATAAATAAAAGCAATATAATACATATACAATAGTCAGTTTGGGCAATAATGATCCCCCATCCCTGGAAAGGGTGGGGGGAATTAACAATACAGCTTAACCATAATAAGGCTGTCAGAATCAATCATTAATTTTAGGCATAGGGAGGGGGTCGGTAGACCCCTTCCCCAGGACTTGGGGGAGGGCCTTTGGCCCTTCCCCGAACCCCGGTCAGGGTTGCCATAGGCATGGCTCACGGTTGCCGAATACCACAATATTCAAGTTATTGTAATTTTTAAAAAAAATGTCAATATCAAGAACTATTTTTACCATGCAAAACAAGGTGTTAGAAAGTGTAGGATCCCTCACAATATCTATATGTCTGTCTATAATGCATTACACATGTAATGCTAATAGAGATCATAGACATACAAGCTTGTTTTTTTTGGGGGGGGGGTAAAATTTTTGCAAGGGGGGGTAATTCGGTTTGGGGGGGGGGTAAAATGGCGCGCGAAGCACGTTGCAAATTTTTTTCCCCCCCCAAAATTTTTACCCTGGGGGTAAAATTTGCTTTTGGGGGGTAATTCCCCCTCCAGAAATCTGTTGGCAGGGGAAATTTTGTTTACCCCACCCAAAATTTACCCTTGGGGTAAAATTTTTGAGGGGGAGAAATTTAAATTTAAGGATCTACTGCAGTTCACGGTAAAATATTGCTGGTAACGAATATTGCTAAAAATTTACGAATTTTAAAGGCTGCTAGCTGCCAAACGGCTGAACGTAAAGATCATGCCCGCACACTGTTTTAAGCGACATAAGAGGGCCTACATATAATCTGGAATAGCCTTAAATCAATAATGCATAATTTTCTCGCAGTGCAGAGAAATGCGCGAAAAAGACCTATTTTACGCGGTATTTCTTAAGTGAAGCTTTCCCTGTGCATCATTGGATTTTGGCCATTCCAGATTATTTTTAGGCCTTCTTATGCCGCTTAAAATGGTGCGCGGGTATGATCTGTACGTTCAGCCGTTTGGCAGCTAGCAGCCTTTAAAATTCATAAATTTTTAGCAATATTCGTTACCAGCAATATTTTACCGTGAACTGCAGTAGATCCAAATTTAATTAAATAATTAGTAAATGCGCGAAGCACAAAATTTTTTTATTTTGGGGGAGGTATTTACCCCCCCAAAATTGTTTGGGGGGGGTAAATACCCCCTCTTAAATGGTTGGGGGTACGGGTAAATATTAAATGAGGGGGGAGGGTAAATGAAAAATTCGGTTGGGGGGGGGTAATCGCCACTTTACCCTCCCCCCTTGGACGTCTATGATAGAGTGGATGCTATAAGAGTGCTCTCATAATGTTAACTTCTTATAACTGAATGGGCTTCCAGAGACCATGAAGTTGACCTAGTCACTACAAGGGAGAGTGCAGAGATATCCAGGGGGGGGGGTGCCTGTAAAAGTGTAATTTTTTTGGGGGATGGGGGTAATCACCCCCATTAATATATTATTGGTGGTATAAACCCAGCCTCTTTAAATTTTTTGAATAGGAGTAAAGAAAATCAGGAAAACTTAACAATCTAGGAATCAAACTAGCACCCCAACCAATAATCGGTTCCATGCCAAATGTAGGAGTCCCAAATGTAGGAGTGAAACAAACGTAGGAGTGGGACAAACATTGGAGTGGACAAACGCAGGATTTTTGGGACAAATGTCGGAGTGGACAAACACAGGACATCCCAAACTATTTTTTAAATTTTTAATTCTTATTTCAATTTTGAATTTTTTTTATATAAACCAAGCCCCCCCCCCTTCGTCCAGTTAATTTTCTTAGTTAGGTTAGGTTAGGCCAGGGGGCCGAGCGCTGTGGCCATAGTCATTATTTTTATAGACAGGGGTATAAAAAGATTCAAAATTGTCATATTATTAAAATAGCAGACACTCCTAGGTTTTTCTTTAAGCAATGTCCACTCTAACATTTGTCCACTCCAACATTTGTCCACCTTGACGTTTGTCCATTCTGATGTTTGTCCCATTCCTACGTTTTACTCTGATGTTTGGGACTCCTGCGTTTGTCCACTCCAACATTTGGGACTCCTACGTTTGGGGTAGGACTCCAATAAGTAAATCTCAATAAAACTTGATAAAATTATGCAGAATATCAAAGTTTTCAATCCCTGAAAATTTCAACCATCTATCTTGAATAGGAGTAGAGAAAATCATGAAAACTTGAAATGTAGGAATTGATATAGCCCACCCCAGTTTATTGAAAAATCCTAATGAAACTTGATGAAAATATGGAGTATCGATAGAGAGAGAGAGAATATTCAATCCATGAAAATTTCAGCCTTCTATCTTTTATAGATGACGAGAAAATCACGTTATCCCCCTTTCTGACAGACGAACAGATGAACAGACAGACATACCAATGGACAGACATACAGATGAATGGACAGACAACGGACGGAGGGATATTTTGAATTATAGAGCATCTTTGCTACTAAACAAGGATGACAACATCCATAAAAGCGAAGCTCTGAAACGGTAGGACAAACGGACATTAACACTTGTATAATGTCAGAACTGAATAATCAGAATGCGAATGTATAAGGGTCAAAGCATAATTGTAAGTAAATTTGTTGAAAAACTGCTTGATACAGGATAATGATTATGGACATACTTACATTTTTAGGACTTGATTATAGAGTTGTTTTGCTTATAATATTGTACTTTGTTGTCCCAGGAATCAGTATACCAAAAATCAGACCAATCGGATAATTAGGTCACATACAAATTTGTTGTTAAAAATGTAAAAAAAAATCAACATGTTTAAAATGGACGTACGGACATTTTGGTAATGATTATAGAGTTGCTACGCTTTCTAACTCGTACCAAACTACTAAAGGAATCACCATGCAAAATTTGAAATCGATAGGACAATTCTAACATGCCTAAATTAACGAAAAAAAACTATTTAAAAAAGTAAAAAAATCAACATGTTTAAAATGGACGTACGGACATTTTGGTAATGATTATAGAGTTGCTACGCTTTCTAAATCGTACCTAACTACTAAAGGAATCACCATGCAAAATTTGAAATTGATAGGACAATTCTAACATGTCTAAATTAACGAAAAAAGCTATCCGTGACGGACGGACGGACGGACGTACGGACGGACGGACCGACCCTAATAAAATCAACATGTTTAAAATGGACGTACGGACATTTTGGTAATGATTATAGAGTTGCTACGCTTTCTAAATCGTACCTAACTACTAAAGGAATCACCATGCAAAATTTGAAATTGATAGGACAATTCTAACATGTCTAAATTAACGAAAAAAGCTATCCGTGACGGACAGACGGACGGACGTACGGACGGACGGACCGACCCTAATTATAGAAAAGCTTCGCTTTTAAAAACAGATGAATAGGATAATCATTGTACACAAATTGATTTCAGTATGTTTTAAATGAGCTTACATAATCAAGGACGTACAAGCTTTTTGATTTGGGGGAAATATCTAAATTTGGGCACCCCCATGTTCATTTTGTGGGGTAATCTTTATATCATAGAGGAAAGGATGTTTAAGCTTTTTATATTTTTTTTTGGGGGGGGGGGGGCGGAGGTTAAAAGTTATAAATTTAAAAATTATGGGGTTGTCCCAAATAAATTAGTAACCCTTAACCACCTACACCCCCCCCCCACTCCCACCTGGACGTCCCTTTACATGAAGTAATGATTGTAAAGTTGCTAAGTACCTAACTGCTATAAGATTAACTAGCGGCTACGCCCTCTAGAAGCCTCTAGGGGCACTTAAGTAGGGAGGTGAAAAGTCGACCTCATCCCATTTTAAATTTGAGTTTTAAAAGAGTAAAAAATATATTTATTTTTTTGAGGGGGGGGGGGAGCTGAAGACACCCTCCCCAAAAATAGTTTAAAACCTTCCCAGGACCTATAAGAAACTTCACTGTAAAGGAGAATAATATCGGTTCAGCGGTTAGCGAGATCCTTCAGGACAGACAAAAAGGCTTACTACTTTATATAATAGGATTCTAACACGCCTGAATTAACAAAAAGAGCTAACCATGGCATGGATAAACACATAAACAAATTATAAAAATGTTATTAAAATAGTAAATCAATTATTCACGAATCGTTTTCCTTGTTTGTTTACTAGCAGCTGCGCTCCAAGGATCTAGGATATCTGAATTTAAAAAAGTAAGGAAATTAGTAAAATAGCCTAAAACCTTATCTAAATCTTAAGCTACAGACAAAAAAGCTTACTACTTTATATAATAGAATAATGAAATGCAGCTGTTTTAAGAGTTGCCAGCTTAATAATACAGACCGATTCAATAAGTGAGTTTATATGTTATGATGTTTAACTTTAAAATGGTGTAATTATAGTTATATTTAGCCTAGAAAAATGATAAACATACCTATAGAAGCGTTAAATAATTCTCTTTTTAATAATATAAATATTTTTTAGAAACAAGAACAAGAACAATGCATAATAGTGTAAAATATAAATTGATATTTTTTTTCCAAAATTCAATTCCTTCTGGTGATGTTATAAATAATATATCAAAAGTCAAATTTAGGTGGATGTTATATGAATATATAAGCTTCTTTACAGCCAAAAAATTTAGAAAAAAAATATCAGTTATGGAGCAACAACAAAAGTGGGTTTATCACAAAACCTCGATTTTTTAGTCAACTATTCTATAAACAACCAAGTCATTACCTGTACATTATAAAGCAATGCCAGGCAATTAAAATGAGGTATTAAGCACTTTCTAACTCCATAAAATGATTCTTCTAGAGCAAAAATTAGTTTAGCATTTTTGGTGACTCAAATTTGAAATTTGATTTGTAGCAAGAGAAAAATATTAAAAAAACATACTTTTTTTTATCTAAGAGGCAAATTAATGGTATCAATATATCCGCAAATGTCTTATATACAGTTTAATACACTTTTAAATCCATTATTTTTGGGCTTTGAGTGAACGTCTAATAAGGTTGATTTCTAGCCTTTTGTCCGTCTGTCTGCCAGTAATGTTATGATAACTACTTATGGTATTATCATGCTTATCATTCCATCTCTCTAAAAATATTTTTTTATCAGCTTCTATTAGAAATAGAGGGCTGAATATTTCGTGTAGTAGATTCTCTATCTAGTTAAATTCCCAGTGATCTTAATACAACATTATTTTATAAGTCGGATAATCATAATCAGGAGACAGAAATAATTCCTATTCGTTGGCTCTAAAACTTTGGCTACTTTTATTTAATTTTAATTACTTGTTTCAAAACTATTTGTGTCTAAAATTTGCTACCAATAATTTTAATTTTAACGGGTTATAGATTTGTGTATATCAATTTATCGTCAATTGTATTATCCCATAAGATCCCTCTCAACAAAGACTAAAAGAAAGCTCTGTCTAGAACGCAGAAGATGAAGGCACTGAAGAAGATACTTTAGAATTCACATTACATGTAAAATGCAGGTATAGTCAATTACAGCATGACGTTTTAAAACCGATTAATATCCGTTGGATTAGAACCGGTTCTCAGTAATATTGAAACAAAATTAATCAAATTAATACCTACTAGTTTTGTTATCCCGTGCCTTTGGCTCCTCGGGGGCAACAAAACTGGTTTTATTCTTGTTAATCAAATTTTTTATTTTGATATACGCGGAAAGCTGTCTACATTACGATGCGATAGATACCTAACTATTATTGCATTGTATAATAAAAAATATAAAACTCAAATAGTCAAAGTGAAATCGATAACCAGATTTTCAAGTATTCTAATTAAGCGATACTCGCAATAGGCCAAAATAACGATACGCCCATCTACCCCCTTTACACCATCCTCTCCCCTGTAACTGGATGAGCGAACTGGCCAATAAATGAGGTCCTTATTGTCAACCAAAATTGACAAATTTTCCCTCGTCATAATATCCACATATATTCTACCTATATCCATTGGGATAGAGCAAAAATTCTGTAAATACTTTATTTTTTTCAGAGCTAATCCCGACAAAGAAGAACCATACATCAACTCCAAAGTTTTTACCAGTGCCATGAAATGGGTACCCAAAGGAAAACAGGTATACATTTTTTTTCTCAAATATAAAAAAGTCAGGATTCTTAAGGGATAAGACAATGGATTATGAATTTATGTACAATCTTAATTCAACAAAAGTACCCAATCCCGTTGTAATTTATTTACTGTGCAGTTCAATGTTCCCTTCGTCCTGAAACAAAGTTTATTCTTAGGTTAGCCAAATGAATTAAGGAATAATATGAATAAAATTTAGGAAGGTTGGGGAAATTGGGCTGTTAAATTAGATTGGTATCCAAAGTTTTAAAAACTCCTTCCTTCATTCTTTGATCATGAACTTATAGACGTTTAAAAAACTAATTGTCATTTGTACCAAAATGTGTACACTTACTAATCAATAATATGGATTGTTCTTACACTATTCTATTGGTCTAATACATGGATTGGGAATCTACAATTCGATCCAGTACAGCTACGAAACCGATTAATATCCGGTGGATAAGAACCGGTTTTCAGCCACACTGAAAAAAAATCATTTATCGTATCGCATTATATCTATTTTTTACGAATATAAAAATGTACAATCATAAAATTAAAGCCCTTTTGGTTGCCCGTGCCTTCGGCAACTAGGGGCTAAAAAACTGTTTTTAATCCTGTAATTGTGCATTTTTATACCCGCGTAAAGGTGTTTATATTTAATAGGTACTATGCGATAAATAACTATTTCATTATTTATATTATATAGGCCTCCAAGATGACAGATCCTGGACCAGTGGAGACAGATATCCTATTAAACAAACTCCGTCCTGGACATGAGATGGAAATGAGACTGTTTGCTGTCAAGGTAGTTTTGGTGCTTTTTCACAATTGACTGTTGAGCAAACCCCCATTCAAAAAAATATATTGAATATATGGGGGGGGGGGGGGTTAAATTTTTCCTATACTTAATTTCTGCGGGGGTCCCTGAACCCTAACCAAGCGGGGCTATACCAAATATAAAATAATCAAACTTTTCCCCTTTCCCCACTAAAATAACACTTTGAACTTTTAATTGTATTTGCTAGTAGGTTTAAATTGACCAAAATAGGAATATACTCAAATAATAATTCATATTTTTCTTGCTATTAGATTTAAAGTGTAACTCAAAATATTTTTTTCTGTTACAAAAGAGACTTTACCAATATTTTTACCTAGTCTAGAACATGGCAAGGAAAATCCAAATACTAATTCACTTTTTGCTCGCTAGGGGATTAGAAGAAACCATTCCAAATTTTCCCCAGGTGCCACTCAAATTGACAGATTTTATCTAATTATTATTCATATTTTACGCGCTGAGGGGTTAGTAGATACTTTCCCACACAAATGACCAGATTTTATCTAAATATTAATTTAAAACTTGCTCGCTAAGGGGTTGGAAGAGACTATGCTAAATTTTCTCCACTTTCCCATACAAATATCCTGATTTTATCCAAATATTAATTCAAAATTTGCTCGCTAGGGGGTTGGAAGAGACCATGCCAAATTTTCTCCAGTTGCCACAGCTTTCTACAGATTACATCCAGAAATTACAATCAACAGAGACGTTTACGACGATGATGCCATGAGGTTTACATCTTATTTAAGTAGCGAAGCTACTCTATAATATACGTGTTTGAGACTGGTCCTTCTGTAATGCTTCAATGGTCCATAAGTTTTAAGTCAACAAATTAGAGAACGTTTTTAAAACATAGGAACCAGCATAATTATTTATCAGGGATCTAAAGGGATGAGACAATGGCCAATAAATGGATGGACATCCCCAATGATGATACACAAAATAAACCTTCTCTACAATTAAAATTAGTGATTAAAACATTTAAACACTCAAATTATAAAACTTAGGACTAGTGTAATTAACAGCTCATTGTCCCCTCCCTCCCTGATTATTTATTGTTTAAAAGTTTGAAGTCCATATAAGCACTAAATATTTAATCTTAATGTTTTTGTAGGTTGTTGAAATCATTTACACCTGGAGTAATCCAGCTGGAGCCTACGCAGGATGGCAGGAAAAAGGCTGTTGTAGTCGACTCCAGGTATGATTAACTTTCATTTATCAAGAACAATTTTAATAATAGGTAATAAGGAGCGCAGCGAGGCAACAATATTTCACGAGGCAGAGTTAAGATTTTAATTAGGCAATTTACAATTAATAAATGAAGTTATTACTTGGGTATACTTGTAGAGATTATCTTCAGTGTCCTATATGTAAGGCTCTGGCGTAGCTACTTCATTAGCTATACCATTTTTTCTCCTTGGGGAAAACTGGTTTTTTTTTGGGGGGGGGGGGGGAGGGGAGGATATTTTTTGCAATCTGGAAAAAAATTTGTGCAGAATATGATTATACAGTACACCCCTGCCCTTACTTTGAAAAGTGCATTACTTAAGTTTCTAAACATATTTTAGGAATGACATGTGCAGCAGAAATATTTTCAGACACGAAGATCTTAAGGTAAACAGCTGTTTTACAGATTTTGGAGAAAATTTGTAATTGTGGGAATTTGACTTTATTTACCAAAGAAAATTTTTAATTATTTCAAAGTAAACCTGTTGCTTATTAAATATTTAAAGACGCGTAGTTGCATAACTAACAACTTGATTGATTGACGAAAGTATTCCTTTATTTCTACAGTTTTTAGTTACTAAAGGACTATCAAAGCTGTAAAAAATGTCTTGATTTAATCTCAAGGGAACTTCTAAACGTAGTTGTATTTAGCTATGAGAAAAAATTTAAGATCAGTAAAAAATTCTTTCTCGTATTCATTCGAAACCGATTATTATCCGTTGGATTAGAACCGGTTCTTATCTATACGAAAATAACTATTATCATTATTATATTTAGGATGCAGTAACACTTGAGAAGAAGAAGGATCATTTTATTTTCAATGTTGAATCTACTGGTGCTGTCAAATCTACAGATTTAGTAAGTTTTTTTTATTAAGAGCATAGATGCGCTTTAATTTACTTTTGTCTATTGCTTGTTTGTTCGGTTTAAAACCTGTTAAAAGGGGACATAATCTATGAGAAGCAGAGAAGAACAAATAAATTTATGGACAATGTGAGTTATAGACCAGATATAAAGCAGTCAAAAGAATAGAAATCGAAATATAAAAGGAGGATATGAAATAATAGAGAAAAAAACGAAACCTAGTATATACTAAATATGTCTTTTGACGCATCAAGTAAGTTGTATACCGTATGTTCATTGGTCATTGGTGAGGGGTATCTTTGCAAAGGTCTATTTTAAACAGCAGCCGATAAAATCAATTTTTTCCTCTTAGAGTAACTGATAGACAAACCCACAAAGTTTATTGTTAAGTAGCTTCGCTGAAGGGGGGGGGGGGGAGTTTGTACAGTTATAGGAAATGAAAATTCAGTATCAAATTTTGTCCTGGCCGTTTGGGCTTGTTTTTATAGTAATCAACTTATATGATTGGAACTTAAAATTTAATGTTTGGGGGGGTCTTTTGTCCCACTAGCCTCTAGAAGGAAAGTCCCAAAATTCAATTTTCAAAGTTTTACAGGTAGATTCAATCATATAAGAGAGTTTACAAAAAGAATTAGGTTGATAACCATAAAAACAAGCCCAAACGGCCAGGGCAAAATTTGATACTGAATTTTCATTTCCTGTAACTGTACAAACTTCCCCCCCCCCCCTTAACAGAATTTGCAATTTCTTAATTAATTTTCATAATGGACGTACTCGTCCTTGCTCCAAATACATTGAAGCATGGCTTATTTACAATTTTCTTTCTTTTTCAGGTGGTTATGGCCTTGGACATTCTGATAGAAAAATGTGATTTTTTCATTAATGAAATGGATTCACACCAAAAAGTATAATGTATTTTTTTTACATTTTTATTTTTTTCTAAATATATTTTTTTATTTATCATACATATATTGTTTTAATTTATTACACTTGGAAGACTAGTCAATCACAATTAAACATTTTGAAATTAAATAAGACAATTATGTCCATAAATAGCGCAGCATTAATAAGCTAACAATATTTTGATAAAAACATAACTGTGAAGTATTTTCCAGAATGGTTTGCAAAGCGATAAATATCCACTGGGTTACAACTTTTTTTATCACACTGAAAAATCATTTATAGCATCGTAACACAGCCATTTACATGAATATTAGAATAAAAATCATAGAATTAAAACCTACAGGGAGAACAAAACTAGTTTGGATCTTATAATTTTTTATTTTAATATTCGCAGAAAACTGTCTTAATACAATGCGATAATTAACTATTACATACACAAGTTAGGTGTGAGTTTATTTGTATTGTTGATACTGTCTGTCACACAAAAAACTGCTTAGAATGTGTAACGACTACTACTACTTTTTCTTGATCCTGGACGAACAACCATGTTCCAGTTACAGAGTAGCTACGCTTCTTTGCAAGGTTTATAACTGATTGTTGATATAATTCAAAATTTGTTCAGCATTTGATAATAGTGTTTCACTCTCATCTGAAAAAAGAATAATTCATTATCTTACAGAAATCATGGACAAATCATTGACAGAAAAAAACACTACATTAAAGTATTCTAACATAAGCTCAGGGGTTGACAATTGATTCAATTTAAGAATTTGTGCTGAAAAAAATAATAATTAGAATAAATACAAATAATTTTGTTGTCTGCTAGAAATCATATTGATTATTTTCATTATGTTTGGACCTTGGGTCTGCTAGGATTGTAACAAATTCAACGGCATTCTGTGCGCTAGTCTCCTAAGTGTATTAAATTAGCCAAATTAAGAAAAGTTGCATTAGTTCTAGTATCAAAATTCAAAGAAAATCAACTTAAGATCCATTGTACCATCCCTAAATTTCTGCATACGACTAAACGACAACTTAAAAAAGCAAATATCAATTAAAACATTGGACTGTTCATTACACTAGTCCCCAATGTTTTATAATAAAGTTTTTATATTTTTTGGCTTAAAAATCTTTATTTGTTGGTCATTAAGTTGAGTGTACAAATGTTTCAACCACTTATTGTAATCTACACATGGGGTAATTTTGTGTTTCATCATTGAGAATGTACATCAATTTATCGGCTATTGTTTTATCCCTTTAGATGCCTGATTATTAGGTATATACCTGCACTTCTCTTCCTCTTGAAGCCTAGTCCAGGATTCAGGAAGGCCAGGGGAGCCGCCGCAGCCATAGCACCTTGAAAAAAACAAAATCGATAGGCACTACAGTAAAATAGTTCTTCCAGCTGGCTATTAAGACTATACCCTACTTTTACCCCATCCCCACCCCTATTTTGTGAAAATTCTAATCCAAATATCCGATATCACTGATTAGAATTGCCATATTTGTTTTTTAAGGGGATGTTACAACAACTGTAAATTATAGTTGTACCCAAAGTTTTATCAACAAGTTCTCTGATTTGTAAAATATTGATTTTTTCAAACTAGCATTGGAAATCTACATCAATTCATCATCCATTGTTTTATCCCTTATGATCTTTGTCTTTAATTCATGTTGTTATTCTTTCTTATATCAAAATTTATTTACCTATTAATGCCATGATCCACATTTCAGCCTCTCTGAAGTAATTATCTTCATATTATATCATTCATAAGAAATGGATAACATCACTGAAACGGTAGGACAAACGGACATTAACACTTGTATAGTGTCAGAACTGAATAATAATAATATAAATGTATAAGAGTCAAAGTAAAATTCTAAGTAAATTTATTAAAAAACTGTTTGATACAGGACAATGTTTATGGACATACTTACATTTTTAGGACTTGATTATAGAGTTGCTTCGCTTATAACATTATACGTTGTTGTCCCAATTGGATGATAAAGATCACATAAAAATTTGTTGTTAAAAAAGTATAAAATCAACATGTTTAAAATAAACGTATGGACATTCTTGTTATGATTATAGAGTTTCTACGCTTTCTAAATCGTACCTTGAAATCGATAGGACAATTCTAACATGCCTAAATTAACGAAAAAAGCTATCCGTGACGGACGGACTGACCGACCCTAATTATAGAAAAGCTTCGCTTTTAAAAAGACTTGGTTAAAGAGATGCTCTTCAAGAATTACTAAATTATTCCAAGAATCAATAATACAAAAATTATGTTAACGGAATTTTTTCTACAAAACTAAGAAATTTAAAATGGACTTGCAGACTTATCACTTTAAGTATTGTACCAAACTACAGGAATCACCAAGCAAACACATTATGACATGCCTATATAAATATTAATTAAATTAATATTGTATGGATGGACTGACCCAAATATAGATAATCTTTGCATTCATAAATATTGAGTTATTTTATGAAGATTCCTGTCAGCTTCTGGATTTCCTGTATCCAAACCTAAAAGTTACACTGTTATAATAGTTATTTCCGCAGCTTTCCACGAATATTAAAATTAAAAATTTTAAGATAACGAACAGTTTCGTTAGACCCGAGGGGCCAAAGGACCGGGCTGACTGAACTGGTATAAGTTTATGATGTTTATTTTATCATTCGTGGAAAATTGTCTGATATACTATACATGATTTTTCAGTAAGGCTAAGAAACAGTTCTAATTCAACGAATATTAATCGGTTTCGAAGCCATACTTGGAAAACTCTTTAAGTGTTATTTCAGTTCAGAAATTCAAAGTTTTGTTATCAGAAAAAAAATAATTCAGAGCTGGATCTTTAAATCATTTTAGTGGTGAGCCAGATCGGGGTAAGCCAACTTTCCACCAATGAGAGTACAGCATTTTATTAAATGCCGCGATGTGATTGGCGGAAATTCGGCGCACCCAGATCTGGCTCACCACTAAAATGATTTAAAGATCCAGCTCTGGGAAGCTTCAAATGGGTAAATTAAACTTTGATAGAACAACCGAATTTATAAATCTGCTGCTAAAATGAACCAATAGGACGTTTTCTTGACAAAATACCTACAAAATTATTAATGTCTTTTTTACTAAGCAAGATGTGATTGGTTAATTTTAGCGGCATAACAAACTTTTTGTTATTTGACTGCAATTTTAAAGTTGGCGGCTGTTGATAATGCCTTTGCAGCTGGTTATCTACTATCAGTCAGCTGAAAGATTCCAATAAAATTTCAAGACAATAAACTTACCTAACATTTTGCCCTGTCTATTACCGCTATTTAAAGGCTGCACGGGTGAAACAAAAGCCGCCATTTTGTGTTCGCTTGCCGCCATCTTGTGTTCACTTGACGCCATTTTGTGTTCATTATCCGCCATTTTGTGTACACTTGCTGCTGATGCTATATGTAAACTGTGAGAGTATATTATTAACAACATGAGAGGAAAGCTGTGTATTGGTCTCATTTCTTTCTGAAAATAATTCTGTAGCTTAACTAATAAACCAATGGTGTAGGCTTTTTAACTTTTAGATTTCACTTTTGGAATTGTTTTTATCCTATCTCTCTACCCATTCAAATTCAAAGCTAGGGACGCATAATGCATTCGCTTGTATAATCTAAAGTTGTAAATCTGACTACTAAACTTAATTCTTCTTTTTAGTCTACTAAAAGCTTTAGAAATAAGTCTTTGGATGGAATTTGGTTATTTTTTTTGTGTGACTCATACAGAGTTCCTAGATCCAATTCCTGGACCGATGTTGCTGTCCTTCCTACATACCCAAAAAAGTTTTTTTTATATAAAGAAAGTGAGATTTATTTATATTATTAAACTGACGGACAAAGCAAATTATTTTCTTGATCTCTTTGGTCAGGGGTATCGTCACCAATTAAAGTTGGCACGGCAAAGTATCCTAAATAGCAGCTGAGAAAATCACATTTCTTCCATTGCCGTGCGGAAGAATGGACAGACAAAGTAAATTATAGAGTAGAAAGTTGTTAACAATTTCATAATTTTTAAAAGCGAAACTTTTTTATGATTAGGGTCGGTCCGTACGTCCGTAACGCATAGCTTTTTTCGTTAATTTAAGCATGTTAGAATTGTCATAGCGATTTCAAATTTTGCATGGTTATTCCTTTAGTAGTTAGGTACGATTTAAAAAGCGTAGCAACTCTATAATCATCATCAAAATGTCCGTACGTTCATTTTAAATATTTTTGTTACTTTTTTAACAAAAAATTTTTATGTGATCTAATCATCCGATTGATCTGATTTTTGGTAGTTTGATTCCTGTGACAACAAAGTATAATGTAATAAGCGAAGCAACTCTATAATCAAGTCCTAAAACTTTAAGTATGTCCATAAACATTGTCCTGTATCAAGCAGTTTTTTAACAAATTTACTTAGAATTTTACTTTGACTCTTATACATTTATATTATGATTATTCAGTTCTGACACTATACAAGTGTTAATGTCCGTTTGTCCTACCGTTTCAGTGCTTCGCTTTTATGGATGTTATCATCCTATTTTTTCTGTGGAATGAAAACATAGAAGTATTTCGAAGCTTTGTATAAAATTAAACAGTTAAGCTTCTTACAAATTTCGGGAAGGTTTATAGCTATTTTGGGGGAGCGTACAACCAACCTCTTAAGAAAATCGTCTCTAGAAAAATACCTCTCCCAAATTTTTGTTTTACTTTAGATTTAAGTAGGAGCGTCGACTTCATTAACATTCATCCAAGTGCTCCTAGAAGCCTCTAGGGGCGAGACCGCTAGACTTTACATAACCTATAAATGATGAACTAACACATTACATATGATATAACTATTTTCACCCTCTGTACGTCTAGACCCAACTAACTATATATATTCTATAAAAAGCGTCAGCACTGGGTGAAAATGCGTATTCTGGTGTGTCCAAACAATTACGCAAGTCTTCATAAATTACTAGCGGTTTCACCTTTAGCCTCTAGGGGCTTTGCCCCAAGAGGTAAATAAAAAAAAAATAAAAAATTAAGTACTGCTGGTGCTGCCAGTAGTTTTATGTGAACTAACTTCCCCATAAACAAAAAAATGAAGGTTTTATTTTTATTTTGGGGGGTTGGGGGTGTCCCACCCCTCAAGAAAATAGCTTAAAACCACCACAGGACAAATAGGTTTACACCCTGAAAAGTGGAATCCGATCTTAAGGGACGGACGGACAGACAGACAATAAGCTACTCTGTATTATAGATTCGTACTTTACACGACTATAATATAAGTTTTTTTCTGTCTTGTGTAAAAAAAATTTCTATAACCACTGTACCGATTAATTTCTCCATTTTAGGAAAGCTTCACATATGTCCATGGATGGTTTAAAGCTATTTTATTTATAGATATAAGTGTTAAGGATGGTTTTAAGCTATTATTTCTGTATTTCCCTAACCTTTTAAATTCAGGGGCGCAGCTGCTTATGTAAAACACGCTGCTATGAGGGGGAAGAACTAGCTACATTGTGGAAACACTTGGTAGGAGAAAGTTGAGAAAATTTATTGTGAACAATGGACATAGAATACGTGGATATATTAACAGGGGAAAATTTGTCGTCACTTTTGGTTGCTTGTATGGATTTCATTTATTGGTAAGTAAGATTAGTGTTTGGATAGGTTAAAGGGAGTGAATGAATTTTTTAACCAGATGTAAGTTTTAATTGATTAAATAACATGAAAATTAAGTGCAACATCCAATTAATAATATATCAATTGTTAGATCACATATAATCTCTGGTCAGGGAAACGGACATTGGTAAATACATTAGATTTATTACCATAGATGATCTATCACATTCAAACATAATTCACTCAGCTTTTAAAACAAATATTTTCTAGCAGATTTTTTTATAGTAGAGAGAGAGGGGGGACATTAAGCTGTTTTTTTTACACTAGTCCCCAAAGTTTTGTAATAATTGTTTCATATCCGTTGGCTCAACAACTTAGGGGGCTATTTTGAATTTTGATTGGTTCGTTCATTAAGTGTAGTACAAACGTTTCAACGAATAATTGTAATCTATAGAAGGGGTATTTTGTGTATCATCATTGAGGAACACATCAATTCATTAGCCATTGTCTTATCTCTTTAGATCACTGGAATTTATTGTCAGAAAATCTTACTTTCACAACTCCAGAATATTTAGTGATCTTTTGCCTTTTTCTCTATTCCTGATAGGAGAAAACAATGGTAGGCTAATTTAGGGTCCAATTTTGTACAGTATATACTATTGTACAGTTGTTTCGCCCCCTGCCTCCATTGCTAATTATAGAGCTTTATGAAAAGTACATCCAATTCGGACAAAAATTTTCTTTAGCTTGAGATAAAAAAGACTTACTATTTTAAATAATAGAATTGGTTTACCTCAAGTTTTTAAAACTTTTAGAAACAGTGTTTTTGTGTTTATTTGCATTTGTATTTTAAAAACTTGCGTACAATCTCGGTATTATGGGTCTCTATATTCGAAAAGTGACATAATATTTTACCAAATTCTTTTGATGGTGTATGGATTAGAAATAATCTAAGAAATCAGAGACAACTAAGAAATTCTAGTGAGTTTTATATTCCAATAGCCAAATTTAAAAAAATTGAAAGGTTTCCATTATTTTCATTTCAAAGACTATGGAATAATTTTTGTCATGAAAAAGATCTTTTAAATGAGAATATTCCTAAAAAAACATTTGCATTAAATCTTAAAGATGAACTTTTTAAATCTATATGTAATATTGAAGAATGTAATGAATGTACTTAAAATATATTGATTTGCCTGGATTTATTAAAAACCTTACATTATTAATTACAGAAATGGTTTTAAAAGAAGGTGTATCAACTATTTTTTTTATAGCTAGCCGGTTCTTTTAGTAAGTAGTAGATGTAAAATTTTTCATAGAATTTAGATATGCAATCGGTTTTTTTGTAGACCTCTTATTTTTTAAGTAATTTAAGTTTAAAAAAAAAAAAAATTAAGTCGATTTTAAGGTACTAAAATGCAACAAAAAAAAGAAAGAAAATGGTCATTATGAACCAAAATAGTAAGATCTTTAATTTGACACCTTACTTTTTCAATTCTGTCAGGTAATTATTGAAAAAATCGATTTTTTTAAACCCACGAGAATAAAAACTTTGAACTTAATTTTATTATTTCACAAATAAAAAAATATGGGTTCATATATACCATTAGAATCAGAAAAATATTACGAATCCATTGTAAGCAAAATTGAAAAAAAAAGTTTACAATATAGTATATAAACTACAATAAAAGGAATTATATGAAAATATCATATTATGTTGTACAGGCAACGTCTTAATTCTTCAATTGAGTATAAAAATGGGAAGGGGGTAAAGAGGGGGTAAAGAGGGGGTAAAAAAGGGAAAACAATAGTGTTGTCTGAACAAAAAAAATAATTGGCCATTTCTGTAATTTTTTAATTTTTTTCAATTTTGCTTACAATGGATTCGTAATATTTTTCTGATTCTAATGGTATATATGAACCCATGTTTTTTATGTCTGTTTGAGAAAATATTTAGGTCTAAAGTTTTTATTATACCGAGGTTAAAAAAATAGATTTTTTCAATAATTACTCAACAGAATTTTAAAAGTAAGGTGTCAAATTAAAGATCTTACTATTTTTGTTCTTACTGACCATTTTCTTCTTTTATTTTGTTGCGTTTTAGTACCTTAAAACCGACTTAATTATTTTTTTAAAAAACTTAAATTACTTAAAAAATAAGAGGTCTACAAAAAAACCGATTGCATATTTGAATTCTATGAAAAATTTTACATCTACTACTTACTAAAAGAACCGGCTAGCTATAAAAAAAAAGTTGATACAACTTCTTTAAGAAAAACTAGCCTTAAAATTTGTTGTAACCCTTCTTTCCTTCTCTTTTTCCCCTGTCCATTTAATTTTACCTACATTTATTTTGACATTATTATTTCTTATTTTTCTTATTATTTTAATGCCAACCTCAAAAAGGCAATGCAAACATCTCGGATACGCATATTCCTACTTTTAGGGAAGCCTAATCAGTGCCACACATAACATCTAGTGTTAGTTATGCAATTTAAATTTATAAATATTATGAAAAATTGTAAAGTACACCTGGTACTAAGCAGTAGCTTGGTGTACTATTGTATGTACTGCTTCGTAAGACGGGGCGTAATCTGTCACTGAATAAATGTTTTTTATGTTTAAATGGTTCCATGGGAATTTTATTGACACTTTCAACCTTGAAAAATTATGATTGATTTGTAAAAAAATTATTTATTGTTAAGGGCACAGCCTCTTGAAATATATCCTCTTATAAAAGTAACAGGGTATTTGTGTGTATGTTCTCCTTTACAGCATAGTCCTTTCATAAGTCCTGGGAAGGGTTATAACTATTTTGGGGGAGGGTATAACCACCCTCCTGAGAGAAATCGACCCTTGAAAAAATGACACCAAAAAATGACTTTTTTTATAAACTAAAATCTAAATTAGGAGGTCGACTTTCCCACCTTAAGTGCCAATAGAGGCCTTTAGGGGCACAACAAAAAATCTTCCGTCTATTAGTCTATTTCCCCACAGTGGTCATACACACAAAACGAATTTATGGCTAGGTAATATACGTAGATTTGAGGGGAAAATACTGAATGACGGAAAATATTGTTAGTTTAATAATAATTGATTGAAAACAAAAAATGTTTACAAAATAGAAATATATATTTTTTAGTTTATAATACATGTACTTACTAATTTAGTAATTGTACACGGGTAGGCTAAAAAAATTCTAGGCTTTTGAAAATACCCATTTAAGCGGTTTGCACAGCCTTAAAGTCACATGTCTTGGTATACTGGAAAAAGTTAAAATCAAATTTTCTAATGGGCCCTTTTTGAGAAAATCCGCGAAATATTTTTTTTCCATTTTCGTCTAAAATCCTCTAAAACTAAGGTAAAAAAGTTAGGGTAGGCATTTTAAAACTGTTATTGCTCAGCCCATATTTATCCTAAGAAATTGTTAGACATACCAATGGAAAGCTTATCTTTTCTAGTTTTCAAAATGATAAACATTTTTAACATGCTATGTATAATTTTGTATCTATGTTGCTAAATGTAAAAAGTATCAACAATTACATTAACATGTACATGTTCATGGTTTAATTGTGCACCCCCCCCCCCCCTTAATTCTCTAGCTAAATATTGCAACCTGAATAAAAACCTTGGGTACGAGAATAAAAAAACTTGGGTACCAGGATGAAAAACCTTGGGTAACAGAATTAAGGTTTCTTAAGTAGTGTGACACAAAGCGTGGCTGAAAGAGGCTGCGGATAAGGGCTGCTGATTCTTCAAATCTGCACCGCTTTCCCAAATTCATGCAGTTATATACTGTAGCTACTTTTGGCTTGTCACAGCTGTTTTATTAAGTATTTCAGTTGGTATTACTGCCAAAAACCGCTTTGTCCGGCAGCTTATTATTTCTTTCAGCTGCGTGGCTGATAGTATGAGTAACTGTGGCTGCCGAACCGTTTCAACCGATCATGATATGAAACTACTTTAGTAGCTATTTTAATAAACAAAGGACAAGGAAAACAATTGATGAGAAAATAAGCAATTAGGAGCACTTGGGGAGTGGGGAGTTGAATTCGACAACGATTCCCCCCCTCCCCCATTTTTAATTTTAATTAAAAATTAAATTTAAAAAAATTTGGAGGAAATTTTATTCTAGGGGCGTAAAATAAAGTAAAATAAAAAAGAAACAGGATGTTTGTCTGTGTGTTTGTATGTTTGTACCGAAGATCTCGCTAACCGCTGAACCGATCGGGTTCTCCTTAACAGGGTAGCTTCTCATAGGTCACGGGAAGGTTTATAACTATTTTGGGGGAGGTTACCACCACCGTCTCAAGAGAAATCACAAAAAAAATCGAAAAAAAATTGTCGTGTAGAGACTTCAACGCAACATAGAAATTATTTCTCAAGTTTTATATTTAAAATAAAGAACAAACATTTAAAATGCCTCTAGGGGCGTAACCGTTAGTTTTAGATAACAGCTTAATTTGATGAAAATTTAGTCATTTTGAAACTTTCCTGAAAAATATATTAGGAGAAAAAAGAACACAGTAATAGTGTCTGACTGATTATGACGTAACAAAAAAAATTAGCCAATGAGAGGCCACTATAAATTTTACCATTGGTCAATAATGGCCTCTCATTGGCTAATTTTTTTTTGTTACGTCATAATCAGTCAGACACTTACAGTGTTCTTCAATAGACATAAACCTTATTTTTAAAAGGTTTTGTGATGTTCTTTGAGGTTTTGTTTTATACATTTATATTGTGATTATTCAGTTCTGACACTCTACAAGTGTTAATGTTCCTTTGTCCTACCGTTTCAGAGCTTCGTTTTTATGGATGTTTACATCCTTATTCCTTGCTTTATTGTACTTTGTACTTACTGTATAGTCATTACTGATGTATATAGCAGCTATGCTGTATAATGTTAAAAAACACTAATTCTTCTATGACTAAAACTTAACTAAACTATATAAATATTATGGAGAACAAAAATTATGGAAAAAGACAGTTGTCGAGCATTAATACATAAATTATGATTTTTATAGCGAAAACGCTCAAAAAATAATTCTTGTTTTTCTGTTTAAAATGGCTAATTGGCTGAATTGTGCTTTTTGTAGTTAAAAATAATTGGTTGTAAGCTTAGACACTAATAGTTTGTACAACTTCTATAAAGATTTCTAAACAACTAAAAAAGTCTCCGGAGTTTTTAGCCAACGAATGAGAGGCCGTGTTTATTAAACTTTGGGTTTCAGTATAATTTTGTGTCCAATAAATCAAGATTAAAATAATATGAAAAGGTAGACTATTTATGCAATGCAATAACCTCATATAAGTTACACTATGTCTGTCTAACCCTTGCGGACCTCTAACACTGTAATGCCACAAATAACCTAGCAAACCTAAATTATCTCATTCATCAAGATCCAAACAAATATAGGATGACCAAAATTACTGGACTCAACTTTAAACAGCTTAACTCAAAAAAACCTTCAAAGTAGCGTGAAAAAGTGTCACAAAAATCCGTCATGTGACGTCATAAACATGAGGGAGATGAGAGGAAAAGTGGGAGAGATGGATAATTACTCATTTTTGACGTCACATTGCTGATTTTTAAACACTTTGTCCCACTACACATTCAAAACATTTGTATTTCAACATTAAAAATTTACCAAAAATTTGTTGTTTTATTGGAATAGTATACTGGAATAAAAAAAGTGAATCAATGAAGTATAATAACACATATTGTAAAGTGTATAATGTAAAAATGTATATAGAAAACATGGATAATATAACAGGGAACATGTTGTCTTCAATTTAGGTTGCTGATATGGTCCTGAATTATTGTTCAGTTCGTTCTTCAAATGGAGGGAGGGGATCGGGTAAAGTGGGTATCGTTATATTAGCCAGCTGAAATTAGAATATTATCAGTGTATGCAAGAATCTGATACACTATCCTAGCATTTTTTATCCATTAATGTATATATGTATGTAAGTTATAAGGTATGAGGTGGATTCTTAAAAAAATTACGTCGCTGCTCGCTGGAGAGGCAAAATTATTTTTGTGAAAAATCCTCCGAAATCGCATAAAATCTACGAAAATGAAATAAAATCATAAAAGGGTTATTAACATAAGATTTTATGTGATTTTTGAAGATTTAAAAAAAAACAATTTTGCCTCACCAGCGAGCAGCGACCCTAATTAAAAAAAAATAGCAATAAGGTTCTTAAACTGCTCTGCCGAATTTTATGGAAGCAAAATTATGATTTTCTTGTCTGCTATTAAAGATAGATGTCTAAAATTCATATTCCCATAAAAATTATGGGTATTATTATTTTTCTTATTTACTTATGTATGTTGTCATCCTTGTTTATAATTAGAAAGCAACAAAATATTCTGCCAAAATATCCATTAAATTTAACAAACCCTAACGTTTACCATACATACAATATTTCATTTTTTACAATAATTGGGACATTTATCCTGTGGTAAAGTTATACCACTCCGTGAAAAGATTACATTAATAAATGATTTTCACAAAAGAATGAAAATAATTTGTTCTTTAAAGTTTAACACATTAAAATTTCAAGAAGTTTTTACTTGAACTTTCGGGGAAATTAGTCTGAGGAAAATATATTGTAATATCCTTTCTCGTATTCATTCGAATCCGGTGGATAGGAACCGGTTCTTATCAATACGAAAAAACTATGTCTAGCATCGTATTATATCCAGCTTTCTACGAATATAGAAATGTACAATCATAAGATTAAAACTATCCGCGGAAAGCCGTTTATAATACGATGCGAGAAATAACTATTAACGTCATTTTTAAAAGCGAAGCTTTTCTATAATTAGGGTCGGCCAGTCCGTCCGTCCGTCAGTCAGTCCGTCCGTCCGTCCGGAACGGATAGCTTTTTTCGTTAATTTGGACATGTTGGAATTGTCCTTTCGATTTCAAACTTTGCAATTGCATGTTGATTCCTATAATAGTTAGGTAATATTTAGAAAGCGTAACAACTCTATAATATGGTTTTTAACTTTTTTTACAACTATTTTTTTGTGATAAATCATCCTGTATTTAATCAATTTTTACAAGTGATAATGTTTGTTTGTACTACAGTTTCAGAGCTTCGATTTTATGGATTTTGCCATCCTTGTTGTTAACTTACAAAGCATGTTCTATGAAAATGACTTTCCATACTTTGTATGACTGTCTATATGTATATGACGCGTTTTATAGATATTAAATGAATTTTTGGGTGGGTAATTAACCCTCGCCCCTCCCCCCTAAATATAAATTTTGCCTTAGAGGAAATTTTTTTTGGAGATAATGTATTTTTAAACACCCCCCCCCCCTGCTGATTATTTTCTCCTGCTAAAAAATCCCATTTTAGTTTACTTTTAACATCCAACTAAACTCAAGGTTGATCATATTATTTTTTTTAGCAACATTTTCTGCCTGTATAGTTCTACAATTTTCTTTATTTTTACCTATCTTTTAATATGTAAATTAAATTAATATGATTTATGTCATTTAGACTGAAGAGGGTAGAATGTCCACCGAAATATATTTCAATAAATAACTAAAGGAAGTATCCGACTTTATCACTTAGTGAATTTATCATAATGTAAGATAATTCAATCTTTTATAAATTGAGAAGTGAATAAAAAGACACAAGTCTATAAAAACTGAAATCCTTTATGAAATAAAATTAAAAATGTTATGTATAAATAGGAAATATTTAGTTTCAACAAACTGGGTGATAATATTCAACGAAGTAATGAAGAACACTAGACTACAAAGTTTAAGATATCATTTTCTCGTATTCATTCGAATCCGGTGGATAGGAACCGGTTCTCATCCATACGAAAAAACTATGTCTAGCATCGTATTATATCCAGTTTTCTACGAACATAGAAATGTACAATCATAAGATTAAAACCAGTTTTTTTAGCCCGTGCCTTCGGCATCTCGGGGCTAAAAAAACTGGTTTTAATCTTATAATTGTACATTCTATATCCGCGGAAAGCTGTTTATAATACGATGAAAGAAATAACTATTCTTATACGTTTTATTAACAGCTTTTGGGACTTTTATTAAATTTTGATTGTTTGGTTAATTGGTTGAGTGTTCAAACGTTTCAACTGCTAATTGTAATTTGTAGATTGGGTTATTATCATTAAGGATGTACATCACTTTATCGGCCATTGCCTTATCCATTGAGTAGATATTCATTTGAGAAGAGACTTATTAATAGAACATAAGCATCTGATTATATCAAATTGTCTTCATTGAAAATAAAGCTTTCTACATTGTTTCACATTTTTAAAGAATGTATTCCAGGGCAGGTATTAAGCTATTCTGTGGTTATTTCTTCTTTCAGACCAAAATGTAGCGAAGAAAACTGGTCCGCTTGGCAAGTAATGTACCTAATTTATACTACAAAGTAGAGGTATGTCTGTCCGTCCGTCCGAAGCTTAAGATCTCGGTAACCGTTGAACTACTCTTCAGGGAATATACCTACAGGTCCTGTATAACTGTAAAGCCCCCCTAAAAACTAAAAAAATCCCCTCAAAAAAATATCTTTTAAAATTTCATAATTCAAAAAAATATATTTTTTTAAAAATTTATATTTTTTTAGATTTTCTTATATTTTTTTTCTTGTTTATTTTTTTCAAAATGGTTGGAAAACCTCTCTTCCCCTGTAGGGGCAACGCCCAAAAAAGCTACAGGCAAATAATTTTAGAAACCTAAAAAAAGTTAAGAATTAAAAAATCTTTTAAAAAATTAAGATTTTTGAAAAATAAATCTTACATTGAACCATAATTGAAAAACACCACTTGAGGCTTGGGGTGAAGCCGCTAGTCCTTATACTAAAGTAACAGGATGTTTGTCTGTCTGTCTGTGTGTCTGTACCGAAGGATCTCGCTAACCGCTGAACCGATCGGGTTCTCCTTAACAGGGTAGATTCTCATGTGTCCTGGGAAGGTTTATAACTATTTTGGGGGAGGGTACCACCACCCTCCCAAGAGAAATGACAAAAAAATCGAAAAAAATTTTAATATTGGGAGACTTCAACGTTACATATGGTAGGTATCGTAACATAAATAAGGAGACTTCAACGTAACATATGGTAGATATCGTAACATAAATAATTAACATAGACTTTAACAAACAAAAACATTTAAAGTGCCACTAGATGCCTCTAGTGGACCTTTGAGAATCTACCCTATAAAGGAAACCATATTGGTTCAGTGGTTTGCAAGATCCTTCGGTACAGACAGACAAAGATCCTGTTACATTGTTATTAGGATAACCCAATCTATTATTTTAGATTTTAAAAGCAAAAGTAAAAAAAAATTTTTAGGGGGGGAAATTTTTTTTTTTTGGGGGGGGGCACCTCCTCCATTTTTATTTTAGGTTAATTTAAAAAAAAAAATTTTTGGGGGGGGGATTTTTCTAGGGGCGATTTCTCCTGGGAGGGTGGTGATACCCTCCCCCAAAATAGTAATTAACCTTCCTGGGACCTATGAAAAGCTACCCTGTTAAGGAGAACACGATTGGTTCAGTGGTTAGTGAGATCTTTCGGTACACACAGACAAACAGACATCCTGTTACTATATTATAAGGATAATGTTCATTTTTTTTCTGAATGTTATCTACCTTGTTTCTATTTTCTAAAAAACCTCAGGGCTTTTCTGGGAAATTTCTCTTTTTGTAGCCATTGAAAGACGGGGTTGAGTTATTTTTTAAAAAAACAAGGATGACAAAATACATAAAAAGTGAAGGCTAACAAAAAAGAAAGTCAAAGGGGTCCTTGGTTAGACCAAGGATTATTCTAAAATTAAAATAGCCTAAAACTATCCTGGGACCTATGTGATGCTATCTATATAAAAGTGTAGAACTCAAACAGTTTGGTGGTAATATAAATTTTAAGCTTCAAGATAAAAAATAACAAAATTAAATTAACAACTCTAAATTTATTAAATTGATATACAATTCCAATATTTCTAAAGTTAAGATATGAGCAATCTGTTAGGAGAGGTCGGACGGAATATGTACTTTTGGAATTATTGAGTAGCTTGGCTCCTAAAAAATGAAAAAGGTTATTCACCAAAAAAAATTAAAACGATATGACGTCAATTCATATGGATGTGTGTATGGGGGGGGGGGCACTTAAGGAGGGGGAAGTTGAATTTAATAACTCAATTATTATTTAAGATAAAAAAAGAAAAAGTTTGGAGAGGTAATTGTTTTCTAGGGAGGGATTTTTCTGGAGAAAGTGGCGGCACCCACCCCCCAAAATAGTTATAAACCTTGTCAGTTTTTGGAGGGGTTAGGGGTGTCCCATCCCCTCCCCCCCCCCCAAAAAAAAGACTAAAACCATCACAGGACCAGTAGGTATATTCCCTGAAGAATAGAATCCAATCAGTTCAGTGTTTACCACTTTGCTCCTAAAAATGAAAAAAAGTAATTCACCCAAAAAAATGAAAACCATTATGGATATGACGTCAATATTTTGCCTGGATTTGCATGGATATAAAGTTAAACTTTCAAGATTAGAAATCAGTTCTTACAAAGAACAGTTATGGAATCTCGACCACAAAGATTTTTTATATCCAATCTTGACAAGTGAGGTATTTTTGGAAAGAGGAATATACATAGAAAACACCTATGTAAATTAAAAAATCTGCAGAAATCATATTTGCAAGTTATTTGCAAAAATCTGCAATGTTAATTTGCAAAATTAATTTCATGCCTTAAATGACTTATTTAGAAAAAAATCTTTTTATGAAATGTGTTTATCTATAAGTTTAGAACATACTTAAGGCAAAAAAATTTCTTTTGTTACTTTTTTCACCTTATATATGAAAAAAGCAGTTTCTCACAATTAATGATAAAAAAAAGGTATATGAACAAAAAATATGTTTTTTCTTGATGTAAACACAATAATTGGCATAAAATCTATCATCCTAAATGTTAAAATCAGATATAGAATCCTTTTTAAAGCAAATATAGTGCAAAAAGTAGCCAAGACATTTTTGCAAAGTATGAAAATCTAAAGAAAATAGTTCTTTTTGATTTTGATAAACATATCAGTTAAATGTATATAAAATTAGTGATCAAAATTATAAAACAATTTATAATTTTTTCAACCCTATCATTGATAAAAATGCACTTTTAGGTTTACTCATTACCAAAGTTACACATAAAAACTCTTTTTATTTAGTTATTAAACAAAATAAATTCAAATCAACAATTAGGCGTTTTTTATAATGCAGTAGACCATTTTGTAGTTGTTTTTCTTTGCATTTATTTTGTTTATTTACTTCTTAAAAAGAGTTTTTATGCACTACTTCGGTAATTCTTAAACCTAAAAGTGCAATTTAATCAATGACAGTGTTGAAAAAACTTATAACATGTTTTATAGTTTTTGATCACAAATTTTTTATACATTTTTCTGATATGTATATCAAAATCAAAAAGAACTATTTTCTTTAGATTTTCATACTTTGCAAAAATGTCTTGGTTACTTTTTGCACTATATTGACTCTAAAAAGGATTCTATATCTGATTTTTACATTTAGGATGATAGATTTAATGCCAATTATTGTGTTTACATCAAGAAAAAACATATTTTTTGGTTCCTATACCTTTTTTTATCATAAAATGTGAGAAACTGCTTTTTTCATATATAAGGTGAACAAAGTAACACTAATGCTTTAATTAATTTAATTACACTTGCTTTAATTATGTTCTAAACTTATAGATAAACACATTTCATAAATAGATTTTTTTCTAAATCTGTCATTTAAGGCATAAAATTAATTTTGCAAATTAACATTGCAGATTTTTGCAAATAACTTGCAAATATGATTTCTGCAGATTTTTAAATTTACATAGGCGTTTTCTATATATATTCCTCTTTCCAAAAGTACCTCACTTGTCAAGATTGGATATAAAAAATCTTTGTGGTCAAGATTCCATAACTGTGAAAGATTTCAACATGCATGGAAGCATCTCTAAAGACTATGGTATTTATAATAATTTATGGATTTTTTTTATAAAAAGTTTTGTGGGGGGTATCTATAGGACAAGTATCTATATTCCTTGAGAAGCACCACACCCTTGACGGTCCAGTGGTTAAAAAGATCTTGAACTTCAGACAGACATCCTACCACTTTTTGCAATAGATAAGGCATTATTTATGCACTAGGTCTATTGGTAATGCTCTAGGAGACATCTAATTTTTATCCTTATACAGGATGTCTGTTTGTCTTATTAATTTTTAAGATTTCTGTTATCACTGAGCCAATACTCTAAGTTTTGAAATGACTTTCGGTCCCGTCAGTAGGTAATACAGTAAAAGACGTTATATTTCTAGTATTTGCTTTGCGTCTTTGTTTCGTTTTGGATTATTCCATTCTTGTTAAAATAGTTATACACATTACCTGGACCTTTAGAAAGCTGTGCTAGTGACAGACACACAGGTAGACATCCTGTTACTTTTATAAAAGGATTATAAATTGCTTTAAGGTATTATTTGTTTGTCTTGGACTGGCAGCAAGCCGTGTGGCTGCAGGTTCATCTCCCGCTACTGCAGATCAAGCTCATAGTATTGCCAAGAGAGAAGGATCACCTCCCGCAGGCCTGGTGCCAGAAGGTTCTGCACCCGTTGATTCTGGTCATAGTATTGTCAAGAGAGAAGGATCACCTTCCGCAGGCCTGGTGCCAGAAGGTTCTGCACCTGTTGATTCTGCTCATAGTATTGTCAAGAGACACAACCAGTAAGTATTGATAGATAGACAGATGGATAGGTAGATATATATATGTAGGTAGATAGACAATTGAAAAGATAGACAGATATTTAATTAGATGGATGGATAGAAAAAAGATGGATAGTTATATAGATATGTAGATAGACATATGGATAAATGGATAGGTATATAGATAGACAGATATGTAGATAGATGCAATGGTGTAAATATGGTTTTGGTGGGTTTTTGGGGTAGTGAGACTTAAGGGGTGCAATCTAGACCACAAGAGGGGTGTTATTTTAATATCTTGTGGGATGTAATCACCACCCATAAATGTAAATATCCACCCTCTAAATAGTCAATATTCTTAAAAGTCTTTAAAAAGTTCTTTGACTAGTGAATTAACAGGGGGTGGATACACCCCCATTCTGCATGCATCTTGATGGATAGGTAAGTGACTAGCAGCTTTGCCACAAGAGAAGGGAAATTATTATTCAAGAGGCGATTTATCATGGGTGGGTAAAGTGAAGGTAGCTTTTGAGGTTAGGTTAAGTTGGGTTTGGCAATTGCCCCGCAGGATTAGGCAATTAACCATGCAGAGTTAAAGCCTCCCGCAGGGGCTAGAAATGGGAGAAAAGCTACTGGCAAAATATGATGAAACACCCCTTAAAAGGCGTTACCACAAAAGGGACTATACCCTAAGTTTCTTTGTATAAGGAAAGCCAGCTGTTAGCAAGATCATTCGCTACAGACATACAAAAATCCCATTACTTTTATAAATGATTTTCTTTATTTAGAAACAACAATGAGTGTATTGACAGTTATTCTTACAAACGATGTTACACATCCTACAACCACAAGGGAAAGGATTACTACAAATACTACTCTAATAAGCCAGAAAAACAGGTCAGTTTAGCATATAAAGGGTGTAAAGAAAAGAAAAAACAACTTTTCACAATTTTCATTACAAATCCTACAATTTTTGTTAAATTTTGTTTTTGTTTAATCTAAAAACAACATTAAATTATGAATCTAATCACCTCAAAGAGCACCACAGATCAAGACGTAGCCCTTTAGAGAATTTGGCTCAAACGAGAGAGTACATATTTTATTACAAATTAATTTTGTCTTCTACAAAAAAGATCAAATCAGTCTTAAATACTTAAAATCTTAGAGATAACTTTATCGAAGCACTTTTTAGTGCCTACTAATATAGGGGATAAAATAAAAAAAAACTTTTGGCCAAAGTATTATAAATGAAGTCGTATTAGAATAGTCCATTATTCTAATATGACGTCATTCGGAATTTTTCGGCCATAGTTTCTGAATATATTTCCTTTTTACATCTACACTACAAAGAGCTTCAACATTATGGGGTCTGTTTCCCAGAAATAATGTAAAACCAACAAGCGAATTAATCTTAAATAATATTTGGTGTGCAGTTGTAATGGTTGTCAATTCTACTATGTGTTGACCACTTACTACGGCTTAAAATTAATTTCATTGCTGGTATATTTCCAATATTTCAAGTCTTTAAGACAGCTTAACTAGTGAGCAATTGTTTTACAACCTTGACTTTATATAATTATAGCAGATAATTCCCTAAAAAAAACTATACGGGCACTAGAGGAAGAAGGGGTCTAATTGGAACCTCACCATTTGGAAGCTGCACTGAAAAGTAGATTCTTATCGGTGCATATATTTAGCTACAGACAGAAAGACACACACAGAGACAAACATCCTGTTACTTAAATATTGTTACTAGCGGCTACACCCCAAGACCTCTCTAGTAGTAATTGAGGAGAGGGATAGTGTAAAAATATTATCACTGGAAAAGAAAACCATAATTGTGTTATCTTTATTGTCTAAATTGTCCCTATTTTAGGTTAAATTGTGGAAGATGTTGTTATACAAAAGATGGAGTCTATGGAGAAACCAGATGTTACTACATTACAGAGCATAAAAACTACATGAGAAAAGTGCTTGATAAATATTCGGGGTTTCATGATTATTTGGATTAAGAAAATTTGTATAATATTATGAATTCAATGAAATATATCTTTATTCTTATATGTGCAAAAAAAGATTTTTTTTATTTACTTTAAGAAAATTATGGAAAATGTTATTTTTTAATTTCTTATTCTGTATATTCTTTTTAACTATAACTGTACAAATGTACAATTTAAGCGAATTAATCTGTCCGTAGTACATACTATTATCAAAATACAAACTCTAGACTTTTTGTCATATACCTTTATGTTAAAGGGTGGGTTAATGCAACCATCTCCTAATCAATCGCAAATAGAATCCGAATTTTGTTATAAAACTTGGCATTAGTAATCCTTGTTAGGTATATTTTCCCAAAATTGAGGTTGGAAAAGTAACGGCTAAAAGCTGGCGGCTCATCTGTAAAGCCATTTTTGGGCTATTTTCAGGGCAAGTCCGTCACAAGTCATATTCACACATAATACTCTTTGCCTATCCCAGACGTTTAAATCGGTTCTAGTTGGTAGCCGCTGATACTAGAAATCTAAAAAATAGTTTTTTGTTATCATTTTACACGAATTAAAGCAAAAATAAAAGTGCATTATCCATTTTTGAGACACAACCAGAAGGAATATGAAAAAAAAAACAATTAGATGTCCTTGTTCTATGTAAAAATACACATTAAATTTTAAAAAGGTATATTTTATTATCTCTAAAAATGTAGCCACAATGATAATCTCACACACAATGCCTTTATTTAAAAAAATGAATGTTCTTCCTTTACTTGAATCAGCTAATTATTTAAAATTATTATTTATGTATGGTTTTATGAACAATAATCTAACAAGTTCCTTTCAAGGTACATGGCTTCGCCGTAATCAATTACATACCAGAAAGTTTAAATCTATGGAAAGATTTCCTAAGTATCATTTTCGAAAATTATGGAATAACCATTGTAATAATGATTTATTAACCCACAATCAATCAAGAAAAATATTTGTTAAAAATCTAAAACAAAAGAATCTTTTTTTATCAAGCTTAACTCTAGTGTGTAACAACCCATTATGTCAAGAATGTAGATAGATTTATATTTCTTTTCAATATTGTTTAAAATGAACACAGTAATAGTGTCTGACTGATTATGACGTAACAAAAAAAAATTAGCCAATGAGAGGCCGTTATTAACCAATGGTAAAATTTATAGTGGCCTCTCATTGGCTAATTTTTTTTTGTTACGTAATAATCAGTCAGACACTATTACTGTGTTCGTTTAAAATCTGATAAATTAATCAAATTTATTTCTTGAAAATTTTTTAAATTTCGAATATTGCAATAATGGTGTGAGACTTGTATGCCCTAATCAATCTTTCCTATTATCATTCTTTCCTCTCCAATATGATTTTATCTATTGGTTATTATCTTTTTTTCTGTTTTTTTGTCTTATCTATATGGCCTGTATGAAAACAATGTGTGAATACACATTACTGCATACTTCCTACTTTTTAGGAAACTGCCATTTGAGAAGAAATTTTTTTGTATAAATTAATCATATCAATAAAATTTGACTGTATATATAAATGTATATAATATTCATTTAATTCATTTATTATTGTTTTTTTCTCTATGTATGTACACCCAAGAATAATAAATCTAATCTAATCTAATCTAGGTGTATTGTATTAAAAAAAGCTCTATGTTAATGTCTATGTATAATGATGACAGTCAAAGTAAATTACATAAAAGATGCTCATAACAATGAAAAAAATTATTTGGACTAAAAACACCAAAGATATGGGGAAATATGTAAAACATATAAAAATAGCCAAAAACCTGACCGCCATGGTATCTTTCTTAAAACGACAGGAAATTTAATTTTATCGGACTATATACATAAGAGATATGGAAAAACAAGGAAAAAATACAAAAATAGCCTGAAACCTGCTAAAAAGCAGTCCAACTGCCATGTTGTTTTCGTTAAACGACATGAAATTTAATTTTGATATCTATAACTGAAAATATTTTGGAAATCAGACCATAAGCACCAAAGGTATGGAGAAAAATTTGAAAAATACAAAAATGGCCTAAAACCTGCTTAAAGGCAGTCTGGCCGTCATAGTTGTTTTCTTTAAATGACAGGAAATTTAATTTCGATATCTATAACTAAAAAAAATTTGGAAATCGGACCATAAGCACCAAAGATATGGAGAAAAATGTGAAAAATACAAAAATAGCCTAAACCTGCTAAAAAGAAGTCCGACTGCCATTGATGTTTTATAGTTAATTGTGCTCCTTAATGATGGGAATGTTGTCAAAAAGTTTCAGCCTTCTACCTTTTATAGGAGCTGAGAAAATCACGTTTCCCCCAATTCAATAATTACGGACGGACGGTCATTGTGAATTATAGAGTAGCTTTGCTACTAAAAATTGCATGACAAGGAGTAATTAGCTTCAGGCAAAGAAATTTTTATTAAAAAAGGGAATTCACTGAAATTTTAAATATGAAGATACTTTCTAATTTTCAAGGATCTTTAGGGATAAGACAATGGACGCAAAATTTTCCCAATGATGATTAAAATTTTCTTTTTAAAACTAAAATTAAAACAGTGGGGTTGACTACCCCCCCCCCAGAAAAAAAATTCTCCTCCCCAAAAATTTTTTTATTTTATTTTTTCTTTTAAATTAAAATTTGAAAAATTGGTTTGATTAAACCTCTTGGGGCACAGCCCCTAGAGGCTAGGGGAAAAGCTGCTAGTCCCTATATAAAGTAGTAGAACTCAAACAGTAGATTGAAATTTGAAGCTTCAGATAAAAATTTACAAATCAACATACTTCTAAAATTTCTAACATGCCCAACAAATTTATGATAACCGTTGCGAGCGGACGAACAGACATATGTACTTTTTGTAAGTATAGAGTAGCTTCGCTCCTAGAAAATTAGAAAAGGTAATTCACTCAAAAATAATGAAAACGATTTGAAATAAGGATATGACGTCAATGGTTTGTCTAATAAGCATATGGTTGCGGTGAGTGTGTGTGTGAGTGTGTGTGTGTGTGTGTGTGGGGGGGGGGGGTGTATTTGTATGTGTGTGTATGCAAGGATATAAAATCAAACTTTCGAAATCTGAATTTCAGTTCCTACAAAGATTTCAAAATGGAAGCATCTCTAAAAACTATGGTATTTATAATAATTTATGGATTTTTTTTCCAAAACTAGATATTCTAAATATCCGTCCGTCCATTGGCTACGCCTCAGGTGGACAGATTTCTTCTCTTTTTAAAGAGAATAGATGCCGGGCCCCCTAGCATCTAGGGGATCTGGATTCCTTGGGATAGGGAAATGCATAATAATAGAAAAAAAACATCCTTAGACTTAAATTAAAAGACAAATAAGCCTAAAATAATCTCGGGACCTATGTGAATCTTTTCTTTATAGGACTAACGGCTATTTTTTTCTTTTTTGGAGGGGGGGGGGGGTTGTTAGGGTGTCCCAACCCCCAATAACCGCTGAAGGATAAGTATTTATATCCTTGTACATCCTTGTCGGTCTAGTGGTTACAGATATCTTAAGCTTTATACAGACGATCAAAAAGACATTGTACCACTTTGTGCAAAAGATAAGGCATTATTTATGCAATAGGTCTATCGGTAATTTGCTCTGACATCCAATTTGTACAGGATATATATGATTTATTAAGTATAATTACGATAGACGGCTGATTTTTTTAAATTGTTTCTCAGTCTCATTAGTATGTAATCAATAAGAGACGTTTGATTTCTATAACAAAATGGGATTTGTTTTACGACTTCATTTCGTTTTGGATGATTTCATTCTTGTTAAAATAGTTATAAACATTACCTTCAGAAAGCTTTGCTAGTGACAGACACACAGACAGACATCCTGTTACTTTATATATATACGGATTATTATTTGATTTTAGGTATTATTTGTTTGTCTTGGACTGACAGCAAGCCTTGTGGCTGCAGGTTCACAACCCGCTACTCCCGCTACTCCCGTTAGTGATGCAGATCAAGCTCATAGTATTGTCAAGAGATCAGAGTAAGTAGACAGATAGATAGATAGATAGATAGATAGATAGATAGATAGATAGATAGATAGATAGATAGATAGATAGATAGATAGATAGATAGATAGATAGATAGATAGATAGATAGATAGATAGATAGATAGATAGATAGATAGATAGATAGATAGATAGATAGATAGATAGATAGATAGATAGATAGATAGATAGATAGATAGATAGATAGATAGATAGATAGATAGATAGATAGATAGATAGATAGATAGATAGATAGATAGATAGATAGATATATAGATATATAGATATATAGATAGATAGATAGGTTCATCTCCCAATACTCCCGCTACTCCTGTTAATGATGCAGATCATACCCATAGTATTGTCAAGAGAGCAGAGTAAGTGGAGATAGATAGTTAGACAGATGGATAGATAGATAGGTAGATAAATAGATAGATTTAAGTGTCGGGAAGGATGAATCCACCCTCCATAAATATAATGTCCACCCTCTACATAAAAGTCTTAAAAACGTTCTTTGACTAGTAGATTGGTAGATATACCCCCCTTGTGCACGCCTCTGGATGGATAGATAGATAGGTGAATAGCGGCTAGGCTCCTAAAGGCCTTTAAGAGGGGGGTGGGGATTTTTCAATGGGATGATTTATTCTGAAAGGAAGGAGGTAGCCTCCCACTATAAATATTTACTACTTTAGTATTATAGATAGACTCACCATGGACCTATATGAAGCTTCAGACAGACAACGCATTACTTTAATACAATAATTTTTTATATATTTAGGGCCAGCAGATTCAACTTTTGTTTAGAAAGTGGTGGCCCTAAATACTGTTGCACATCCTACTACTATAATGGCAAGGATTCATACTGTTACCAAGCTCATAGTACTCCTCAACACAGGTCAGTTGCAGGGATCTAAAGGGACAAGACAATAATGATTTTGTAGTTTAAAATTATTGGTTGAAACAATTTAACACTAAACTTAATGAACCAACCAATAAGTTTTCTCTTAAGTCCCAAAAGTTGTAAGCCAAAGCCAACAAACAAGAAAACGTTATTATAAAACTTTGGGGACTAGTGTAATAAACAGTACATTGTCCCCTTTCCTTCTGGGTTGGTTCTACATGTACTTTAAATATACTAGCGGCTAGAAGACTCTAGGGGCATGGGGGGGGGGGGGGGTTCTAAATTGAACCTCGACATTTGAAATTAGTTTTTTTTTTTGGGGGGGGGGGACATTTTTTTCAGGGACTAGTCTCTTTATGAGGGTTGAGATAACCACTGCTAAATATAATAAACATTCCCTTGACCTAAATCTTGAAGTTTTTTCAGCTACTACAGATAGACACCGTTACAGACAAACATCCTGTTACCAGTGGCGTGCGAAGCACTTTGTCTAGGGGGGGGGTCATTTTGAAGATTTTGTAAAATTTTGATTATATATACTAATTTTAAATAAGGGCGTTGTAAGGGGTGGGATTATTTGATTATGGGCCTTCTACTCTTATCCCTTCTTCCCCATCCCTATTTCCCATTTATATCCCCCATATCTCCCCCCCCATCTCTTCTCCCCCATCCCTTCTCCCCACCCTGCAATGACCCCCCACCACAAAACATTTTTTATGGGTGGAAGGGGATGTTATAAAATCTCAGCAGGAAGGATGAATAACCCCATTAAAAAAAATTTGGGGGGGGGAGATAAAAACACTCATTTTGGAAATAATTTACCAAAAATTAACCTAATATGTAAAACTGATTTTAAATATTTCTTTATTGTATGACAACAAGGATGACAACATCTTTAAGTAGCAAAGCACAAAAAATCATTAATAAGAATACAGATTTAAATAGATTTAAAGAGTATCTGTTGAAATAAATATATATTTTAGGTAGAAAAAATATCCTTTTTCCTGTATGTTGTGTGATGACAGTCAAAGTAAATTACATACTGGATGCTTGAAACAGCAAGAAATTTTATTTTTTTAAAATATTATAATCCACAAAAAAATTTATCTTACCATAAAAACCAAAGATATAAAGAACTATGTAAAAAATAAAAAAAATTACTCGTCCTTTCATCTACAGATAAAAAATCTCTTAGAAATATGGAAAACTTTGGGGTATAGTCTCTTTTGTGGCAACGCCTCTTAAGGGGCATTTCATCGTATTTTCATAGTAGCTTTTAATAATTTATTAAGGTCAAGTTAGGTCAGGTGATTTCCCCGCAGGGTTAGGCAATTGGCCCCGCAGGAGCTATAAATAGGGGAAAAGCTACTGTGAAAATACAACGAAATGCACCTTAAGAGGCAATGTCACAAAAGGGACTATACCCAAAATTTAAAAGATACAAAAATAGCCAAAAACGTCCTTAAAAGCAGTCCGACCTCCATGAATTTTTAATAGTTAATTATACTCCATAATGATAAGTTTTAGCCTTCTATCTTTAATTGCAGTTGAAAAAGTTACATTTCCCCCTTAGCATTACGTACTGACAGCCATAGTGAATTATAGAGAAGCTAAAAAGTTATATCAACATATTCTACCCTCTTTAAATGGCACTTTAAAACTCTGTTAATTTTTCATTAAGTGGTGTTTCCAAGTAAGGGTGGTGCGTGAAGCGCACCTAAAAATATTTACTCTCCCTTTGAACTAAATCAAATCAGGACAACAAGAGTGGCCTATTTTATCAAGTTAGGAATATAGAGTGTAGTTAGTTTTAAGGGTTTTAATGAAAATTGCCGTAAAAAAACATGTCTTTTTGTAAGGGTATGTACACAAAAAAAATGATAAACTTATCCTGAAAATAATATGACATCATATATAGTTATTCATTTAGACAAGGCTTAGATAAATATCTGTTTCTTTTTTATATAAAATAACTTTTTGATTAAATATTTAATGTTTACAAATATTTTTATAGAAATAAAAACAAAATATACAATGTGTTAAAAAGCAGAAACCATTTGGAAGGGCGCGAAGCGCATATTTTTTTCTTCAAATATGGAGGGAGGGAGGGGTTTTTGGGCTATTTATTACACTAGTCCCCAATATTTCATATAAAATTTTATTATTTGTTGGCTCAACAACTTTGGGGACTTTAATGGAATTTTGATTGGTTGGTTAATTAAGTCGAGTTTCCATACATTTCATCCACTAATTGTAATCTATATAAGGGGTAATTTTGTGTATCATCATAGGAGATGTACAAAATTTCTTTAGTAAAAAGTTTATATTATACAAAATAAAATACTTCCTATTACCAGGTTTGTTATGTTCAGTGAAAAAAGATTATAACCTAATTTCTACGCTAATTAAAAAATTTGGTAAGGTTAAATGAATAGTAACGGTTGTTTGGCGCCAAATTTTTTTTTTTGAGTATTTCTTGATCTTATTTATGGAAACTGGGATAGTTTTGCTTTTTGTAGGGTAGGGGGCAAAAAGGGGCATTTTTGTTGACCAGGGGGGGGGGCAAATGGGGCATTTTTCAACTTTTAGGGGGGGGGGGGGCGTTTTGGTTGCTAGGAGGGGGGGGTGATTGCCCCAAATGCCCCCTTCGGTTCGCACGCCACTGCCTGTTACTTAAGCATAAGAACTAGCTGTTACGCCCTTAGACCACTCTAGTATCAAAGAGGAGGGGAAAAAAAATATTGTAGTGATTTATTTTTTCCACATGCGAAAACTGTTTTAAAGGCTAAACTAAATAGGGAGAGAGACTAAAAAGCATCACTTGCAAAGGAGAACCATATTGGTATTATATTAATTATCTAAAGTTGTTTTATTTTAGGAGTAACTGTGGAAAATGTTGTTACATTGATAAAAAAAATGGAAAAACAAAATGTGTGTACTCCAAGGAGTATAAAAACTACATCAGAAAAGTGAAAAGGTAATATTATTGAGTGGGATATCAAATACCTCGGACTGCAACGGCCCAGTAATAGAGAATTTAAAATTTCCCGCCTCATTTTAAAGGTTTAATTCTATTACTGGGTATTTGAAGTGGGGTTTTTGAGGTCTAACTCAACCCATATTTTTTCACGTATTAATTTGAAATCAATTAATACCTGGTGGATTAGAACTGGTTCTCTTCCATACAAAAAAAAGAATATGTTTAGCATTGTATAAAATCAAGTTTTCTAAAATATATAAATGTACAATAAGATTAAAACCATTTTTTTAGCCCATTCCTTTTGGCATCTCAGGCTAAAATAACTGGTTTCAATATTATAATTGTACATTTTATATTCGAGGAAAGCTGTTTATAATGCGATGTGAGAAATAACTATTCTAAAATTTACAAGAATTAATCAACGAATGTCTATCTAAAGTAACAGCCAAGTAAATTACAATTTCTAAATGAAAGCATTTGGTGTGTGTCTGTTTGTTCCTTGCAGATGTTTTTTTTGTCTGTTGTCTTTATGCAGTAATCCTAATACTACAGTAACAGGATGTCTGTGTGTTTGTACTGAAGGATCTCACTAACCTCTGAACCGATCGGGTTCTCCTTAACAGGTTAGCTTCTCATAGGTCCAGGGAAGGTTTTTACCTATTTTGGGGGAGGGTACCACCACCCTCCAAGAGAAATCGCCCCTAGAAAAAAATTATCCCTCCCAAATAAGAGACTTGAACGAAACATAAACCAATTATTTATCTAATTAGATATATTAAATAAAAAAACAAGTGCTACTAGAGGACTCTAGGGACGTACCCGCTAGTCCATAAATAAATATGTTGGCCTGAAGGTAATACTAATGCTGTTTATTTTTTAGTGCTGCTGCTAATCGTCAAAGTTCTGGTGGTGGTGGTGATGGTGTAGGCGCAGCCGTTGCTGGTCTCGCTGGTCTTGGTCTACTCAAGGGACTTTTATTCGCCCCTCTTTTGTTTGGACGTTAAAAATTTATGTGATATTCTGCTTTAAAATTAAAATTGTCCAACATAAATTTTAGAGTCCAAAATAAGCAAAACCCATCCCCTTATTTTTTCATTTAAATCTGACCCTAGAATAGCCCCTGCGGGGCTATTTTTATCATTAACTAAAAAACATGACCTAAAAAGGCAATAAAAAGGTGGGTTTAACAAAGACTGTTATTAAGATTAATACTATGTACCTTGTTTTTACATTTTGAATTTTAGCATTAAATTCAACAACATTGTGATTTAATTAATTAATAAAATGTTTTATTTATGTATTTAGAGAATAAATATATTTAAAGACTTTAATTTTCTTGTTTTTATGAGAAGCGCAGCTATAATATAACTATAATATGTCTGTACATCCGTCCATAAGAACATGCCGTAAAAAAAAGTGATGTGTAGGATGAATAAATTTTTTTGATAATATTTTCAGAGATTTTATAGGTGAGACCTATGTGTGATTAAAACAACAAAATTTATTTTTAAATTCTCTTTGTATAATAGGCATCTTTATTTTGTTTATTTTATTTAATTTTTTTTTGTATTTTATGGAGTAAACATTTAAAGATATCATTAGTAGCGAGGCTACTCTATGATTAACTTTGTCTATCCGTCAGTCAGTCCGTCCGTCCGTAACGATATGGGGAAACGTGATTTTCAAGGCTCCTATTCAGGATAAACAGCAGAATTTTTTAGGGATTAAACAAATTCTTATTCATCATATCATCATTTGGGGTGCTAGATAGATGCCTAAACTTTTAGGTTTCCATGATTTTCTCGATTCCTATTAAGGAATGACGGTTTAAATTATCGTGGATCTAAATATGTTAACATTCTACATATTTCCATCAAGTTTAATTAAGATTTGCTTATGGGTGGAGGTGCTAGATCGATTCCTAGATTTTCAAGTTTTATGATTTACTTGACTCATATGTAAGATAGAAATTTTCAAGGATTAAATAAGTTTACAATATAAAATTTTTTTACGTTTTTATGATTTTAAAGGTTTCGTGATTATCAAATTTAATGCTTATTTTTATTTTACTGCTCTTTAGTTAATATTTTCCTGATATTTATTATAAATTGTTGAGCTTCGCTACTTATATATGTTTTCATCCTTGTTTTTTCTTATTTGTTTTTTTTCCAAATATTTAAAATACATTCGAAGGAAGACGACGTTTAGATTATTTCATATAAAAATATTTTGATTTCTGTAGGGATCTAAAGGGATAGGACAATGGCCGATAAATTTATGTACTTCCTCAATTATGATACAAAAATTACTTCTAAAGTAGATTAAAATTATTGGTTGAAACGTTTGAACACTCAACATAATGAATCAACCAATCAAAATTCACTATAGTCTCCAAAGTTGTTAGGCCAACAAACAAGAAAACGTTATCATAAAACTTTGGGGACTAGTGTAATAAACAGCCCATTGTCCCCTCTCTCTCTCTCTCTCTGGGAAATATTTTATTTGAATAAACAAGGATGAAAATATTCAAAATAACGAAAAACATATATAATCAACCACTAAGGACATATTGAGAAAATCTAAATTTACTGACAAACCGAACTAAAAATAGAGTAGATACTCGTTAGAAACAAATGATTAAATCAAATTTCCTTCATTGAAATTATTTTTTTTCAAATGCCGTTTAAGAATTTACAGACTTCATTTTTGTAGATTTTTATGTGATTTTGGAGAATTTTTTCCCAGAAACAATTTTGCCTCGCCAGCGATACTATTTTTTTTGAAAGAATCCACCTCAGGTATTTAGCTATTTCATTAAAAATTAGTTTATTTTCAAAAAAATAATATGTAATTGAAAAGAATGAAACACCTAGGCCCTTAGCACCCATTCCCTCTCTTAATTTTTTTTTCAAAACAAACAAATGGGGGGAATAGGAGCGAAGCTACTAGTATCTATCGTATCAGTAGAATTAATTTATTTTATTCATAGAAATGCACTAAAAACATACCAATGTTGCTTTAAAAATTAGATACTCTATATAGTAAAAGCTCTATCTTTTTACTACTTTACTTTTTACTACTCATTCCCTACTATTACTTTTACTCAGATTTTTTTGTGAAGATTCTCTATGCAAATGAGCATCTGGTATGCAATTTACTTTGTCCGACAGTCTGACTGGCGTGCTACAAAATACAAATATTAAAGATATGTGAGTAAGGTTCCGTGATTGTTTTCTGTAATACATTTTTATTCTTGATTTTAATATGTGCAGGGAAAAGAAAATGTGATTCTGACAAACAATTCTAAAATTTACCCACAACCCCTACGTTTTATGCCAACTCTACGCCGACAAAATATTTGATTTTAGGCAATTTCAAATGGATTTAATTGGGCGAATAGCAACCCCTGAATAAATGCTTTTTGATCTCCTCGTCTGTGTTTCCATTCTACATTTTTTTGTGTTTTCCAAGGTATTTACGGAGGCATGCATGTATATTTATAATTAAAAATTTTATTGATTATCACAAATCTAAGATAATAGAATAAGAGGTTTAATACAAACCAATACATTATTACAAGGCTCGACAGCCGTGCATCAGCCGCGACTTAGTCTCAAATTAAAACCCGTTTGGATGCTTCAAATTTTTTTTTTGGAAAAGAGGGATTGCCAGGTTTAGACTGCTAGCTGAATTTTAGGAAGGTTTATTTTCCTAAAGCTTTCAGGCAACTAACGCGCGGCTGCCGAGCTCTGCATTTTTAGTACATGAAAAATATATACAGGTTAAACAATACAAAAGTAATTATATCAATTCAATTTGAAAATTGACAATTTTGATTAGTTTTATTGACGCTTAATTTTCTTTTGATTTGGAATTCTTATTAATTATTCAGTGTAAAAATAGAATATATTTAGATTAAAAATGCCCAATTTGTCTGCGATAATTTCAATTATGAGGGTTAAGACGGATAGGGCGATTCCTGCAGCGATGCACACAAACAGAAATATGCAGCTCTGAAAATAAAGAATATAAGAACAGGGGAAGGAGGGGCCTGTTAAATTTTTTGGTTCCCAAAGTTTTATAAACATGAGTTCTCATAAGTCGGCGTAAAAACTTTTAGTGCCTAACTTTTTTACTAACAATTTTTGGCGACAGAAGGGAAAATTTTGTCCATTTATCTACTTATTTGTCTAAAAAAGTCTTCTTTTGTTATTCAACTTTATCGTACTTTCCCTTAAAGTGCCTGTTGAGCACTGATATCCCCTCCCCCTTAATTTGAAAATAAAGGGGATGGTTATGTTTTTTCCTGTGGGGGCCCTTATGCTGTTTGGTCTGTACTTGAGAAGCCCTGACACTGCTAGACTACCCAGTACTCGGTATAACCTAACCTAACCTTCCCTAGAGTTATGAACAATCAAAAATTAAAACTACCTGGCCCTTATTTACAAAAAAAATATTTAGATAATAAAGGGGGAGAGGTTAAGTGCTCATCAGGCACCTAAAATCTGTTACAATTAAACATATTTAAATCAAAGGAACGTTTACTGAATGTCCCGCAGGCAAAGAAAATTTTTAGGGAAAACATCCCTAACCCCTGCACTCAACTTACCCCCAGGCCGAGAACAAGGCTTTGTCCCTGACATTCTTTCATCAGTGTACTAAAAATAATTGAACCGCCTGAAAGTGTCATGTCTGACGTCATGAAAAATACGTCTATTATTCATCTCATTTTGAGGGATTTTCTTTCCCTCTTCTCCTTTCATCCCTCCTGTTAAGACTTATTTTTATGACCTCACACATGACACTTTCCAGCCATTCCAAATATTTGGAATACTTTGTTTTGGTTTCATTTTGTGTTATAAATAAAACGAGGATGAAATCTTCTAAAGGTAGCAAAGCACTGACAAACTGACAAAGAGAGTGATAGAAGAGATGTTATATTGTCATAACAAAGAAAAGAAACACAGATAATATGCAAAAGTCTCTTGAAGCCTGACCGACAGACAGACGAACAAAACAACATATAGACTAGATGCTCTTATGTCACAAGAATCTTCACTGAAAATTTCAGATGTCTATCTTCAAAAGCAGTCGATAAAACCACATAAATCTCCATAGCGGTAGAAACTGACTGACTGAAGGACAGATAAAGTGAATAAAAGATTATCCTCTATAAAAAAAAGTGGGACCAACTGCAGTTCACGGTAAAATATTCCTGGTAACGAATATTTCCAAAAATCTATGCATTTTAAAGGCTGCTAGCTGCCAAACGGCTAAACGTACGGGTCATATTCGCACACCATTTTAGGCGACATAAAAAGGCCTACAGATAATCTGGAATAGCCAAGATCCAATGATACACAGGTAAAGCTTCACTGAAGAAAAAACGCGTAAAATAGGTTTTTTTCGCGCATTTCTCTGCACTGCGAGATAATTATGCATTATTGATTTATGGCTATTCCAGATTATTTGTAGGCCTTCTTATGCCACCTAAAACAGTGTGCGGGCCTGATCTGTAGGTTCAGCCGTTTGGCAGCTAGCAGCCTTTAAAATTCATAGATTTTTGGAAATATTGCTTATCAGGAATATTATACTGTGAACTGCAGTTGATCCAAAAAGTGTAAAGAATGACTAAAATGAGGAAAACTGTCATATCCTTAACACGTATACTAACCAATCAAATATATTCATATATTTTATTCAAGGATATCATGCTGGAAAAAAATTCACTTACTTCGCTTATGAATTACAGTATAAAAATCAAACATTAACGTTTATCTTTTTAATGATTAAATAGATAAACAAGGATGACAACATCCATAAAAGCGAAGCACTGAAACGGTAGGACAAACGGACATGAACACTTATATAGTGTCAGAACTGAATAATCAGAATATAAATGTATAAGAGTCGAAGCAAAATTGTAAGTAAACTTGTTGAAAAACTGCTTTATACATGACAGGATAATGTTTATGGACATACTTACATATTTATGACTTGATTATAGAGTTGCTTCGCTTATAACATTATACTTTGTTGTCCCAGGAATCAATATACCAAAAATCAAATCAATTGGATGATTAGATCACATAAAAATTTGTTGTTAAAAAAGTAAAATGGACGTACGGAAATTTTGGTAATGATTATAGAGTTGCTACGCTTTCTCATTCGTACCTAACTACTAAAGGAATCACCATGCAAAATTTGAAATCGATAGGACAATTCTAATATGCCTAAATTAACGAAAAAAGCTATCCCTTTAGACGGACGGACCGACCCTTATTATAGAAAAGCTTCGCTTTTAAAAATACCTCCCACTGTCTTTTGTGATTACATTGATTACACCACTCTCATGAAGGGTTCCAATTTGGTTCCTAAACACACAAGATTACATTTATTGTCAGATCTGTACATCCATCAGAATTGCCTATAGTAGACGGGATATACAACAAGATCTTATTTTGGTGTATAATTTTCTATTCACTTGATTTTTAGATTTCTAAGAAGATTAGGAACAATGTTATGACCAAAATTATAAGTTTTAATTTGTTTAGGCTATTCTATTTTAATTTTCAAGTCTTGGTATGGTTTAAAGCTATTTTTCCCTTTTGAATATAGAGCTTAGGGCATAGCCATTAGTAGAAAATATTGAGTTAAAAGTTACCTAAACATTTGTGTCAAAGGCGACCCTTTCTGAATATACATTCCAATTTGATTAACAGTCTCCAGGATTGGGTCCTTAGGAACTATCTCTACCAGGCAGGGGTGGTTGTCTAAAAATAAGTCTTTCAAAAATTTTAAAAGTGTTATTAATATCAATTTTACTTAATGAAAGAATTTTCTAATCGTGAATTGTTATTTAACATTCTTTTAGAAAGTTTATTATTATAAAGTAGATTATGGGTTAAACACAAACAATGATAGTTTGATTAATAAATAATTTTTTTGAGTTTATTAGCATATCTGTAAGTGTTCTCTTCCCTTTCTTAATTATCAATGCAAATGCTTACTTTTATACAGAAAAGCAACTTCTCCAGATGTAAGCACAACATAATTGTCCTAAAATCATTTTAAAGAGTTATAAATAAAAATCTCAAAGTTTATGTTAAGTTTCTAAATGATATAATAAATTATAAGACAAGCATAAATTCACGGACAGAAGGACAGAAAAAAAATACCAGGGAGGGAGAGGCCATTGGGCGGTTTATTACATTAGTCCCCAAAGTTTTGCAATAACATTTTGTTATTCTTTGGCTTAACAACTTTGTGGACTTTTATTTAATTTTGATTTGTTTGTTCATTAAGTTTAGTGTCTAAACGTTTTAACCACTAAGGATAATTATTACATTTTATTAACCGTTGTCTCAATATACCTTTATATCCATGAAAAATACAGGGCATGATATGTAATTTAATATCTATATTTTTGGAAACTGCCAATTTACAATTATTACAAAAGACCTCACCCTACTCTAGTTTATTTCAAAAGCTTAAAATGTAAAGTGTTTGAAACCAAAGCTCTTCACTGGTGTCCTGGATAGGAAACAGGTTTTTTTTGAGTTACGTATGACAAGACCTATATTTCTATGACCGGGCGTGTATGACGGTTCAGCACATAACTTTCATTAAATCACAGCTGATCATTTTTGTGGATTTTTTTGAAAATTACTTTTTTACCCAGATTTCATAGTTTTCCCCCCAAAAATCACAATGTTCTCAAATTTACTGCTTAGTTAATCTAAATTTATTCAAAGAAAAGTATAATAGATGACAGCTAAACCAAAGATCTTTCAGAATCAATTAACTAATCTAAGATTTGTAGTATAGAAGTTGGGTAAAAGTTATTTGAAGTTGTTATTTGAATTAATGTCTAAACAGCTAAACAAAACTTAAGTTTGTTTTGGTAGTCAACACAAAAAAATACTCACTTTTTAAGTCCCTCATGCATGCCTCATGAATTGTTATAGCATAGTTACTGGCTGTAATAAGATGTCCCTGTGAGGTTCCACCAATGAAGTTTAAACTATAATGCTTCAGAATCAGCAAAGATTCTGTATAAAGTTTTCCTTGTAATATTGACAAGTTATCTTGCTCAATATTGGTTCCTTGCTGACTTGATGTCTAAATAGTTCCTGTGTTATTGTTTGTTCCTGCTCATCATTATGGGAAACAGTCAGTTCAGTATTGTTGCTGATTTTAAAGGTTTTGATGGGTTGTGGTATTCAGGTAAACATTGTAACCTGAAAGTATTTGGACTGGGTGGTTTTAGCTGTTCTGGGTAATAAGTTTGGATCTACTGCAGTTCATAGGAAAATATTGCTGGTAATGAATGCTTCCTGGTTCGTGGCGTGACTGTAGATGGCTGTTCTCAGAGCAGCTTTTCCAGCAAACAGTAGGCTGTCCCAGCTGGCATTACTAAATATGGAACTGCAGTAGAATATCAGGAACTGGGAAATTGCTTTTTATGTATTTTCTATGGCTTACTTTTCTTTCCCTCTGGTGGAGAGAGCTTGAAGCATTTAGTTTTAAGGGTTTAGTTTGTTTCTAGGCTCCTTAACAAGATGGTCAATATAGAAAAGATTGTCACATGTAACAGCTAAGAACTTAGGATGTCTGACTTATGGTACTGTTTCAACAAATACTACAGTGCCTGCTTCATTCAAAAAGGTGGTAAAGACTATTGTAGGTGATTTGGCTGGAGAAAAAAATGGGTTCTGGCTTTTTAACCAATCATTAAGAACTGCTAAGTAAGCTTTTATGACCTTGACATAAGGATAAATAAGAGGACCTATGCTGTTGGAGTTGTCAACAGAGGAAACTAGATGTAATTAGAGTGTGGTGTTGGCATTTATGAAATTTACAGTTCGAATAGTATATGGTATAAGACCCCTCCTTGTAGGTCAGCCTGTTTGGCAAATTTGTATGCATATTTAGATCCTCTGATAACAACAAATTGTTGTCTACCTCTAAGGTATTCACATAAAACGTTACATGTACTCATTCAAGTCTAGTGCATTAATATTATGCAGTAGAACCTCATTGTTTACAGTGTCAAAAGCCTTAGAAAGATAAATGGCAACTGCCACTGTTCTGATAACTGGTTTCTTATTGTTTAGGCTGTTGTTGATTAAGGTTTTAATACTCTGTAAGGCAGTGGTGGTGAACCTGCCTGTGTGAAAGCCATAATGTTGTTCTGCAAGTTTAACAGCATCATTCAGGTAGGGACAAATCATGCAGGCAGGATAAAGAAGTGAGACAGGGCAGTAGCTGGAACCCTAATTGTCAAGTTTCCCTGGTTATTTTACCAGTCCTTCATATGCTTGGTGTCTAGAAGTGATTTACTTGTCAATACTACAATGAAAACATTGTATAAAATCATTGCTGATTCTGATTTGTTTAAACTTTTTTGGTGGAACCTCAGAGGAACCTTGTATCACATCCAGTATCTATGTTTTACCTACAAATCTTAGAATAGTCAATTGAGGTAATTGATCTTGTTATAGCTGTCATCTACTATACTTTTTTGCATGAAAATATAATAACTAAGATGGAAATGTGAGAATATTGTGATTTTTTGGGGGAAAAACTATGATAATATGGGTAAAAAAGTAATTTTCAAAAAAATCCACAAAAATGATCAGCTGTGATTTAATGAAAGTTATGTGCTGAACCATCATACACGCCCGGTCATAGAAATATAGGTCTTGTCATACGTAACTCAAAAAAAACCTGTTTCCTATTCAGGACACCAGTGTCTTACACATAGACAATGGCTGGATTTAATTATATTTATACCAGATTTATACCAGTGTTCATATTTTGCTGGAGCCGGAGCCGTAATTTTCGTTAAAAAACGGCTTCAGACTAGATAAATAAAGAGATTTTTTATAAATTATAATTAGGTAACTCTGTTTTGTCTTGTGCAAATGCCCTTTTTAAGTTTTTAAAGTCCATTTTTATCAAAAATTGAACTTTTAAAACCTTCAAAAGTCAAAAATAAAAAATATTTTTTTATGGGGAAAAAATATGTCAAGTTGGAGCTGGAGCCGGAGCCGCACCAAAATAAACGGCTCCGAAACGCTGATTTATACCATGGCTTAAAATTCCATCGGAAATAAACCGGTTCTAAACCGTAAGTAAAATCTGTAGATTTAGTCATACTTACAAGATTAAAGATTTCATTGGTTGAGATAGATTTATAAAAAAAAGATTAAAAGTGTTTGTCTTTTGGGCTGTAGAGAATGAATCATTTTATTTTCATTTTGTTATCCTCAAACATTTGTGTAAAATAAATATCTAGCCTTCAAAGCTTCAACAACTAATTCTTCAGTTTGTTGAACAACTCCATACTTTTGTCCCTGAACTTTGTCTCTGTAAATATTTTTATACCAGTCTCCCTGAATATATAAATTTTAGTTAGTCATTGAAAAATTAAGCAAGGATGATTGACCAATCATAGTGAAAATGAGCCCATAAACACTCTTTAACCTACCAACCCTTTGATTGCAGGGCATTTGGAAATCCTAACTGCAGGGTAACTATTTGTGCCTGTTTTGTGCCAAGACATTTTCCAAACTCTAATTATTAATGTAATGCACCTGACATATCAGCAGCAGGATCTATTTTCTATCTTTAGTTATGACACGGTGTTTGGCCAATATTTGAACTTACAGCATTCCTGACAATGAGCTTGTGTTATGCCTTTTATAATAAAGTCTATTAAAGAAAGCCTGCAAGAAAAACAACGATCTAAATGCTGGAAAACCACCACATGTAGACCCAATACCCCAGATTTGAAGCCTTCAGCTTTAATAACAAAAAAGTTGTATGCATTTTAAAATGAATATTAGGTCGATAGAAATTTTGAAAGGTTTCTATTACATCAAAAAAAAATAAGGTATTGGGTCTACTTGTGTCAAACTTTCTGCAATTAAAATAATGTATTTCTTACAGGATTCCTTTAGATGAATACTTACATCCTCAGCAAACTCAAACTGAGTCACATAGAATGTTCCTTTTGGTAGAGATAGCTTCATATCGTTATCTTCAATGAAAATAAATCCAAAGCATTAATATTTATTGAGACATAATTGAAAGCTTTAGACAGTCACAGAATTGGGTTTGAATCATTTGTGACTGAAACAAAACCTTTGTCTTCTAGTATGTCTGTGATGGACAATCTAATAAATTTATAGTTTAAGGTGTGGAATAAACCTTTAACCACTGAGTTTATCAATTTCTTAAATTTAGGGAAGCTTCAAATAGGTCTCTAAATAGTTTAAGGCTATCTCTTTTTAAGATTTAAGTCTTAGGATGGTATTAGGCTATTTTTCTTTGCTTACATCCCTTTTTTAAAACCCTAGCTTTCTAATAAGGAACTTTACTAGGTAATCACAAGCTAAACTAATAAAGTAAGTCTTAACCTTATCAAATAATTACTAAAAATTATTATTTACCCAAAATGTCTTCAAGTCTTTGAATTGGCATTTTAACTTCTTTCCTATTGAAAAAGAGTATAATTATATAGGATACTAGCGGCTGCGTCCCTAGCATCTAGGAGCTCTATATTCTAGGGGCAGAAAAATAGCTTAAAACCACACCCAAACTTTTTTATAAAAATAAAATGGCCCAAAACCATCTCAGGAACTATCATAAGCTTCACTGTAGAGGAGAACTATATCGGTACAGCGGTTACCGAGATCCTTCGCTACAGACAAAAAAAGGTTACTACTTAAGGATTTACTTAAATAATTAAAATCAAAGACAAAAATAAAAATATAACATTACTTAGTTAATGAGGTAGTAAGTTCAGCATTATAAGTTTCCACAGCAAAGTATCCAGTCAAGATAAAGGTAAACATCACAAATCTCCACACATATTTATATCTAAAAGGTGAAATATAAATCAGTATTTTTATATACTATTCCATATTAAAAATAGTAAGTTGTGAGAATATGAGTAATATGAATCTCCGAAATGGCTGGACCAAAGAAGTTGGGGGAGGGAATAATAATAAATAAAGGGACTGGGGAGGTAAGGGGACAAAGTGCAGTGATGGGAAAGTGAAGGAATAGTTATTCATACCATCGTATTATATGTAAACAGCTTTCCGAGAATATTAAATGAAAATTATAAGATTAAGAACAGTTTTGTTAGCATATCTTTTCAGTATGGCTGAGAACTGGTTCTTATCAAGCGAATATTAATCAGTTTTGAAGCCAAACTGAAGAGTAAATTATCTGCCCTTCTAATAAAAATTGGGCCATCCTACCTACCCACTGTTGCGTGGCCAGATGAAAAATGTTTATTTTAGTGTTAGGCAAAAATGACTTTGCAATCGTATCAGTAAGTAGGTCTAATAACACTCTTTGCTAATTTTAAAATCCAACTAAAACTAATTTTTGAGAAAATTAGATTTGAAAATTTTAGGTTCAATTTTCATCCCCTAGGATTTACCGAACAATCATGACAAGAAAAGCAAAGATTATTGATTTAAAATTTTGAACAAGTTTGCATTATAAAGTTCTTCATAAAACCACTCCTGAAGGGAGTTAATCAATGGTCATTTTTATCAGTTGCTTTGCCAAGGTCACGGAAATTCAGCCTTAAATAAATCTTATATAGAGTGGTTTATGAAAGACTTCATAAAAGCAAAGTTGTAAAGAATTGAAAAGTATGAATATTTTCTTTTATTGTCATGATTGTTCCGTAACTCCTAGGGGATGAAAATTGAATTTAAAATTTTCAAATCTAATTTTCTCAAAAATTAGATTTAGTTGGATTTTAAAATTAGCAAAGGGTGTTATTACTGACAGACACAAGAACAGACACAATCCTTTAAAAAGTAGCATAGCTACTAAAAAATTACCTTATTTCTTCAAGCATATAGTTATCTTTAGTCGACATTGTTCTAATTGAAAATGCAATATTGTCGGAAGCTAATGCTAAAATATTCCACATTGTTAATTCCTGCTTGCAATCCCTGGTCATAATTTTCATTCAATTTTAAGTCTTGTAATTTTTAAGACCATTTTTCATTATATTACAATTAAAGCTTGCATTCTATCCTATTATACAAAAGTAGTAAGCATTTTATTGTCTGTAGCAAAGGATCTTGTGAACTGCTGAACGGCTATAGTTCTCCTTTACAGTGAAGATTCTTATAAATGTAGAGAAGATTTGTTTGGGGGAGGGTTGCCTCTAAAAAAAATAACCCTAAATAACCATTGGTAAACTAACTTGTTCAAAGGCTTAGTAAGATTTTAAAAGAAAATAAAAACTTTTTATAATAGAAGATGTTTAATCAAAAAAATAAGATGAATGATCCTGAGGGCAAATAGAGTGAGAACAAAAGTAAACAAGGAGAAAACAACAGCAGACACAAGATAGGCGCCCCATACATCCTAAAAACAAAAGGGAACTATAATTAAAAGAATAGATTGTTAAATTGCTTTACCCCGATCCAGCAGAAACTATTAAAGAAGGTTTAGTAAGTATGACCCCCTGAAAAGTTGTTACAGACAGAAAGGACAGGCATAATTCTACTTTGTATCTCATAAACCATAATAGAAGTATGTGGTTTGAATATGGGAATTTTTTGGTTTTTGGTTTAACACTAGGCATGTACTAAGTATATTGCATTTGCAGTTTTATGTATCCTTATAATAAAGCAACAGGATGTCTGTTTCTTTGTGTGTCTGTTTGTACCAAAGGATCTTGCTAACCGTTGAACTGATCAGGTTCTCCTTAACAGGGTAGCTTCTCATAGGTCCTGGGAAGGTTTATAACTATTTTCTTGGGGGGTGGGACACCCCCCCCCCCTCAAAAAAAAATTAAATTCTTATTTTTTTAACTAAAATTAAAAATGAGGGGGGCACCCTCCACCCCCCAAAAAAATTTCCACCCCCCAAAATATTTTTATTACTTTTTCTTTTAAAATCTAAAATAAGAAATTGGGTTATCAAATTCGATTCCCCCCTCCTCAAGTGTACAGTGTTATCAATTAAGAGTTATTCCTGAATATTATAATTTACATTTTCTATGCCAGTAGATGAATAAATGATATATTACAAATCATTTGCTTTATTCATTATCAGAAACATTAATGTTAAAGTAGGACAATGACTTGATATAAGAGAATTAGTACAATAAGTTTTAGATGCAAATGTGGCTAAACACGTGGTGTGGGTGATGAGTTCGAATCTTGGCTCAACACTGCATCATAACTAAAGACATTAGAAATTGTTCCTACTGCTGCTATATCACATGTGCAACATAAATAGACAGAGCAGGGGGAAAGCATTGGCCAAAAACAGGCGCAACTCTTTGCCATGCATAGTTAAGACTTCCAGAGAAAGGTTTTGCGATCAAAGAGTTGGTTGTCTGTTATTTAACAGAAAAGAAGATATTAGGCTCCCTTTAGTTGTCCTATGCAGTTGGACTTGACTGTAAAGTGTCATGGACAACAGCCTTGCATGTATGAGGTAATTGATAGGTACAATGTTGTGTCTTATTCCTTAAGATTTCTGAGTCTCACCTTGAAAAGAACTGTGAAGAAAGCCCAGTATTTGTAATCATCTCCACCAGCTCCAATCTTCTTGACAATTAGGATAGTTCGTTGTAACATCATCATACCACCAAAATCAGCTTTCTAAAATATAAAAAACCCAGGTGATATATTGAAGGTAGTAATTTGTTGTTGCATCTCATTGGTAACGAATCCCAATTAGTCAAGCCATTGAACTACCTCTTTTACTATAGGTATATGAGAGATCTGCCAGTCCTACAGCAATTTACTTTCCCCCCAACATATCAATTAGTCTTGTTTCAATTGCCTTATCACTTATTTGGTTGTGTACTCTTTAACAACCACTATTTCACCAATTACATGTGCCCTACTATAGGTATATGAGAGATCTGACATTCTACATTAATTTCTTTCATATTCTTATGTCCATTCCTCTATCCCTGTATTTGGTCATAGACTATTAAACAACTCCTGTTTCTTCCGTTACCTGTGACATTCTGTAGGTATATTAAAAATCCTCCAGTCCTACATCAATTTCTTTTTCCTCCATCATCACAATTAGTTCTGTTTTCATTGATCTATCCCTGTATTCGTTTGTGGACTTTTCAACAACCCCTGTTACTTCAGTTACCTGTGACCTACTATACGTATATGAGAGATCTTCCAGTCCTACATCAATTTCCTTTCCCTCCAACATCACAATTAGTCTTGTGTTCATTGATCTATCCCTGTATTCGTTTGTGGACTGTTCAACAACCCCTGTTACTTGAGTTACCTGTGACCTACTATAGGTATATAAGAGATCTGCCAGTCCTACAGCAATTTTCTTTCCCTCCAACAGCCCAATTAGTCCTGTTTCCATTGATATATCCCTGTATTCGATCATGTGTTATTCAAGAGCCCCTGTTTCTTGAGTTACCTGTGACCTACTATAGGTATATTAATGATTCTCCAGTCCTACATCATTTTCCTTGCCCTCTAATATCCAAATTAGACCTGATACCATTGTTCTATCCCTGTATTCGTTTGTGGACTGTTCAACAACCCCTATTACTTGAGTTACCTGTGACCTACTATAGGTATATAAGAAATCTGCAAGTCCTACATCAATTTCTCTCCCCTACATCATCCCAATTAGTCCTGTTTCCATTGATATATCCCTGTATTCGATCATGTGTTATTCAAGAGCCCCTGTTTCTTGAGTTACCTGTGACCTACTATAGGTATATGAGAGATCCTCCAGTCCTACATCAATTTCTCATCCCTCCAACATCACAATTTGTCCTGTTTTGATTGCCTTATCCCTGTATTCGTTTGTGGACTTTTCAACAACCCCTGTTACTTCAGTTACATGTGACCTACTATTGGTATATGAGAGATGCGCCAGTCCTACATTAATTTCTTTTCCCTCCATCATCCCAATTAGTCTTGTGTTCATTGATCTATCCCTGTATTCATTTGTGGACTTTTGAACAACCCCTGTTACTTCAGTTACCTGTGACCTACTATAGGTATATAAGAGATCTGCAAGTCCTACAGCAATTTCTTTCCCCTCCATCATCCCAATTAGTCCTGTTTCCATTGATATATCCCTGTATTCGTTTGTGGACTGTTCAACAACCCTGTTACTTGAGTTACCTGTAACCTACTATAGGTATATAAGAGATCTGCAAGTCCTACATAAATTTTTTCCCCCTCCATCATCCCAATTATTCCTGTTTCCATTGATATATCCCTGTATTCGATCATTTGTTATTCAACAACCCCTGTTTCTTGAGTTACCTGTGACCTACTATAGGTATATGATAGATGCGCCAGTCCTACATTAATTTCTTTCCCATCCAACATTACAATTAGTCTCATGTCTATTCCTCTTTCCCTGTATTTGGTCATAGACTATCGACCTAGCCCTGTTACTTTAGTGACCTGTGACCTACTATAGGTAAAGATCTGCAAGTCCCACGTCAATTTCTTATTTATATGTATATTAAAGATCCTCCAGTCCTACATCAATTTCTTTCCCCTCCAACATCACAATTTGTCCTGTTTTGATTGCCTTATCCCTGTATTTTGTTGTGGAATTTTCAACAACCCCTGTTTCTTTAGTTACCTGTGACCTACTATAGGTACATGAGAGATCCTCCAGTCCTACATCAATTTCTTTCCCCTCCATCATCACAATTAGTCTTTTGTTTATTGATCTATCCCTGTATTCGTTTGTGGACTGTTCAACAACCCCTGTTACTTCAGTTACCTGTGACCTACTATAGGTATATAAGAGATCTGCAAGTCCTACATCAATTTCTTTCCCCTCCATCATCCCAATTAGTCCTGTTTCCATTGATATATCCCTGTATTCGATCATGTGTTATTCAAGAGCTCCTGTTTCTTGTGTTACCTGTGACCTACTATAGGTATATGAGAGATCCTCCAGTCCTACATAAATTTCTTATCCCTCCAACATCACAATTTGTCCTGTTTTGATTGCCTTATCCCTGTATTCATTTGTGGGCTTTTCAACAACCCCTGTTACTTCAGTTACCTGTGACCTACTATACGTATATGAGAGATCTGCCAGTCCTACATCAATTTCTTTGCCCTCCATCATCCCAATTAGTCTTGTGTTCATTGATAAATCTCTGTATTTGTTTGTGGACTTTTGAACAACCCCTGTTTCTTGAGTTACCTGTGACCTACTATAGGTATATGTGAGATCCTCCAGTCCTACATCATTTTCCTTGCCCTCTAACATCCAAATTAGACCTGATTCCATTGTTTTATCCCTGTATTCTGTTGTAAACTATTGAACAACCCCTGTTACTTCAGTTACCTGTGACCTACTATACGTATATGAGAGATCTGCCAGTCCTACATCAATTTCTTTGCCCTCCAACATCCCAATTAGACCAGTATGTGTGACTTCATGTCCATTGAATTTGATAGGTTTAGCCAACTATAAAAAAATTTGGTTTGAGCTTTTATCAGCGATCTTAAGGGATAAGCTAATAGATAAAACTTTGTGGTTGAAATATTCAACACTTCTAGTTGGAACCAACCAATCAAGATTAATTCCAAGAAACATAAGCCAGCAAGTGAGAGATTGTGTTCATAGATTTTACTCCCCCCCCCCCTTAAAAAAAGCTTGGACGTCTTTGCATACTATATATATATTCTATTTCATCAGAACAAGTAATGGCAAGGGCCAATAAACCAGGGATTAATTCTGTAATCAAATTACTCACCAACGATCCATATCCACCATCTTTAGAAGGGATAGCCTTGTAGGTAAAATTCATCTGTTTTTTCATTATCTCAAATAATTTGCCAAATTTCAGGTCAAACCCTGTTGACTTGTTATACCTTAACAAATAGAAATATGATTGATTTTGAAAGCCTGCAGCAAATACTCCAGTGGCGTGCAAAGCGTTTTTAAAAGGGGAGCACTAGAAATTTTTTAAATGCTCCATATTTGATAATTTAAAGTTTAATAGTTAAAAACTTTAGAATAATTTTAGAAAGTTTTTAAAATCATTTTTATATGCATTTTAAATTTGAAAAAAAGGTTTAGTATTCCTGTAGGTTGAAACGTTTGGATACGAATATTGAATAACAATAAATCAAGATTAATAACTAAAAAGTCAATGAATAAGAATATTTTATTTCTTCAAAACTTTGTGTACCCTCTGGGTATCATAAAGATGTTCGCAATCCTTATGAAGGTATGTAATGCATGCAATTCAACTAATTTTATAGACCTAACCAACCAACCAAAATAATGAATTATAAAGTAGCTTCTGATTGAAAATGTATTTACGTAAGGTATCCTTCATATTCAATGTATCCGACTGTTAACTCCAGACCCTGCAAATCGACTCTAAAATATTTATAAGAGTTAGAATTCAATTTCTCGTATTCATTCGAATCCGGTGGATAGGAACTGATTCTCATCCATATGAAAAAACTATGTCTAGCATCGAATTATATCCAGCTTTCTACAAATATAAAAATGTACAATCATAAGATTAAAACCTGTTTTTTTAGCCCTGAAGTGCCATATCCGCGGAAAGCTGTTTATAATACGATGCGAGAAATAACTATTAATATTTTTAAGAGTTAGAATTCAATTTTAATTTTACTCTTGGCTAAACACCTATCCTTTAATGACATCCTTAATTTTGTAATGAAATAGACTAAAACCTTCAATGGCCTACATAAATCATATGTGAGTCTTGTTTTTAAAATCAATTTTAGATATACGTTTAAATAATTCAAAACATAATGTAAATCCTCAAATATTTAACTTTAAAAGGTTAGGTTAGTTAGAACCGGTTTTAATCCAGCGGAAAGAACTAAAATATTTACCCGGATTCAGTCTTTTTGCCAGTCAAATCCAATGGCTTCAAAAATGACACCTTGTCAAAAGTGGCCTAAATAAAAATGGAAAATCACAAAACATTTATAGATATAAAAGGATGACAACGTCCACATGTACTAATGTAGCACTCTAACACATATATTGTTCCTCAAAAATTTTTGCTGTCTATATTAAATAGCAGCCGAAAAAATCAAATTCCCTTCATAGCTTGTGCATGGACTGAAGGACGGACAAGTAAAGTTAAATACAAAGTAGCTTCAGTACTAAATATTTCTTGATTAGTGTTTAAATAATTAACCAAACCTTATGATAGACAACTTGAAAAATATCAAACTGGGAGTTGATCAAATATTTTGTGTTGTTGTATCCATTAGCCTCAAAACTAAAATAATATAATCCAAATATAAAAGTAACATGATATCTGTCTTTGTGTCTGTCTGTACCAAAGAATCTCACTAACCGCTAAACAGATACGGTTCTTCCCAAGATAAATCGCACTGAGAAAAATATGACTTCCAAAATTTTTTTTTTTATATTTCTTTTTAAAACTAAAATTAAAACTTAGGTGCCCTAGAGAACTCTAAGTTATCTCGCAGCGCACATAAATACGCGAAAAGGCTTATTTTACGCGTGTTTTCTTCAGTAAAACTTTCTCTGTGCATCATTGGATCATGGCTATTTCTAATTCACCTTTTAACGGTGTGCAGGCAAAGCATGTGCGTTGAGACGTTTGGCAACTAGCAGCTTTTAAAGTTTATAGATTTTTTGAGATAATCAATCCCATGAAGATTTTACCGCGAACTGCACCAAAACTGTACCTTAGTGGAATGGTTGTGTTATCTGTAAGGAAGATGAACGTCGTATGAGTTGTTTGAATTACACCCTACAAATATACAAAATTATTGCACTCACAATAAATCATTTATAATAGCAAAGAAATTCTACAATTTTCTTGTCTGCTCGTCCTTCTAGTCTATCAATCTATGGGGTAAATGTGATTTTCTCATCTGCTACTTAAGATAAACTACTGATTTTTTTGGTAAAGATACCCTATATACCCATGATCATTCAGTGTTTAATTTACTTATAACGTTGGTCTATCAGTCATGCTACAAATATGTTAATATTAACCCATTTTTAAAATCGTAGCTTTTCTATAATTAGGGTCGGTCCGTCCGTCCGAGATAGATAGCTTTTATTCATTAATTTAGGCATGTTAGAATTGTCCTATCGATTTCAAACTTTGCACGATGATTTCTTTAGTATTTAGGAACAATTTAGAAAGCGTAGAAACTCTATAATCATTACCAGAATGTCCGTATGTCCATTTTAAACATGTTGATTTTTCTACTTTTTTAACAACAAATTTTTATGTGATCTAATTATCCTTTTGATCTGATTTTTGGTAATTGATTCCTGGGACAACAAAGAACAACATTATAAGCGAATAACTCTATAATCAAGTCCTAAAATGTAAGTATGTCCATAAACATTATCCTGTATCAAGCAGTTTTCCAACAAATTTACTTACAATTTTGCTTCGACTCTTATACTTTTATATTCTGATTATTCAGTTCAGACACTATACAAGTGTTAATGTCCGTTTGTCCTACCGTTTTAGTGCTTCGCTTTTATGGATGTTGTCATCCTTGTTAATTAAGACACATGTGAAAGCTTTTGTGATTTTTTTTATTTATGAAAATTCCTTATTTATGCCCTCTAAACATTTGCTATTAAAATATCTTTATCCGTCTATCCATAATGCATTATTGCAATCTGCTAGTCATTTTAATTGTTGGGATATTTTGTACACCACAACTGCCCTCGCATTTGTTCTTGTTGAACCGCAAAGCCCAAGTTACATTTACTTTGTCAGGTTGATTGCAAACAATTATTGTTGATTCTTGCGGGGGTGATAGCACACTCTAAATAAAAAAGATTATAATGTTGTATTATATTAAATTAACAGGAAATCTGACTGTTTTTTTGTGTGTAACCACTCAGGGAGTAAGGGAGGAGACATTTAATTAAATTTAAGAGTTTTCGCTGAAAGACCATGAAATCCAGATTTATCCAGAAAATGTTTAGGAAATTTTAAAGGGTAAGTTAATAAAATTTAGAAAACTATAAAATAAAAAGTTCCAAGAAAAAAAACATTCATTTGAATATTAGATTACCAGCACATCAGACTGACGTAACCATTATGTAATTAATTGCTAGAAAATTGTCCCAGAAACCAGTTCAACCCATAGCCCCATAACCCCAAATTGTAAGGGTTCTTATAATGTTTATTACACAAATATCACAATAAAGTTTTTTTCTATGAAATAATATTTTCTTGAGAAAAAAAATTGTTAAAACCAGCCATCTCATAACAAATTAAGTTTATTGATACTCGTCTGCTATATTCAAAACTAACGTTGTGAGTTAGCAGCATTTGATGCGCTAGTACCCAAAGCCAGTCAGAACCTGCTAAATTCTTGCACATTCCCTTTAAGCCAGTACCCAAAATCTAAGACTCCTAAAAATTGAATATTCGATCCATTGTCCCTTCCCTTACTCCCTGGTAACCACTAGACCAGCTCTCCTTTACACTAAAGCTTCTTATTGGTCAAAAAAGTTTTTTTTTATCTTTTTACCAATGTGTAGGATGCCTTCACTCTCCGCAGAAAAATAAATTATCCCCCCTTCACACCAAAAAATACGTAAATTTTTTACGTTAAATTTTTAAAAACTTAATAACCTAACATTAATTTACACATTAATAAATTTAAAATTAAAAATTACCCGAGCAATTTTCAGGTTGAGACGTTTTGATGTATAGAAATCATTTATCATGGACAGTGTTTCATCTGTTGTATTACAATCCACCATGTAGATAACTAATATAAGATAAGATAATTATTTATCATCTACAATGTTTTATCTGTCGTATTTCAATCAACCATGTAAATAACTAAGATAAGATAATATAATCATTTATCATCTACAATGTTTTATTTGTCGTATTTCAATCAACCATGTAAATAACTAAGATAAGCTAATATAATCATTTATCATCTACAATGTTTTATTTGTCGTATTTCAATCAACCATATAAATAACTAAGATAAGCTAATATAATCATTTATCATCTACAATGTTTTATTTGTCGTATTTCAATCAACCATGTAAATAACTAAGATAAGCTAATATAATGTATAAAAATAATTCATCATGTAGAGTGTTTCATCAGTTGTATTACAATCAACCTTGTAGATAACTAAGATAAGATAAGAATAAACATTTTTTTCTTTAAACACTTTCTTATTTTTCTTTTCTCAATTTTAGTTGTAAATTTTTTTTAGATAAATATGATTTTCAAAAGAATTAAGCGTTGATTTAAAAATGAATTAATTACCCATTGATTATCCTTATATAACCCCTGTAATTTTATCCTTGTAAAACACCATGTTAATGTTTTTCATTTAGAAATTAACTGTATTTTTTCTTCTAGGTCTTTGTTAACTTTAACTGATGTGCTATTTTTGGCCATACTTTTTCTTGTTGTTTAATATTTTTTTTACCCGAATTATAAAATAATACTATAGAGGAGGAAGAGGATAAATAACTGTATGTCCCCACTGCAATTACCCTGTGCAGACTTTTAATTGGGTCTTTAAAAATGAGCCAATAGCATTGGGAATTTTTACACAGCCAAGCCGCTTCAAAAGATAAGAAATCAATATGCTAGCAGACGTAAAAGGTCCAAAACAAAGAGATACAGGTAGTTGTCTGCTTTTACAACTATATTTATATATTTATTACCTGAATTATAAAGTAGAGGATCAATAGTGCGCAAACTATCAAAATATTTCACCCATTCATCTGTTGTAAAACCGGCTACCTAAGAATTTTAAAATTTTTTTATTTGGCTAAAACCTATCAAAGTTAGCTGACTAAGTTACTTTTAATACATACTTTTTTATGTCTAAGAAAGGCAAAAGATATTCCTTTCTAGTATACAGTGGCGTGTAGAAAATAGCCTAAAACCATCACAGGACCAGTAGGCATATTCCCTGAAGAGTAGAGCCCAATCGGTTCTGTGGTTACTGAGATCTTAAGCTTCAGACAGGCACGATAATCTGATGTAATAAATTGAAAGCTTGAAATATCTTGTTAAAATCAGTTCAAATGCAATAATCAAATCATTCCAAAAATAATAATCAATCAGATTTATTTATTATATGTAATTTATAACAGAGTGTAATTATTGTAATTATGATAGTAATAGGTACAAACATATTATGTAACCTATAGTAAAGTAAACACAGGAATCTTAAGGGATAAGACAATGAATGATAAATTGATGTACATTTCCAATGATGATTACAAATTTACTGCTTCTCTAGATTAAACTATTGGCTGAAACGTTTTGACACTTAATAAATCAAACAAATAATACGAATATAAAAATGTACAATCATAAGATTAAACCAGTTTTTTAGCCGGTGCCTTCGGCACCTTGGGGCTAAAAAAACTAGTTTTAATCTTATAATTGTACATTCTATATCCGCGGAAAGCTGTTTATTATACGATGCTAGACATAGTTTTTTCGTATGGATGAGAACCGGTTCCTATCGACCGGATTCGAATGAATACGAGAAAATTATTAAAAGTACCCAAAATTTTTAAGCGAATAAATAAGAAGACGATATTATAAAACTTTGGGCCCTACTTGTCTAATCTACAGTCAATGTTCCATCCCTTCCTGAGAAAATCAGTGTGCAGTGCAGTAGCGTAAAGGAGTTGGGGTGTTGAACAGATTTCTCCCCTCATAAACTGTTTGATTAAAATTTGTGTTTTTTTTTAACGAACGTGTCCTAATTTTTGTGATTTAAAAAAATAGCTAGTCGATGCTTTTAGTAAGTAGTAGATATAAAATGATCCATAGAATTTAGATATGCTATCGTTTTTTGTAGACCTCTTATTTTTGAAGTAAATAAAGTTTTTTTTAAAAAAAGGAGGTTGGTTTTAAGGTACTAAAACGCAACGTTATGAACAACAATAGTAAGATCTTTAATTTGACACCTCACTTTTAAATTATGTTGACTAATTATTAAAAAAATGTAATTTGTTGAACCCCGGTGAATCAAATTTTTGAACTTTAGGAGCTCATCATGTATGGGTTAAAGAAAAATCACAAAAGTCAGGACCCGTTCTTAAAAAAATTATTTACAACCACTGAACTGATTTGGGTTTCCCTTTTAATGTAGTTACCAGGAAAGTTTAAAATTATTTTGGGGTAGGTTATTACAACACACTCAAGAGAAAACGCCCTTTGAAAAAATTGACCCTCCCAAAATATTTTTTTCAAAAGTAAAATTGCAAATAGATAGTTGTTGACTCCCCCAAACCCCCCCTCCCCCCCCCCAAGTGCCCCAAGAGGCCTCTAGAGCCCCCACCAGTTGATAGAATAAAGTAAAAACATATCCATCTTCCCAATTGTATTGTGTGTAAAAGAACTATTTTTTGTCAACACAGAATTAATTATTAATTAAACTCATAGATTATTTATTTTAACATAATAAAATTGTTTATTAATTTACCGGATGCCTAAACATTAAACAAACATGATAAAATCCATAAAGTTTTGAAGGTTAGATTTTTAAAATTTCATTTTGGAGGTTGGGGCTACTATTCCCCCCAAAAAATATAACCCTTCTCTGGACCTGTAGGAAGCTTTACTGCAAAGGAGAACCATATTGCTTCAGCGGTTGGCAAGATCAAACACTGCATACAGACAATCAGGCATCCTGTTACTTTTAAATAAGGATAATAGATTGCAGTTCTTTTTAATGTATACTTTTTAATTATTTACAAAACCTTGATTTTATTGTTTTAATTACTTTTGCAGCCAATTTAATCCAAAAAAGTCTTAAATTAAAGATTTAATTGCTAAAAGACAAATAAAGAAAGTTTGTTTAGTCTTTTGGGTGACAAGTCTATAATTTCATAAATTATATTAAAAATACCAAGGCATTTCTTCAACTTTATTATTAATGACATTTGGTTTTCATAGTTTTTTAAGTATCGAAGCAAACAAAAATCATTGATGAGCAAATGTTCAGTTTTCATAAATCAAGAATAAATTTAAGGGAAATCTTCACAAAAAAATCAGACATCTATTTTTAATAGCAGCTGAGAAATTCACATTTTCACATAAAGACCCCCTAAATTTGTAGTAAGAAAAAATCCATTTCTTTCCCCAAGTGTCTTAATATATTTAAAAATCTTCTAAAAAATATTTTTAAAATCTTCAAATAAGGACACAACAGATCTAAAGTATAGATGTATATACAGATAACTAACTCCCTTCCTCTTTCGTCTGCTACCAAATTATTTTCTGCTACTTGGCTGTGTTAATACACGCCACACCAGTGGTTGATTCTCAATGACCCAATTGAAAGTCGAAACAAGGACATTGCGATGAAGAATTTAACCCTCTCAATCTAGTGTTTTACTCTAATATTAGGATTCTTGTAGAAATGGACAAATGGATTTTTTTTCCCAGATGGTCTTGAATAAAATCTATTTATTTCTCCGTTGGTCTTACCCGTGTAAATAAATAAACCAAAAGTCTTTGTCTGCTAAAAATTCCTTTTTAAGTTTCACAAATTCAAACACATAATTCTAGTTAAAATTCAAACTTGATAGAAAAGTCCTTTCGGTTTAAACCAAAAGTACTCCAAGTCCAAAAATTCTGATAATAATTTCATTTGTATTGCTTCGAAACCGATTAATATCCGCTGGATTAGAACCGGTTCGAAGCCATACTTAAAATTCATGTATCATATCGTATTATATCCAGTTTTCTACAAAAATAAAAATATACAATCACATATTAAAACCAGTTTTATATCCGCGGAAAGCTGTTAATAAAATGATGCGATATATAACTATTACCTGATTTGTAAAAATAAGAATAAAAATAGCGAAACTATTTTTAATAACCATTCTTGTGTACAGTGATTCTTAAACTAACACATTCTACAAAAACCTCTACAAAAAAATTTAATTTCTTTTTAATATTATTAAATTAGAAGCTAATTACCAGGGATAAGACAATGGGCAATAAATGAATGTACTTCCCCCATTATGATAAAACATTGTTTGTAAAGTTTGGACCAGCTTATCAAGTTTTAATGAAATACCTAAAGTTTCTAAGCCTACAATATAGAACATTTTTATAAAAACTTTGGTTACCAGTTCAAATGATTTACAGTCCAATGTTCTTTCCTTCCCTGATAATTACCCAATTTACGATGAACTGAAATTTAATTTCCGAATGTGTACACAGTTTCCTCGGTGTTTCCTCATCCTATCTCAATATTTACTACTAGCTAAAAAACTTCAAACTTCCAAAAAAAAAAAATTAATGTATAAACGATTTATGCATTATGCATTCAAAATTTAAATTTTTTGATTTTTTGGGGGGGAAATTTGACAGGGAGTAAGGGAGGGGACAATGGGCAAATAATTCAATTTGAGAGTTTTTGAAGAAAGGCCATGAAAACCAGAATAATCCCGAAAATATGGTGGAAATTGTAGAGTGATTGTTGATTAAATCTAGAAAACCATAAACTAAGAAAAAAGTTCCAAGAAAAAAAGCAATCATTTGAAAATAAGATTATCAGTATTACAGACTGTCATAACCATTCTGTAATTAATTACTAGAAATATCTCCCTGGATCTCTTCAAATGACAGGGAAAAAGAAAAGAGATTTGAGGGCAAGTGATGTGAACACGGAAAAAAGGGGCAGGCAGGCGTGTAGCTGGATGGGCAAGTATATGACCTGCACGCCTTCCTGCCCCTTTTTATCCTGTTTATTTCCCCCACCTCCCTTCTCCATTTCCCTTTCTCATCTACTTTTAAAAAGGAGGTGGGGATGAAGGGGGTGAAATATAGTATGGGAGGGGGGCCGTGTATTTATATTTGAACTACTCTCTGTCTGCAAAACTATATATATTCAAAACTAACATAGCGAGTAACGGCATTTCTTGCACAGGTCCCCAAACTCAGTCAGAAACTGCTAAATTCTTGCACATTCCCTTTAAGCCAGTCCCCAAAGTTTGAGACTCCTAAAGATTGAATATTCGATCCATTGTCCCCTCCCTTACTCCCTGGAAATTTGAAGCTTTTTAGCTAGTAGTAAATATTGAGATAGGATGAGGAAACACCGCGGAAACTGCGTACACATTTGGAAATTAAAATTCAGCACATCCAATTTAGAGTTTACGCACAGACTAAAAAAACAAGAACTTGTATACCCATAAAAAGCGAAGCAATTTTTTAAGGAATAAAAAGCCTAGTCTGTTTCGTCAGGGGGAGTTTAAAATTTCAGGGGTGAAAAGGGGAAAAGGCAGGCAATCTAAATTTTAAGGAAGTTATCAAAACTGTGAAACTGATTTAGTGTCATACTGACCTACCATTGGTCAATTTAAATGTATAATGCCTAAAATTGGTGATAAAAAATGACGTCATACAATACGAATGACCAATGATAGGTCAGTTTACATTTTACCATTGGTTAATTACAATGTATACTTGCCTATCATTGGTCATTTGTATTGTATGACGTCATTTTTTATGAGGCACTATAAGGTCCTTCAAGTTTAGCCATTAAATTATCCTTTGACTTTTCAAACGCAGGTACATACACACTGACACAGTCTAGTATAGAGTAGCTCTGCTAATCCGACTAATTATGGTTCTGTTCAGGTATACTTTCAACCAGGGAGGGAGGGGAAATTAGAATTGAAATTACACTGGTACCCAAAGTTTTATAAACATGTTATCTTATTTGTTGGCTTAAAAACGTTGGATACTTTTTGTTGAATTTCGATTGGTCAAAACCATTTACTTAATAATTTAATTTACATAAGATGTAATCTTGTTTATCATCATTGAGCAAGGCATAGGTATCAAATGATAACCATCGTCTTATACCTTAAGATCCCTGACTATGAACTGATTCTATTCAACGAGGAGACTTTAAGTCAGTTATTTTTATCATTTTATATTTGTTTCAAATTATATTAAGCCTTGAAACAAAAAAAGTAGACATGTCTTAATATGAAAACTTTATAGATAAGTCTGTTCAAAAACAGAAATCATAAGGGATAAGAAAATGGGCGATAAATTGATGAACATCCTCAATGATTATAAATCGAATTACCCCTTCTGTAGATTTGAATTATTATTTTAAAGTTTTGGACTCGATATGTTAAGAACTAAACAATCAAAATTTAGTAAAAGGACCCAAAGTTTTTGAGTCGACGTTAAACCTTGGGTATCAATGTAATTTACAGTCTAATGTCCCCTTCATCCCTATTTGATACGCCTTTTATGGACATAATTATTCTTGTTAATATGATTGACAGACAATTTGATAGTTTCAATGTAAATGTTGAATGAAAACTAATTTAATATTTTTTCAGTGGAAATTATTTGTTAAGAAAATTAGTCGGACTGGTGTCAGGGCAGTTAGGAGCGAGGCTATTCTGTAAGTCACAAGGATATTAAGCAGGGAGGGAGGGGGGGGGGGGGACATTGGACTGTGAATCACACTAGCCCCCAAAGTCTTGTAATAACGTTTTCTTACTCGTTAGCTTAACAACCTGTGGGACTTTTATTAAATTTTGATTGGATGGTTCATTTAGTTGAGTGTCCAATCGTTTCAAACCACTACAATAAATACAATCAATTTAAATACATCAATTTATTGGCTATTGTCTTATCCCTTAAGATGAAACCTCCTCAAAGGTTATAAACAAAATACCCCTCATGTACATGATTACAATCATTGGTGAAAATGTTTGGACACTGCAGATTTAAACCAACAAATTAAGTTCTAGTAAAAGCATCCAAAGTTTGTGGGCCCATGAATGAGAAAATGTTTAATTTTGGGTACTTTTAAGAAAAAAAACCCAATTTTGTAGCCTTGAAATTTTTGAGTACTTTTAACATATCTTGATTGGTTGGTACAAACTAGCAGTGTGCAAACTTATCAGTCGGTAACCCTATTTGGTGTTGTCATTAATTTATCGTCTCATCCCTTAAGGTCCATGTAAGTTGTCAGTTTTTAAAAGCGAAGCTTTTCTATAATTAGGGTCGGTCCGTCCGTACGTCCGTAACGGATAGCTTTTTTCGTTAATTTAGGCATGTTAGAATTGTCCTATCGATTTCAAATTTTGCATGGTGATTCCTTTAATAGGTACGTTTTAGAAAGCGTAGCAACTTTATAATCATCACCAAAATGTCCGTACGTCCATTTTAAACATGTTGATTATTTTTACTTTTTTAACAACAAATTTTTATGTGATCTAATCATCCGATTGATCTGATTCTTGGTATATTGATTCCTGGGACAACAAAGTATAATGTTTTAAGCAAGGCAACTCTATAATCAAGTCCTAAAAATGTTAGTATGTCCATAAACATTATCCTGAATCAAGCAGTTTTTCAACAAATTTACTTACAATTTTGCTTTGACTCTTATACATTTATATTATGATTATTCAGTTCTGACACTGTACAAGTGCTAATGTCCGTTTGTCTAACCGTTTCAGTGCTTCGCTTTTATGGATGTTGTCATCCTTGTTATTATAGCTTCCCTACAAATTATTATCATTATTATCTAGATTGAATGTTTATTATCGTAGTTATTATTAAAACAGACCAGAAGGTACAAAATTAAGTGGTGGCCTGCACAGTGCACACGGTTTTGCCATGACACTTTGACACCCCACTTAAACCAAAATCGAAGGATCGTTGGAATTTCAAGGCTTATTATTGAGGTGTGTTTTTTATAGGGGTTGGTAAAGGGGGTGATTTTTTTTTTTTGGGGGGGGGTGGGGGGTAAGGTGTAAAACATATTTTGAGGTGGGGGGTTACTTACTACTACTTTTTTTTTGAGGGGGCAGGGGGGGGGGGGACTAAAGTAAATTTTTTTTATAATATTTAATAAGAAATAATACAATTTTTTACGAATATTTTTGGGGGGTTATACTTCCTTTTTAATGGACAGTCTTTCTTTAAACAAGTATGACAAAATTCATTAAAGCAAATTAAAACGAACATCAAAGAACAAATATTAACTAACCGTTACATAGATCATCATACAAAGCTTAAAATCGGTAGGACAATTTTAAAATTCATAAACAGACTTAGTCAGAGCTATGCGCTAAGGTATAGGCGAACGTAGGGCCACAATAAAGAAATTATTGTTTTGTAAAATTTTATAAAAATGGATTAATCTAACTTTTTTATATCTACTCCTGAGTAATATTAATTAAAAATTTAAGAAAGACATATTTTAAATGCACTTTATGTATATCTTAATTGTAAAATATTTATTATATGACTTTGTCATTAAAGGTTTTTTAAAATCATTAAAATGCAATTTGTTTCTTAGTACAAATATTTGATTATGGAAAGAAAACGAAGTAGCGGGTTACTATTTTCACAGTAGCTTTTCTCCTATTTCTAGCCCCTGCAGGCGCTCCAACCCTGCAGGGCAATCATCAACATTTACCTAACCTAAAATAAAATAAACTATCAAAAGCTACTGTTTAAATACGACAAAACCCGCTACTTCGTTTTCTTTCCATGATCCAAATATTTTAACGCTCAAAATTAATATTGGTATTTTAATGGTATAGAAAGACTAGATGAACAATCCATTATCTTCACGAATTGTAACCCAGTTTAGGAACAATCCGTAAACATTATTGGTTTAAAAGCGTACACACTTTTGTATGTTATAAGTTATTAAAGCTCCATTTGAGCCCTGATATTAAAAAAAAAATTGAAAATAAGAAGGGGGGGGGGGGGGGGGGGTTATAACCTTTTACTACTCTCAATAATGATTATCAAAATTACCCCCTTAAAAGCGAGAACACTACTTGTCTGAACTAACAAAACAACACTTAAAAAAGTACCCATAATTTTTAAAGCCAAGGAATAATAAGAGAATCAAGTAAAAAAACATTGGGGACTAGTAAAATTTATAGTCAATGTTCCATCCTTCCCTAAAAGTACCCAAATATTAGTTGATAGGATATATTTGACTAGCGGCTACGCCCCTAGAGGCCTCTAGTGACATTTAATTTTTTTTTTAATTTTAAATATCTAATTTGAGAAATCATTTGTCTATGGTCAATCAGTTGTTAAATTCATGTCTCTTAGGAGGGTGGTGGTGTGGTATTCGGCAACCGTGAGCCATGCCTATGGCAACCCTGACCTGGGTTCGGGGAAGGGCCAAGGGCCCTCCCCCGAGTCCTGGGGAAGGGGTCTGCCGACCCCCTCCCTATGCCTAAAATTAATGATAGATTCTGACAGCCTTATTATGGTTAAGCTGTATTGTTAATTCCCCCCACCCTTTCCAGGGATGGGGGATCATTATTGCCCAAACTGACTATTGTATATGTATTATATTGATTTTGTTTATGATTATTTATTCCTATCTGTGTATTTATTGTTTGTTGTATATAAAGTTAGTAACCCTTAGACCCTGAATAAAGACACAACTGAATAGACTTTGTTTATTATTTAGTGATTGCTAGAGAAGCGTAGCTTCTCTATAGTATAGGTGTCCACGTCTGTTCACACTGCCGTAGTCATTTGAACTCTGGTGTCTGCCATTTATCCTAGGCGGATACCACAACTTTTGGTGACAGCTGTGTGAGATTATGGCAAACCACAAGTGTAGAGCAGACGCGCAGCTGAGGCTAAGGTACTCCCAGCAGTGAAACTGGCAAAACTGACACAAGCAACCTGAATTACCCACCCTGGATAGCAAGGTCTAACTCTGCATCCGGCAGTTGTGGAAGCGAAACCTAGCGAAAGACCACTAAGTGTGGTGGAACCCGAGCTGCGGAGAGTAGTGAAATCGGACGAGAGACTGCGGAGAGCAGCGAAACTTGACGGAGAACCGCGAGAAGCGCCGACATCTAACGGAGAATTGAGCGCTCAAGGGCTGAAACAGGCCTGCGGACGGGCTGAAACAGGCCAACTAAGTGTAAACGGCTGAAAATAGGCCAACATTTACTGCAAGAGATAGCAGGATTCGAACCAGCGGCGCTGCAGGAAGGGACATTCCCTGCCGCCACCAGCCGGATTCGGATACACGGCGCTGCAGGACGGGACATTCCCTGCCGCTGACAGGCTGAAACAAGCCAAATAGCTGCGAGCTGCGAGCGAACATACGAGTGTAGTGTACCAAGCAGAAGAAAAACTACGTTAACCCCATCTAGAAAAACAGATATTATATCACATTGTAGGGATTACCACCCTAGTGTGAAGGCTGAACAATAGATTTATGAGCAAGGCTTGGTAAACAAATTTGTTGTGTATTGTGATAAAACTAAAAATAGAACAGGCTTGGTAAGCAAATCTGTTGTGTATTGTGATAAAGCCAAAAATAGAACCTAGATGTAATATAACAATGCATTGATAAACAATCTAACCCCCCAAGCCTTCAGCACAACAAATACACCCCTTATCCCAACGGAAGGGGAGGGGCCCACCATCCATTGAAGAAAATACAATCGAGGTGACATAACAATAAGCTCAGGATTAAGGAAAGGGCACAATTACCTCACCACACAGTTACTTCAAACCTACAGCACCCCCCCCTTCCCCTAGGGGGGAACGGACGGTTTTACCCCGTCCCCTCACGCGCTCCCCCTTCCTACCCACACTTGAATAAGTCCACCCACGGTGTGGAGATAGCGACCGGGAGAACAGAGCGCCATTTACGGGTCGCGCAGCAGAGCTCGGGACGCATAACAAAATTCAACGGACGAATAAGACAAAGCGGACCAATGAGAGAGCGGGTTGAGGGATAGGTGCGCGTTTTACCTGTGTGCGCGAATCTGCCGGTGCGTAAGCGCGTTGCAAGGAAAGGATATTTCACGCACACACACACACACACAGGAGCGGAGCTACTCCATAGCATCCAACAGAGATATTTTTAGAAAAAAAGACTTGCAAGCTTCTCCCTCCTATCTATAGTGTGATAAGGAAAACCCAATCAGTTCCTGACAGCAGTTCAGACCCTCAACAGCTATCTACCCCTACCAGCCTACTCTACAACTCAGAAAACTAGTGACAAGTACTTTAGGTACACCTAATTTAAATCTTTGTAGTTAAACTACCAACCTAGTGATAAACAGTGTTGGCTGCTAGGCTAGAAAGCCTCAAGTGTAAACCATTTATAGTATTGACTTAAAACTTCGTGTCCCGCCGCTGAACCTTTGACCCGATGGAGCAGCCGCAAGCGCCAGGAGGCGACCAGCTCCAAGGATGGCTCCAGGATGATCCCCAGCTGGCTCCAGCCGAGTACCGCAAGCTGATGCTGAGTAACCTGCCGGAGTATCGAGGACCGCCCAAGCAATCCTGGAATTCCCACATCCGGAGACTCGAGATGTCATGGGCGGCTTACCGTGTGCCTCCCCATGACACACTAAACCGCCGCAACGCCCTTTTACTATCCCTGGCGGGGCAAGCGGCGGAGATGGCCTCTCATCTGTTTGGCGAGGCAGGCCAAGCCTTGACATACGAACAAGTCAAGGCCGAGTGTGAAATGTTATTTCGTCCAGCCTTTGAATCCCAGACTTTGAAGCAAGCCTTCAGGGATTATAGGCAACACTCAACAGAACCTATACAAGCATACATATCCACAAAGTGTGCATTGTATAGGGAGGCCTATAGCCATGAGGACCTTGAATTGTTGATAGACGAATTAAATCGTGGCATTCGTAACGCTAATGTGAAACGTGAAATGATGGGTCATGAGATTGCCTCGGTACCTGAGTACACGAGGCGAGCCATGTTTACCGTCACAATGATCACCAAGCAGCTGAAGGAGGGTGTGTGCCTAGTGGACGCCACCGACGGGCTCACAGGATCAGCCAGCGTCCAGTTGCCCCAATATGATGAGTCCGAGCCAATGGAGATTGGCGCCTTGGCTCCGGGTCTCCACCAGATGGGGAAGGTCGCCCCAGATGACAAGATTCCAGGTCGCTGCTACCGCTGCCATGGGAAAGGCCACCGAGTCCGAGACTGTCCGACGCCTATGGAGGTCAGCCTAGAAGAGAGACGCACCCAGCCACGCCGTGACCGTCCTGCCAAATGCGACCGTTGCCACTATGCCGGCCATACGGCGGCCGAGTGCAAAGCCGACTGGGACCAGGTAGCCGGCCGGAGGCGCGCTGCTGACAAGGGCGCTCCCTCAGGAAAGCCCAGCAGAGTAGCCAACATGGAAGGGAGTGCGCCCCCAGCAACACTCCAGCAAGCAGCCGCCCCCAACGCAGCGGGCCGAGCTGACGGAATGCCGCAGTTTGGAACCGTCCCAGCTAGGATCAACGTGCTGGGAGGAGCGGCTGAACCCAACCGGGTTGGTCTGGGCTTCAGCCTCAATCACCTGGGGCCGGAGTTCGTGCAGCCCACCAACATTGCAGAGCCAGAAGTCCTGAGGCCTCAACCCTTCAGCCTCAACATGATGGGGCCTGCCAGACCGAGTCTACCCAGCAAGAGTGGAGGGGCGCTACCCAGCGCCACTGAGACGGTGTACGGGGAGGCCCTGGCGGCCGCTGAGCGAGAGAGGCAGGAGGCGCTAGCCAGCGCATCGGAGTCGATGTATGGGACGCCATCCGGCGCCGCCACCTGGGAAGGACGAGAGGTGCGCCCCCGCACCCCCAAGCTGATGTCTGGGGCGGCAACCGCCGCCGCCACCTGCGATGACTGGGGGGTGCTATCCAGCGCCCCCACCCTGGTGCCTGGGGCGACAACCGTCGCCGCCACCGAGATACCTGGATCCTGGAACGAGCCAGCAGCCCCAGAGGGAGGGGTGACATCCGTCACCCCCAGTCAGCCAGAGCCACCAGCCCGTAGGGAGAGCCCAGCCATACACCATCCAGCGCCCACTGCCAGCCGAGGGAACCCAGCTGCCCACCATTCCCAACCGAGCCAGGATAAGTTAAATTTGACAAATGTATTGTATCCAAAGTATTGTAACCCTCCAGCCTTGCCTGTGCCTCCCGCACCAGAGGCTGGGGAGATTGAAATTTGGGGATATAAGGACTTGCCTGTGCCACATGCACCTGAGTTCCTAGGTCAGGGGAGGGACGTAATCCAGGGCGAGCCTGTGCCACACGCACTCCAGCCCCATGCCACTGGGCATGCCATGGACAAGGGAAGGGACCCCTTGGGGCTAGGGGAGCCGACACCCAGGCAGGCGCCAGTCGCCTGTCAGTCTGTCATTGGGGAGGGTATCGGGATGCCCCGGGCACCCAAAGATAACGCTCAATGGAAATTTGTATCTAGCCAGGAGCAGCCCAGCAGTGTCCAGCCCCAAGAAGCAGCCGTGGCCCGAGCCGAGGATTCCCAGCCGCGTGCGCGAGGTCGATGGCTGTCTGGTAGATTCTCACACTGGTGGATGGTTCTGTGGGGACTACTGCTCGCAGCCGTGTTGCCTACAACTAGCTACGTCCTGGTAGGGTGGGACTGTGCCAACCCCACCCATGTCACAGCCTACAACAAGGAGAAGATGTGTAGCACGGAGCCGCTACACCAGGAGGTGCCCTTGGGCCATGAGGTACATGTCCTGCAGCAAGTCAAGATTAGGGAAACAACGGGATATAGCTGTCAACTCACCGTGTCCCAGTGGACATTTAGGTGTGGGGTATGGGGTCACCTCAAGGTGACCTTGGTCCCCACCCTCATGAGGCCAACCAAGATTGATCCAGAAACGTGCCGAGACCTGGCCAGGAACCGAGTCTACACGCTGCCAGGCAAGACCCAGCCACTGACGTTTCAGCTGAACCATCCCTTGTTCTTCACCCTCGATATGGTGGGCGCCTTGGTCAACAGCCCCGAGGGGGTGGGTTGTGAAGGGGAGGACGTCCATTTCGAGGGCCAGCTGTACCGCAATGAATTAGTGCTCCAGGAACGACGGCTGCTGGTCAAGGAAGAGACCTATGTAGTCGAGAATGGACGGGTGGAGTCCCAGTCTGACCACCTGACCCTAGAGTGTCCCCATTCTGAGCTGTCCTGCATCACTGGGGAGGCCACCTACGTGTGGGACCACCTGGGGAGAGATTGCCCCTTGAGGCTGATCCGCAGCCTCCAGCCTAGCCTAGTGATGGATGCGTTCCTGGTTGACCATCAAGCCCAATTCTTCATCAACATGACTACCCCCACCTCAATAGTGAACTGCGACTTTGAGGCCCATGCCACCAACCACCCAGCATTGTTCGTGGCAGCTGACCCGGCCGCGGCAGCGCTGCCCAGAGTATCGGCCAGGGATGTGGATGTCCCCCTGCAGGCCCAGATACATGCAGGTTACATCGGATTTACCCTGGAGACTCGAATGAGAAGCACCGCAGCAGAAGAAGTAGCGGCCAATTGCTGGAAGCTCCAGCAACTAGACCCGGCCCATCCGGTGCGTGTCCAGGGGAGCACGTTCTCTGTGCTGAGGGGAGATGTACTGCTCCAGCTTACCTGCCAACGCAACAAATATGTTGTCCGTGAGAGCAATGAATGTTGGGACAAGGTGCCAGTGGAACCCACAGGATTCGTAGATGCCGTGACAAAGGTGTATAGCGGCCACGCCACCAAGATTCCCTGCTCCTCCACCTACCCCCTAACTGTGCACGCTGAGGAAGGCTGGATAGAGCTAACCCCCGCACCTAAGAAGAGGCCACCCCCGCTGGATACGCCCAAGCAGCTGCTGACAGAACCCTTGGATGACTTTAGTTCGGGAGGCTTGTATTCGCAGGCTGAGCTGAACGACTGGCAGCAGCTGCTAGCGTTCCCAGCGTATAAGGCCGCCATGCTGACCGGCCTGTCGTATGGCTCATGCGTTCAGCAAAGTAGCTGTTCAGCCACCGGAGACCATGGGATCGTGTCCTACGATATCGACCGACTGGCTGAGGAAGGAGAAGCAGCCCTGGATGTCTGGGCTGGGTTCAGACAGGCTATTCACGAGTGGGGAGATGGCGCAGCCATACTGTGTTTGCTGTTGTTGATTCTCAAGCTGCTGGGAGACTTAACCATCATTTCCCTGGCAGCCGCACAAGGAGGTGTACGGGCCGCCATGAACGCGATGTCACAAGTGTTCCTGTACCACCCAACCTTGTATCGTAAGGCCTTGGCCAGAGCCAGACTCACCCATGCCAAGTCCCGGGACTTTTCAGTAGACTGGGATGCCATTCCTATCGGCTGGGAAGCAGCCGAGGAAATGGTGTCCATGCAATCAGCCGATAGTGGGAATGACTGCCCAGGCAGGCCTGGACCACACTCTGGAAAGCCCCGCGGCCCCTCGGGAGGCCAGGCTGTCGCCCAGACGGTCAACCTGGTAGCCAGTGCCCCAGCCGCTGCCAACAACAACCAGAATGCCCCGTTACTGACCGGCCCCGCAGTGGCTGTGCCCCACGCCAACCTGACACCTGCTGGCGCCGAGCTACGTGTCCAACAAAAGCCAGCCTCTACCTTCTATCCCACGTTGGGAGCCCATCAGCCCTGAAAATCACCACTAGGATTCCATTGAATCATTATCGCTTGTATATAAATTAGCCCTAAGGAGCGGGCCGAAGGCCTCAACCACTGTCGGAAGTCTGGCAGGGAGACCCCCCTCCCAGCCTTCCGAGGGGAGAGTTGTGGTATTCGGCAACCGTGAGCCATGCCTATGGCAACCCTGACCTGGGTTCGGGGAAGGGCCAAGGGCCCTCCCCCGAGTCCTGGGGAAGGGGTCTGCCGACCCCCTCCCTATGCCTAAAATTAATGATAGATTCTGACAGCCTTATTATGGTTAAGCTGTATTGTTAATTCCCCCCACCCTTTCCAGGGATGGGGGATCATTATTGCCCAAACTGACTATTGTATATGTATTATATTGATTTTGTTTATGATTATTTATTCCTATCTGTGTATTTATTGTTTGTTGTATATAAAGTTAGTAACCCTTAGACCCTGAATAAAGACACAACTGAATAGACTCTGTTTATTATTTAGTGATTGCTAGAGAAGCGTAGCTTCTCTATAGTATAGGTGTCCACGTCTGTTCACACTGCCGTAGTCATTTGAACTCTGGTGTCTGCCATTTATCCTAGGCGGATACCACAGTGGTACCTTCCCCCAAAATAGTTATATTAACCTTCCCAGGACCATAGTCCTACGCAAACCTTTCATATCCCTGGAAGGAAGGGTGACTGGTAAGGGGAGGGACGTCAATATCCCCCAGTACTTCAAGAAGTACCTCCTGCCCTGTGTATTTTTTACTATTGAAAATAAATTTAAATTTTCCCTTTCACATTTAATTTGTTTTATATTCTTTTTTTTTCCTTTTCGTCTTCTTTAAAAAAGGGGCTTCAGGAATCAAATACACTATCCCCATTTTGGTCAAGATAGTACTCCTGTAGCTCCTGGTGCATATCCTGAAAATTTTCCTTCTTTTCCACCAATTTATATTTAGTTAATAATTAAAATTACATATATTTTTTTTATTTTTGTATGAGACTAAACATCATAATGTAAACTCTAAATTGTCGATAGATAGCAGCAATTTAGAGTATTGTATGTGCTATCTCCTAAGCTAGGGGGTACCTGGCAGCACCAAATAAACATTATTATTATTATAATTTGACATTCTATATATTTATTTCCAAGAAAATCCGCTGTTTTCAAATGTCGTCTTATAAACAGGCCCACCCAAGAGGAGCCATATTTATGGTTCCCAACCAAACAAAATTGTCAATTTAATTCATTCATAAAAAATAATCTTATAAGACTAATTTTGGATTCATTACCATTATTTGTTGAAAAAAATCAATAATTTTGATAATAATATAGACTTGAAATATCCATAAACTAGAATATGAATCATCTTTTTAATGAATTATTAAAAAATATCTTTATAGTTGGTAACGCTGCATTGCTTAGGTGTGGGTGTGTGAGAGTGTAATTAGTAGACATATTTTCTCCTGTCTTTAATTTCCTTTTTTGAGAAACAAACATTTGTAGTAAAATGTGCTGTTTATTTACAAAATTTTATATTTTATTGTTCAGTTCTTTGATTTTATATAATTTGGATGCAAAAATAAGAATACAAATGTACAAAATTGCAGTTTTAAAAGAAAAGTTTGAGGGAAAATTTGTCAAAGATGTTTTTGTAGCAAGGTTTACTTGTATACAGCTGCTACCTGTAAAATATTTGTCTGTTTGTAAACAATTTAGAAATTTATTTTTGTCCTTAATCTGATTTTCTACCTTATAATCTATCTTTCTTGCTATCCTATGTTTATTTTATTTATATTTTGTATCAATTTTATTAAAAAATCGAGTGAAAATACGTTTTTTTTTGTAGAAATCAATAAAAATTATATTTTTTTTTCAGAAAATTGTTTAAATGGTGAATTCAGTTTAAGACGTTCTACTCTAAAGAAGAATTTTCATTTGGTAGGTTGTTTTATATAGTTAACGTCTTCAGTTTATGAAGTAGTATGATGTTTGCGTGTCTTTATTTATTTCCGTGAAAGTTAATATCTGTCTATCTTTCAAAATTATATGCATTAGTTTATTGCCCTATGAATATATATGTTAAGTGCTTGATATTCTAATGATATAATTTGGTTAAGTTACTTAATTTTATGTTTTAACAATGACATATTCATCGATTTATTATTTTTTAATACCTCTTAATTTATACAGTTTAAAATCTTCAAAGATCGATTATTATTAAATTTTCAGATTATGAAGTATTCTGATGTTTGTGTTTCTGTAATTATTTCTGTTAAAGTTAATATCTATCTATTCTTCAGTATTGTTAATTGGATTATCGATTTTATTTTAAATTAATTGCAAGATGATTCACTGTAAGATGATTCACTGTATATTAATCCGGGGATCTAATGGGACAAAACAATGGCCGATAATTGTGCAATGTAAATTCCCAATGAAATAACAACAAAATTACCTCTTCTATAGATTACAAATAGTGGTTGAAACGTTTGGACACTTAAACTTATCAAATAAAAACCACTAAAAGTTGCTAAGCCTAAACGAAGAAGAGTCCCCAAGACTCTTGTGATAAACAGACCATTGAATCCTCTCTCTCTGGCTTTACTCCCTGTGCCTGGCTTTCCTTCCCCTTCAGTTTTAGTTTCCTCCACCCCCCCCCCCCTCATTTACCCTATAATGAAACTTATAATCATTTTGATTAATGGGTAATATTAAAGCAAACTCATAAATTCATGATTTCAGCGGAATTCAATTTTAAACAACTTCGCTACTATTGTACGTAATGAATATGATAGGTACTTGTTTTTTTTTTACTGTAAAACTAATTTAGTAATTTTGTTATGTTTCAGTTTGGAGTGAAGGATCTGTTGAAAAATGATTGTAGAAGTAACTATGCTCGATGGAGTTATACTTCCAGTTGAGGTATCATCAACTATTAGTTATAGAGAGTATCTTCACTTTAATCAGGGCATTTTCGTATGTCCTATTGACCAAGGACCTCCAAGAGTGGGATATAAGCTCCCCTCCCTTAAAGCTTGCATCAGAAAACTACTCAAAAAATATTGTCGCTCGCGCATGTGTGAAAGTTCTCTAGGTTTTAGTTTTGACACATCAAATTTAATTCTTGTATTAGACTATCATTTGAAAGAGAAAGTTAAGAAATAACAATCCTCGAAAAACTGTTTCAAATGTTTGAAATTATGTTTTTACTTTGTATCTTTATTAGATTTCGAGTAAGGCTACTGGAATAGAGTTATTGGATGCTATAGCTAGCAGCGAGAGTGTTAATCTATTAGAAAAAGTAAGTTTTATTTTAATTATCTCATTATAAATAATCTAAAATTGCCATACCTCTGTGTTCTTATTTAATTTTGGTTTAAAATGACGTAAATGTTTTTTTTTGTTTATTGTAGCGTGACATACAGTTAAGTTTTGAAAATAAATATTGAGTTGACAATTTGTACTATCTATGACTAATTTTCTCTAATACTGTCCTATCATTTAAAGAAGTAAAGGTTTGTCTGTCTGTCCGTTAAAATCTCTCTAACCACTTAAACGTTTTATTTTGTAGGAAAGCTTTACAATGGTGCCATTAAAGTCTTGGAATGGTTTTAGGCTATTTGTAGCTGTTTTTCCAACCCCCTTCTCATACAGATTCCTTAGATTAAAGTGGCAAACCTAGTTAAATTACAAAATGTTAATTACAAACATTTGATATATTATTAATCCGGATGTTGCACCAGATTTTTATATACCTACTCTAATAAAGTGATACTCACGATACCCACCCCCCTTTACCCCATCCCATCCCCCCATACTAGATGAACAATCTGACTAATAAATAAGGTCCATATTAGCAACCTAAATTGACGACAAACTTTCCATCCATTGTCAATTTTATATTTATATCCATTTTAGAGATATAATTGACCTTGTTTATTAAGGATTACTTTGGATTGAAATATTTCGACAAGAAGGAGAATTCTCTGCTCTGGGTGCAGAATGATCGACGACTCAGTAAAGAGCTCAAGGAACCTATGAAAGCAATATTTCAGGTAAAAAAAAGCGCAATGTACAATAATTGCCTCAAAAAGTAGTCAGACAAAAAGATCATTGATTGACAAACGAACAAAGTGATATATAAAGCAGAAGGTCATTGATCATAAAAAAAGAGAGAAATAAAAAAGATTAGGTATTATTTCCTATACCTACAGAAAATATATTTTGTTACTTTTTATAACACGAATGACATACTAACGTCCCAAGTTAATTACATACTGGATATCTGATGAATAATACCTACTGGGAATCTTTACCTAGTTTTTCACTTTTTTCCCCATTCTGCTTCTTACAAATGGACGGACGAACATAAAACTATTAATGGAATTCCTATTTTTGACTAAAAAGTCTTTTCATGTTAATAATAGACTACCTACCTACCAGAGTTTCGGATCCGGAAAAAATGAAAATACTACCTTAATTTATATAAAATCTCAGACATTTTCTTGATGAGAGCCAATCTTTAAGGTTTAAGGTCAGACTTGAAAATTAAAAGTATTTTTGACTTCGAATTAAAGAATAAATATTTTTGAAAAATTTGGTGATTTTATTTTTATTGTCAAGGATCCGGAACCGAATCCCGTAGGATCCGGATACGGATCCACACTGACCAATTTGGAGGATACGGATCCGCAAAAAATCAATGCGGATCCGAAACACTGCTACCTACTTACCAACTATGCTTTATTGAATTGAAAGAAAGTAGGTAATATTATAATTTTTAATGGTAAGATTTTTGAATTTTAGGTGAAGTTTTATCCGCCTGATCCCGCACAACTTCACGAGGACTTGACCAGATATCTTTTATGCCTTCAAATTCAACAGGTAAATCCATATTTTTCTACTTTTAGATTGAAGCATATTAAAAGAACTGAAAGCTTTCTGGGATTTAAAGGGATAAGACAAAATTACGATTACCCCTTCTGTAGATTTTAATTAGTGATTGAAACGTTTAGACACTTAACTTAAGAAACAAACAAATCAAAATTCATTTAAAGTCCTAAAAGTTTTTAAGCGAACGAATAAGAAAATGTTATTTTAAAACTAGTTTAATTAACAGCTTATTGTCCCCTTCCTCTATGGTAAGCTATGGCTTTTCTTTATTACGAAGTATTATACCCATATTTTTATGGATTAGACACGATTTTTAGTGTTTTAATTTTGCCTGTTAAAAATAAATCCATTTTGCAGTGTTGGACTATTTGATTCATATCTTGAAATAAAAGAATTTTGCATAACTGTTCTGATTATACACTTTGGATACCTTTATCCCATTAGCTAGTTCTGGTTTGAATAAACTAGCAGTGTTCAAACTTTTTAACTAATAATATTAGTCTATATAAAGAGTAATTTTGTTTGTCATAAATGGTGATGTGTACAACATTTTATCCTCCATTGTCATAACCACGTGGATCCTTCCTATTTTTAAGAAAGCATTCTAGGGATAATTATAATTTACAGAATGAGTAATTTTGTGTAACAAATTTGGGGATGTACATAAGGGTAGGTCAATTTCACCTTTTTTTTAGATATCATAAGTTGCGGAAGTCATATATATGTATGATAAGCCCCATTCAAGTTTCAAAAGTGACTTGGCTCTTATGGCTGCCGGCGCGCGGGGGGTATAAAAAGTGCCCACCTCCTTATAAAACCAAAAATTTAAATTCCTTCAAACACAGGTATGTTGCATATCAAAATGACCGCATTGAAATGCTGATTACGAATCTGAAAACAGTTTTGAAAAGTATTGCTCCTAGATCGAATAAGATCTCATTAAGTACCTAAAAACAGCTGATTTAGTCAAAAATGTTCATTTTGGTAGGTTATTTGAAAATCATTTCAGACTGAATCAATATTTTCAAAACGGTTTTCAGATCTGTAATTAGCATTTCAATGCGGTCATTTTGATATGCAACATGCCTGTGTCTGAAGGAATTTCAATATTTGGTTTTATAAGGAGGTGGGCACTTTTTATACCCCCCGCGCGCCGGCAGCCATAAGAGCCAAGTCACTTTTGAAACTTGAATGGGGCTTATCAATATCATAATATGACATATGACTTCCGCAACTTATGATATCTAAAAAAAGGGTGAAATGGACCTACCCTAATGTACATCCCTTTCAAGTTTCACAGGGTTTTATATTGGCCCAGTAACCCTTGCCAATGTCTACTAATGTGAAATTCTAAAATCGACCCACCCTAATGTATATCTATTGTCTTATTCCTTTAGATCCCTAGATAGGTACCTAGCTTTTTAATAAAAACTAATGTTTCAATTTTTAAGGATGTAAAAAGTGGAAAGTTGCCGTGCTCCTTTGTAACCCACGCCCTTCTTGGTGCCTACCTTGTTCAGTCGGAACTGGGAGATTATGAACCTGTAGATCATGGACTATCTCCAGATTATATTAGGTAAGTATCTTCTGTTCGTACGTCCTTCTGACCGACACGTTTAAAGTATATTACTTTTATTTGTGATTATGAAACTGTAGATCATGGACTGTCTCCAAATTATATTAGGTAGGTATCTGCCCGTCCGTCTGTCAGTCTGTCTGCCATTAAAATTTAATTATCTTTAACTTTTATGAGTAGTAATGAGCCTGTAGATCATGGACTATCTCCAGATTATATTAGATAGGTATCTGTCCGTCCGTCTGTCAGTCTGTCCGCCATTAAAATTTAATTATCTTTAACTTTTATGAGTAATAATGAGCCTGTAGATCATGGACTATCTCCAGATAGATTATATTAGATAGGTATCTGTCCGTCCGTATGTTTGTCTGTTTGTGCATCTTTTGACCGTCCGTGTGTCTACAATTGTTATTTTTTATTGTGAAGAAAGCCAAAAGAATCGTTAACCAAAATATTAATTTGATAATAAATAATATGTTATTACTTGGATGTTGCACCAGATTTTCATAAACTACAATGAAGTGATACTCGCAGCTGGCCAAAATAACTTTACCCCCATTAACTCCTTTTCCCCTCCTACTGGAGGAGTGAACTGACCAAAATAGCAACCTAAATTTTTCCCCTGTCATAATATCCACGTTTATTTTATATCCATTATTTGAAATTTCTTTTTAGGGAGTTTGACTTCGCCCCAAACCAGTCTGAAGACTTATTACAACGAATTATGGATGTTCATAAAACTCTAAAGGTTTGTATTACTTTTCTAGTAGAGCTTTGAAACAGGTTAATATCCGCTGGGTTAGAACTGAAAACTAATGTATAGCATCGTATTATGTACAATTTTCAACAAATATGAAAATAAAAATCATAACATTAATATCTACTTACCTACCAGTTTTAATCTTAAAATTTTTCATCTTAATAACCGCGTAGGTAATTTTCTAGAACACGATGCGATAAATAACTATTTTTCATACCTATTTCATTTCTGAGTTAGAAAAATACAATGATTTAAAGTTTTGTTTGTATGATAAGTTTGCACTAACCACTGAACCAAAGGAGTTTTCTAATTTAGGGAAGCCTTTTTTTATACAATGCAGTTTTTAGTCTTTATTTGATTTTTAGCGGCAAAATTTTTCATGAAAATAGTAATTTTGATACACTATTATTTATAATATTAAATTTTTTTCCAGGGCCAAACACCGGCAGAGGCTGAGTTGCACTACCTGGATAACGCCAAGAAGTTGGCCATGTATGGGGTCACCCTCCAGCCCGCTAGAGACAGTGAGGGGGTGGATATTATGCTGGGGGTGTGTAGCAGTGGTATTCTTGTATACAGAGATAGGCTTAGAATTAATAGGTAATACATAGATAGATAGATAGATATATAGATAGATAGACATGTATGGGGTCACCCTACACCCCACTAGGGACAGTTAGGGGGTGTGTACTTGTAGCAGTGGTATTCTTGTTTACAGAGAAAGACTTGGGATTGATAGGTAATAGGTACATATATAAATAGATAGATAGATTAATAGGTAATACTTAGATAGACAGTTTTATATATGTATATTGATAGATAGATAGACATGTATGGGGGTACCCAACAACCCATAGCATATCATTTGGAAAAATAATGGACCAACACCAAATTTCGTCTAAATAACTTTAAACGCAGCTAGCTCCCAAACGTCTGACAGCACAGTCAGTGAACGCATATTACTAGAACCATAATTCAAAGGTCTAAAAGAAATCTGTTCTTACCAATTACAGAAAATGCATTAGAAATGTAATTTTAATTATTATTGTGCACCTTATGGACATGTTTTTCCTGGTTATTTTTAAGCATTGGTATTAATTTACTTTTTTAAATTTCAGATTTGCCTGGCCTAAGATTATTAAGATATCATACAAGAGGAATGGTTTCTATATCAAGATAAGGCCTGGAGAGTTCGAACATTTTGAGTCTTCTGTTGGATTTAAACTGGAAAATCATAAGGTATGTATGTCTGTCTTTCTATCTGTATATCACAATTAGACCCGGGGAGTTTAACCTGGAAAATCATAAGGCATGACTTTTTGTTGGTTTGTTTGTCTGTCTATCTATCTACTATAGGTATTATTTATATATCTTACTATCTATCTATTTTTATAGGCTGCAAAGAGACTGTGGAAAATCTGTGTAGAGCATCATTCCTTCTTCCGACTGCTATCCCCGGATAAACAGGAGAAACCCAAGTTCCCAAGATTTGGTTCCAGGTGTGTATCCAGGGTTGTTAACCTATAACTAGTGATGGCAATTGATTGTTAACCTATAACTAGTGATTGGGCCGGATTCGGATTCCGGATTCTTAAAGAATCCGTCAAAAAAGTGGCGGATTCCTCCGGATTCTTATTTTTGGCGGATTCCGGATTCTAGCAATATTTTAAAAGTATTTAAATTTTTTTTTAAATTAAGTGCTACATATGTCCTAAAAATCAATGTTCTTGGTGTTCTCTATAATTCACTCCCGAGAATCGAACCAGATTTTAAAAGATATTATATATAATGATGAAAATCTTTGCCTTCAAAGAGGAGGAGTTGAAAGAGAAAAAAAACTCAAGACGCTAGTTTTAGCCTACCAAATAAGAATCGGGAATCCGCAATTATAAACAGATTCCGGGTCCGGATTCGGATTCTAAAATTGGCCAAAAATTGGGCGGATTCCGGATACGGATTGCCATCCCTACCTATAACCTTACCAATACACAAAAACCCAAACCCGTGTTATATGCAGGTTTGGTAGTAAACCCAGTGGGTTTTATTATAACTTTGTAGGGTCTTGGTTTTGGGTTTGATAAAAAAAACCCGAGTTTTTAAAAACCCTGTGTGTAGTACAATAGATTTATTGCTCTAGATGGTCAATCATGCAATTAAACATTACCTTTCCCATTAGATGCTTCATTGTAAAGTAGAACCATATCGGTTATGAAGATCCTTCGCTAAACATAGAAAGATAGACATCCCATTAATTCAGGAAAGAGGGTGGGGTAGATATAACCCGTTACTTTTAATGTTGATTAAAAAAAAAAGGAAATAATTAAAAACCTTCCTTAGGTACCTTTTTGATAAACTTTACTCTATCTATCCAGGTGGTTAGCGAAATCCTTCCCTACACACAGACTAACATCCTGTTATTTTTAAATTAAGATATTTTATAAGAATCTTATTGCTTTTTAGGTTCCGTTATTCTGGTCGTACCCAAGCACAGGCTAAGAAGACCTTCGCCACCTTGGAGCGGACCAACCCCGCGTTTGAGCGCAGCGGCACGCTCGGCAGGGGCGGGACTAGCCCCGGGGGTGCTAACACCAACCCCAATAACACACTGTCAAGCCAATCCATGCAGGAAATTATATATTATTTTTTTTTTCTTGAGAGAGGGAATGGGCATGATCAAAGATTGATTAACCACCTCCCCATCTTTTAAAGTCAAATGCGCTTGAGTCTTCACTTTAAATCTTGAAGTATTTAGGCTATAAATGAATTAAACCAAAATGTTTAAACGTACTTCTATAGAAAAGCTCTACGTTGTAAAAAATATCATGGATCTTAAGGGATAGGACAATGGCCGATAAATTTAACTACATCCCCAGTGATGATTCACAAAGTGACTAATTATCACCTTTTTTTAGTTAGTGGCTGAAACGTTTTGACACTCAAATATAACCAACCAATCAAAATTCAATATAATTGCCCAAAGTTGTTAAATCTGCGAATAAGAAAACGCTATTATAAAACTTTTGGGACCAGTGCAATAATAAACAGCCCAATGTCCCCTTCTTGCAAGAAAAAAAATAATTGTTTGTTGAACAGGGTATTTCTCCACGACATAACAGATCCCCAAATATTGATGACAAGACAAAGAGGCATACTCTGGGACATAATCTACCAGAACAGGTAATTTTGTTAATCACAATTGGGGGTGTGAATCAATTTTTGGCCTTTTGTCTTGTCCATTGTTATTACTGGCTTGTTCCATATAGAGAGTTTAAATTAAAATGATTATTATTCCAGTATGGCTTCAAAACTGAGTGTTGATCCGCTAGATTAGATCCTGTTCTAAGCAATACTAAAAAATCATGTTGTGTAGCATCGTATTACAAACAATTTTCCACGAATAATGAAATAAAAATCATAGAATTATGATTCGGTCACTTGGGGCTAACAAAACTTGTTTTAATCTTATATTTTAGTTTAATATCAGCGGAAAGCTGTATATAATACGATGCGATAAATTACTATACCTATCTATCTATATAAGTTTATTTATTTGTCTATTAGTTGTTTAATTTTATGATAAGACTAGGCAAAAAAAATAACTACATATTTATTATTTATAATTTAACCGTAAGAAATGTCTTTGTAAAAATATCTAGCTTACTATATGTCTATCTATCTATCTATCTAGGTACAACAAGAACTACAAGATGCACAGAGGGATAGAATGGCCAAGTCCTATGACCCAAGTGGGTTCAAGGTGAGCGTTTATTTTTAATTTGATTCCAATTATTAGAATATTTATATTATTTACCTAAATGTTTTATTTTACATTGTGCCGGGAGGTTCAAGCTTTTTTTTGTTTTGAGGGGGTAATCTAATGTTTCTCGTTGAGGGGGATTAACACCCTTTTACTCCCCCCCCCCAACCCTTGGACATAATGATATGTGCTTGGTTTGTATATTTTTCTAAAAGAAAAAAAAAATGTTTGAAAGTTTATGAAAAGCAAGGGCTAAAAAATTAGGTTTTTCAAATGTAAATTGGTGGTTTCTCTAGTATTCTATATGATTTTTTAAAAATAGAAACTAATTTTTTTGGGTTAGGTTAAGTGATAATTTCCCTGAGGTATTGGTACTAAAAAAAGTATTTTCAAAATCTAAATGGTTTCAGTGGTTAAGAATTGTTTTGAGGGAAAGCACCTACCTAAAAGAACTACATTTCCAGTATGTCTACGAAACCGATTAATATCCGTTGTATTAGATCCGGTTCTCAGCCATGCTGATTCATTTATAACATCGATAACTTTCAAAGATTATTAAAAAAAATAACTAATATTAAAACCATTAAAGATAACTATTACAACTACAATTATTGATTTGTAGCGTATGTGGCGAAGCATCTCGTTTGACCGCCATTTAAACCGCCGCCTGGGCGGCGGAAACTGCCGCAGTTTTGCGGCCAGAGCCAGAAAACGGTTTCGGGAACGATCGTGGAAAACGGTGATTCTAGTTAGATGTAAAATTAATCCTAGTTAACGGGATAGGTCAATGTGGGAATTTTTTATCAACAAACATTATTTATCATAGTATCAATTGTCTTATCCCTTAAGAATCTTAGTTACAAGGAAATAAAAGCAAAAATTAGGTAGTTAATAAATATTAAAGAACGTGTCCTAACTTTTGTGATTTTTCTTTAACCCATTCGTGACGAACTCCCAAAGTTCAAAGTTTTGAATCACCAGGCAGGGTTCAACAAAATTGATTGTTTTAATAATTACTCAACAGAATAGAAAAAGTAAGGTGTCAAATTAAAGATCTTACTATTTTTGTTCATAATGGCAATTTCTTCTTTTTTTATTGCGGTTTAGTACCTTAAAACCAACATAATTAAAAAAAACTTAAATTACTTCAAAAATGAGAGGTCTACAAAAAAAAACGATTGCATATCTAGATTCTATGGATCATTTTACATGTAATACTTACTAAAAACACCGACTATCTATTTTTTTTTTAATCACAAAAGTTGGGACACGTTCTATATAATAATTTACACTGTATATATCAGTTTTTAACGTAGATACTCTATATTCTATATCAACAAGATGGCATTACGTCCGTTTATTTGTTTGTATTTAGTTGAATTATTTATTTAGTTGTATCAATCGATATAATATTATTATTTGGATGTAGCACCACATTTTCATGTACTCTGATAAAGTAAAACTTGCTGCTGGCTAAAATAGCGGCCGATACCTTATCCACCCCCTTTACCTCATTACCTCCCCTCTGGATGAACGAACTGACCAATGAACGAGGTTCATATTAGCAAGCAAAAATGGCGACAAATTTTCCCCTGTCAATATATCCACGTATATCATATATCCATTGTTATGGGGTAACTCCACTCACAAAAAATACCCTTTAAGTAAAAGTAAAAAGTTTTGTATTTCCATTACACTTGAGATAAAAATTTTGTCAGAAATAAAGTTTTCATATTAATAAACAGCACCTATTCATAAAACGTAGCTTCTCGTTTTTGAGATGCTAAAACAGTTTCTTAACTGAGACGTTAAAATTTCTACACTTTGTTGTAGTATCGCATAATTAATAATAACAAAAGTATGTGAAATGCTTTGGCATTAAACAGGGGCAAAACATTACTATTCGAAGTTGGAACTTCCAGAAAAAGATAGTCCAATCAAAGGGATGGCTGTCTGTTTATTTGGAACACATGTAACATTATTACATATGGATTCTAGTAATCCAATAGGTGTGAAAATCAGAGATCAATGGCCGATAAATTAATGTACATCATATTGACGAAAAACATAACAAACCCCTTATGTAGATTATAATTATTGGTTGAAACTTTTTAACACTTAAAAATACACTAACGAAGTTGTTTAAGTAACCGTTATAATATAATTAAAACATATTTTCTTAATGAATTCGCCCATGTTTAAAAGTATGATAATTTCAAAATCTTTTGTTTATGGGGGAAACAAACAGGGGTTGAAGGATAAGTCAATTGGAGATAGATATTTTTCCATTATTGCTTCTAATCTTAAAAGTATCTGTTGGATTAGAACCGGTTCTCAGTCATACTGAGAATTAAGCTAAAACGTCATATTAGAAATTATTTTCACGGTTATAAAAATAAAAATCATAAAGTTGATACAAGTTTTATTAACCCCGGCCTTCGGCCCTATGAGCTAACAAAACTGGCATTATTTTCTTTTCGTAATAATAAAATGTAGTAAGGTTTTTTAGTGAAGTTTAAGATCTCAAAAATTGCTGGTCCGAATAGATTGTACTTTTCAGGGAAACTTTTATGAATATATTGGAGTGGTTTTAGGCTGTTATTCTTATTTCCCCGCCCTCCTCTATAAGGCTAGACGTAAAACAACTTGGCTTTTATTAACACAGTGTATTTTAGCTTACTTCATCTATAATACAAAGTAGAATGATGACTGTCCGTCTGTCCGTCCGTCCGTCTGAATCTTAAGATCTCGGTAACCACTGAACCGATCGGATTCTACTCTTCAGGGAATATACCTACTGGTCCTGTGGTGGTTTTAGGCTATTTTCTTGGGGGTGGGACACCCCCAACCTCCCAAAAAACAAAAAATCCTCCACTAATTCTTTTTTGTAGGAGATATCCTTGGTCCTTTTTTTTGTAGGTGATATCCTTATTTTAGATATTCTTATTTTTTTTTACGAATTTCACCTTAACTTTTTTTATCATCTCTTGGGGCAAAGCCCCTAGAGGCTAGGGGCGAAGCCGCTAGTAGTGTTATATAGTAATAAGTTATACCTAACGTATCTTGTAATGTATTTAGTAAATGTAGTACTTAAGTATTAGGAAAGCTTAAACTTTGATATTATAGATTCACATTCAGATTATCTCTGCTGTAAGCGTTATCCTGGATTATTTAATTCGATGAATTAACATTTATGCGAATCCTGTAAAAACAACTTTGTGACTGACCGTCAGACGGACGTTAATACAATAAGTTTAAGAAGCTACCATTTACTTATTCCTATATTTATGGGGGTGGAAAGTTTTGTAGAAAGTTTGCACAACCTTTTATGAATGTCATTAATTAATTAAATCTTTTCTTTATGTCTCTGTAACCAGGGAAGGAGGGAGAGGACATAAGACTTTAAAATACACTGGTACCTTATTTTTTAAAGTCATTGAATAAGATAATTATTTTTTTAGTTGAAAAAAATGAAATAAAAAATAAATTTGGAGTTGCATTTAGTTTTTAGTTTCAAAAAGAAAATTTAAAAGAAAAAAAATATCTAGGCAGGTGGTAATATTTTTAGGGGCGATTTTTGGTACCCAACTCTAAAATAGTTATAAACCTTTCCAGGACCTAAGAGAAGCTTCACTGTAAAGGGGAACCATATAAGTTTATTGGTTAGAGAGATCCTTCGGTACACATACACAAACATAAATCCTGTTACTTTTATATAAGGATATCAAGATGTAACTATCTATCTATCTATCTATCTATCTAACTAGGATGAGAAGCCGCCAGTAGTGGCACAGCCAGGTATGTTGCAGCAAGGAGGAAAGATGGCCACCCCACCCACAACTCCGGGGGCAGCTGGCGGCGGTTATGGCGAGTCAATCACAAATGGCCACAGGTTAGAAGTCTTGAGAGGTTGGGGTTCGATAGCATATGAGGACGGGATACACCACGAGATCTTACTTTTTTTGGTATATTTCTTAATTCCTGTTAAAGATTTTATGCACGACCTTTGTCTGGAAGTTCTAACTGTGCATAGTAATGAGTTGCGTCTGTTTTAGGCAAAAGGCATTCCCCATACACTAACTATGTATGTCGAGCACCTGATATAGCAGCAGTAGGAACCATATTTAACGTCTTAGGTTATGACGTGGTGTTGGACTAAGATTCGAACCTATCCTTTTCCCGTCAAAGATCTTAGAAAAAAGTTTCGTTAAAAGAGCATAATAATAATTTTAGTATGGACAGTCCTGGTGGGCCACAGGGACCTATTCCAGCGTACAGTCATGGTTACAAACATAATTATAGTTTTAGTATGGACAGTCCTGGTGGGCCACAGGGACCTATTCCAGCGTACAGTCCTGCTAACATACATAATTATAGTTTTAGTATGGACAGTCCTGGTGGGCCACAGGGACCTATTCCAGCGTAAAGTCCTGCCTACAAACATAATTAATTATAATTTTACTATTTAGTATGGACAGTCCTGGTGTGCCACACGGACCTATTCCAGCGTACAGTCCTGCCTACAAGCAGACAACCGGACCCCAGTATACTAGAACGGCTCCAGGTATATTATATATCTAATTTGTCAGGTCATCCATCTGTTAGTATATCTACTAGCTAACTAATAATTATCTGTCTATCTATATATCTATCAAGCTGTCTTATTATCCAAATATCTATCTATCTGCCTGTCTATATATATTTATCTTATCTACTTATCTATTATCTATGTGCTTTAATTTATGTAAATTTTCTATGGTGTGTTGTTTTTCTTGGAGTTTTTGCATACCCTCATCCTCTATCTGTTTTTCTTTGTTATAAAAACTGAACATCTTCTCTATACCTAACTCAATTTTTTTGGCCATTGTTTGATGTATTTGCTTCGCTACTTATTGATGTTGTCATCCTTGTTTTATCTAGGCAAACCAATTACAACCTCAACTCATGAAACTACATTTGATGCTGAAAATAGCGCAGCAACCACTGTTGAACCTTCAGCTGCAGGTATCTATCCATTCATCCTTTTTTATCATCTATCTAGAATTTGATTACATCTATACAAGATATTGACGTCATTTTGGGTAGGGGGCAGTATCTATCTACTAGGGACCAAATCTATCTATCTATCTAGGACTTGATTACAGCTATGCTATGTCAACGGACGAGGCTGTAGATATCGATGCCATGTTGGGTGATGGAGGGGAGGACTATGGCAATGAGGAGGATTATCAGTTCAGTAGAACAGACAGGTACACACCAATTAATATAGGATATACGTGGTTATAAGGACAATTTTGTCAATAAGGTCAATTTAGGTTGTTAATATAGACCTCAATTATTGGTTAGTTTGTTTATCCAGTAGAAAGGGAGGCCAGGGGTTGATATAAAGGCGGTGGGTGTGCGGTATTTTAGCCAGCTTCGAAATTATTTCATTAGAGTAGGTACATGAAACTCTGGGGCAACATCCAAGTAATAATAAGTCCATTATACTTATAGATGTCTCTATTGGGGTAGAGGGAGTGGACAGAGTGTATTGTTAATTTTATTAGAGTACAAGAAAATCTGGTGTAACATCAAAGTAATACCTAATATATCTATTTCTAGACTACTGCGCAGCGAGGACGGGACGGTCAGCCAACACACACAACAGACAATTGCAAACCTCAAGTCAGGCGAGGCGGACACACAGGTGAGAGAGGAGGTATTTTCTCTCAAAGTGCCTATTAAGCACTAAACCACGTACGCCCTTCAGTCCATCCGTAACGCTTTTGGCGAAATGAGATTCACGCAGTTGCTACTACAGCTTCCTTTTTTATGACCACTTATCATTTGCTCCATTCACTGTTTTCCTTTGTCAATCCATGTTTCTTTTCGTGCTTTGCTTTTATGGATGTTGTCATCCTTTAAAAACTCCTACTCTAGAAAAATCCTTTGACTTTAAAGGGACTGTAAACGAGAAAATTTCTCATCAGATTATCAAACCTTAACATCATCACATTCATATGATCTCAAAGATAGGGCAAAACTGTCTCTCGTTTCTTTAAAAAACTGCTTTTTCCGCCGATTTTTTAACTTCCAAGATTGGGGAAAAAATTTTCGTACTATATAAATGTGTCTTTTTTTTCCTTTTATAGCTAAAACTAAACATTTTGACATAGTTCTCTATTTTTCCTAACGGTTAAGCTGACTTTTAATATAATCCTTGCTTTAAACAAATGTATAGTTACTTAGAAATTGATAAAATAAGCAACATTTTTATTGAAAACAAAATACAATATTAGTATCCAAGTAACTTTAGATGGCCCATCTCTCGCCCACCTTTAATTACAAATTTGTAAATAATAAAGGTCCAATATTTCTTTATAAACAGTCTGATAAAAGTGTAAACTAATTCTCCAAAGTGGGCTATTTATTTTCCAACACATTAAAAAGGATATTATTTTAAATAACCGCTGAGATTCAACCCTATGTAGACAGTTAGGTATTTTTTTGTCAATAATACGAATTTAAAATAGAACTTTATTACCTAATTACTATGTTAATAAAAAACGAATTGGCAATTTTATATAATGAAATAAATCCTTAACAGTAAGTAAATTGTTTCATCTATATATGACAAGTTAAATATCTCTACAAACATTATAAGAAACAAAAACGTTCAGATTTTCCCTGTTTTTTCCTTTTTCCCTCCCAAATTACCATAAAATCAAGGCATTATTCCTGCATATTTTGGTTAATAGAACGTTTTTGGTTGATAAGTGTAGTGAAATGTGCTTAGAAAATGTTAAGATTTGATAATCAGATGAGAAATTTTTACGTTTACACTCCCTTTCATTATAAGTTATCAACATACAGTAGAATGATACAATTCCTTTTTAAAATTTTTGTTTTATTTAGGAGTTTAGTTTAGCTGGACAAGTAGCTACTCCGGACAGAGTTCAGGCAGAGACTGTCACCACCAGGACTGGTAGAATACTTCAGGTATAGTTTAGTTTACCTGGAACAGTAGTATCTGGTCAGGACAGAGTTTAGACAGAGTCTGTCACCACCTGGACTGGTAGAATACTTCAGGTATAGTTTTGTTTACCTGGAACAGTAGTACCTGGTCAGGACAGAGTTTAGACAGAGTCTGTTACCATCAGGACTGGTAAAATATTTCAGGTATAGTTTAGTTTATCTGGAACAGTAGTACCTGGATTGGTAGAATACTTCTTCAGGTATAGTTTAGTTTACCTGGAACAGTAGTATCTGGTCAGGACAGAGTTCAGACAGAGTCTGTCACCACTAGGAATGGTAGAATACTTCAGGTATAGTTTAGTTAACCTGGAACAGTAGTATCTGGTCAGGACAGAGTTTAGACAGAGTCTGTCACCACTAGGACTCGTAGAATACTTCAGGTATAGTTTTGTTTACCTGGAACAGTAGTACCTGGTCAGGACAGAGTTCAGACAGAGTCTGTTACCACCAGGACTGGTAGAATACTTAAGGTATAGTTTAGTTTATCTGGAACAGTAGTACCTGGATTGGTAGAATACTTCAGGTATAGTTTAGCTTACCTGGAACAGTAGTATCGGGTCAGGACAGAGTTCAGACATAGTCTGTCACCACTAGGACTGGTAGAATACTTCAGGTAAAAATCAGGGATCTTTCTTACGGGATAAGGCAATTGACAGAAATTGATTTACATCCCCAACATATCACACTTTTTCAACATATTAAAAGTTTCAAGCCAACGAATGAAGAAAGATAAATAAATACATAGACTGAAAACATAAATATTTACAAAAAGAAAAATTACATAACAAGATGAAAAAGATACCTAAGTATTAAATAGACAAATAGATAGATAGTGAGGACAGATAGACAGACTGATAGTGAAGACCGACTGACTGATGTTTATATATTATTCTTGTATAGATCTTACCCTGACTCTAAACCCTCCAATTTCAGGACAAGACCACCGGGGAGAAGACGGCTGTCCTGGAAAGCAAAACCATGTCGACAAGTCACGCCCACTCAACAGAACCAGGACTAGAGCCTGGCACCCTTACATCTAGCATCACTACTTCCAGGTTGGTTGAATAGACAGACAGACAGACAGATAAACAGATAGACATACAGACAGACAGACAGACACTCCACAAAACCAAGACTAGAACCTAGCGCCCTCACATCTGGCATCACTACTTCCAGGTTGGTTGGATAAACAGACAGACAGATAGATAGACAGATAAAAAGATAGACATACAGACAGACACTCCACAAAACCAAGACTAGAACCTAGCGCCATCACATCTGGCATCACTACTTCCAGGTTGGTTGGATAGATAGACAGACAACAGACTTATAGATAGACAGAAAAATATACTTCCACAAAATACAGATTAGACACTAACATTCAGATGTTTTCCAAAGATTAAATGAATTTTCATCTTTTTTTCCCCCCAAAGTTACACCAAAGGCTGATATTCACCAATAGACTGAGGTGGGGGGGGGGGGGGGGGGGGTTAATTAACTGCCCTCGTGCTATAACTGAAGAATACCAAATTAGGGATCTAAATGGGTGAGACAATTGATGTACATCCAGATTGATGAAAATACCCCTTCTGTAGATTACAATTAATTGTTGGAATGTTTGGACACTCCGGGGAAAATCTTTTTTTCTTTTTGATATCCCCGGAAATCTGTTTATATGCGATGCGATAAATAACTATTCATTCGTTCTAATTTTTGTTGTCTATTTTAGAAAAGAATCTTCAATGAGTGTGAGAAAAGAATCAGTTATCAACTCCTCTAGCTCTAGAACTGTACAGGTATATAGATGTATCATACAGACAACTACATGGCCCATGTGGAAGAGACCCTTTTCGTCTGCTAGAAAATTACTTTCTGATCTTTTGTTGAGATTTGGCTGTGTTTTATTTTATATTTCTGACGCTATTACCTAATTTCAAAGAACTAATACAAAATAGGGACAGTTACATATATACATATTATACATGCTCCATCTATTATTTTACTTGAATTATATCTAGATAGATATGAAGACAAATAGGTAGATGTATAATTAGATACATATTTATGAATAGATAGTCTGATAGATAGATATGCGTTACTAGTTCTTCAAAGGGATAATTGGACAAACAGACAGACTAACAAACAAGCAAACAGATGAATGAGAAATCATTGAGACAGATAAATGTTTAGACCCAATACCTATTTTAGGAGCACCTTGGCATAACTGAGTCAAGCCTGAGGGGCCGCAGTTCAAGCCCTAGCAATTTTGGAGGGGTGGGCGCTGAACCCGCCAGCTCTGCGGATGTCTCTGGAGTTACGGATATTGACGACGCACTCAAATCTGCTGAAGTTTCTAAGGTAAAGAATTGCTCTATCAATCTAAAACTTAAATCCAATTGAACATTACTAAATCATAGGAATATCCTATAAATCAGAATTTTTTAGTAAGAATGGTTTGTACTTTTTATGTAGGTATGTTTTATAAATGTCTTGGGGTGGTTTTAGGCTATTTTTAATGAAATCACTAGCCCTTCCCCAGAATCTAGGGGCGAAGCATCTAGTATATAAAAAAAGGGGCACGGTTTTTATGTTGTCATTAAGACAATTTAGGTTGCTTGTATTTTATTTACCTCATTTATCGGTAATTGCGTTCATCCAGCAGGAGGGGATAGGGTATTTTAGCCAGCTACGATCAGCACTTTATTAAGAGTACATTAAATTCTAGAGCAACATCCAAGTAAAAATATATCGATTGTTTCAGGACGAGTATGCCATCTCTGAGGGTATGGTTGTGTCCAGCCAGACCATCACTAGCAAGTCCAGGACTGTGGAAACCACCACTTATGCTGTTGAACAAGAGGGACAGACAGAAACTCATATTGAACAGAAGGTTCGTTGATGGATAGTTTAATAATTTATTTTGATTCTTATATACTTTGATCTATTGATCAACGTTGTGAGCCGGGATAACTATAATTTGGTATGTAACTCTGTTTTGTCGTATGTAAATACCCATTTTAAGTTTTTCAAGTCCATTTTTACCTATCAAAAATTGAACTTTGAAAACCTTCTAAATGAAAAATAGACTTGCCAAAAAAATATGTTGAGGTTTTCTTGATTTTAGATCTTAGCTGTAGCTGGAGCTGCACCAAAATCAAACGGCTCCGTAACGCTCTTATTGATACAACATCAGTGAAATAATTGGTTGATATGCAGATTCTATTGACAAAGGGGGAGGTAGGTTTTGCTAAAATTCCATAAAAGTGTGAGTTTTAAGGCTTATAAAACAGTAGTAGAACGATAATATTTACTAAATATGAGTATTCCTTATTAAATAGAACCATAGACAAAAACTTTTATTTTTGTTAACATTATCGTTCTACTACATTTTCTTAAGCCTTAAAACTCACACCTTTACAGAATTTAGCACAACCTACCTCCCCCTTTATTTGAAATTTAATTTATACATTGATTCAATGATTGATAATAAAGTAATATAAATTGGTTGAAAAATTAACTGATATTCATTTTGATTGACTGGTTGATAAATTAACTGATTAGCATATTGATAAAATAATAGATAAATGGATTGATAATTTGATTACCTAATAAATTGATTGATAAATTGATTTATAAAAGGGGGGGGGGGGGAGTTATGACACTTTTGCGTTATTTTACAAAAAAGTTTCCTTTTGGTATGTAATTTTGGTTCAGAGCCTGGAGCCCTGCAGCACCTGAACCTGGAGGCTAAATTCAATTTTTTTTTTTAAATGAAAAATACATCCTAATAGGAAACTTTTTGGTAAATTAACCTATCCTCTCACTATGAAAACAAAGCCTATAATCACTGTTTACGGAAGTGTCAGAATTCCCCCCCCCCCCTTGAATGTTAAATTGATTAGTAAATTAAATGATAGGTTGATTAATTGATTGATATGTTGATTGATTGATTGTTAGATAGATATATTGATTGATTGTTTGATAGGTTGATTGATAGATTGATTGATAGATTGATTGATTGATAGATTGATTGATAGATTGATTGATAGATTGATTGATAGATTGATTGATAGACTGATTGATAGATAGATTGATTGATAGATTGATTGATAGATTGATTAATAGATTGATTGATATGTTGATTGATTGATTGTTAGATAGATATATTGATTGATTGTTTGATAGATTGATTGATAGATTGATTGATAGATTGATTGATTGATAGATTGATTGATAGATTGATTGATAGATTGATTGATAGATTGATAGATTGATTGATAGATTGATTGATAGATTGATTGATAGATTGATTGATAGATTGATTGATTGATAGATTGATTGATAGATTGATTGATAGATTGATTGATAGATTGATTGATAGATTGATTGATAGATTGATTGATAGATTGATTGATAGATTGATTGATAGATTGATAGATAGATTGATTGATAGATTGATTGATAGATTGATTGATTGATTGATTGATTGATTAATTGATTGATTGATAGATTGATTGATTGATTTATAGATTGATTGATTGATTGATTGATAGATTGATTGATAGATTGATTGATAGATTGATTGATAGATTGATTGATAGATTGATAGATTGATTGATAGATTGATTGATAGATTGATTGATAGATTGATTGATAGATTGATTGATAGATTGATTGATAGATTGATTGATAGATTGATTGATAGATTGATTGATAGATTGATTGATTGTTAGCTTGATTGTTTGTTATATTGATGGTCAAGCAGGTGTGTTTGATGCAGGTTTGCCCGGGGACTTCTTCTCCATCTCCCCGGATAGGACCACTCCGGAAAAGCTTGCATTGATAGATTGATAGATTGATTGAAAGATTGATTTATTAATAGATTAATTGGTCGATTGATTAATATATTGATTGATAGATTATTGATAGGTTGATTGATAGACTTTGATAGTTTTATTGATTAATGGATTGAATAATGGATTGATTTATTGATAGGTAGATTGATTGATTACTAGGTAGATTAATCGGTTGATACATAGATTGATAATTAGAATGCTTGATTGATAGTTTGATTTATTGATTGATAATTAGAATGATTGATTGATTGATTAATAGATTGTTTTATTGATTGATAAATCGATTATAGATTGATTAACAAGTTGTCTGGTAAATCGATAGATAAATTGAAAAGTTGATTTTTAGATTGATTGATTTATAAATTTATTGATAGATTGATTGATTTAGGTAACAATCCAGTCTGATGGAGATATAATAGATCATGACGAAGCCTTGGCCCAGGCTATACAAGAAGCTACAGCTATGAATCCTGACTTCACTGTTGAGAAGATTGAGATTAGCCAGACAACCAGCCAGGTGAGTGTCAGCGCTTTCATAGCAGAATCTTTGTCATAAAGTATCTTGCAACTTTTTTTTATTTATTTTTGGATAAAATCGAAAAATATCTGTCCTTTCTTAGGTATCAAATATGTACACTTTCAAACCAATAATATATTCAGACTGTCTCTACTCTGTGTTCCTATATGGCTAATTAAGTTATTGGAGATCTTAACTTTCCCAGAGAGAGAGAGAGAAGACAATGGGCTGTTAATTAGACTAGTCCCCAAAGTTTTATAATAATATTTTCTTTTTCGTTGGCTTTAAAACTTTAGTTCATTATGTTGGGCGAGTGTTCAGACGTTTCAACTAACTACTAATTTTAATCTACAAAAGGGGTAATATTGTGCGTCATCATTGGGGATATAAATTAATTTATCGGACATTGTCCTATCCCTTTAGATCCCTAAGACTTTCCATATTTATTAACCTAACTGTTGTATATTTTCAGGAGAAACTGCCCACTACCACAGAACTAGAGGATGGCGGGGCCGAAGTTTAGTAATCTTCTGTTCACCTATCCCTACTCTATTTTGTTGATGGGCCATATATAATGTTTCTTTGTTTATAACTATTATAGCTATGCAATATGCCTTCTTTCTTGTATATTTGAGATCGTTATGCAATTTTTAAAAAATATTGCTACAGCAAACAATGACAAAAAATGTATATTTTTAACCATAAATATGTGTAAAATTTAAACATAAGACAATTTTTAGAGTATTAGATCTCAGTAATCTTGAAAAATCTTAATTTTTATGAATTTTAGGGTATTATTATGAGAGAAAAAAAAGGTATGTAACTGTAAACGAATATTTCTGATATTTTTAAAAAATACTCAAAAAACGCCTTTATGATATTATCCATTTGTCACTATAGGACAGAAAAAAACGGTAGAAAATAAAAATTTTCATATTACTGTTTGTTTCATATTAATCTAGTTATTTATCGCATCGTATTATAGGCAGCTCTCTTCGGATATTTGAATAAAAAATTTTAAGAATGAAACCAGTTGTGTTAGCTCCGAGGAGCCGAATGCCTGACAAAACTGGTATTAATTTTATCATTTTTGTTTTAATATTCCTTGAAAATTGTCTGCATTACGGTGCTAAGCATGATTTTTCAGTATGGCTAAGAACCGGTTCTAATCCAGCGGATATAAATTGGTTTCAAAGTCATACAGGAAAGTATTTTTCCATTAATTTTATGTACTCACTGCCTTTATTAAAGTGCTGCTTAACAAAATAATTTTGTCAATTTTTGTGAATTCTAGTATTGTTTTTTTACTGTATTACTTTATGCTTTTTTGCTTAGCCTATATTTTGTGTTGTTTTAGATTAAAATTGCTTATAATTATTAACATTCCATTTGTGGATTTTTTGTAGATTAAAAATTGAAAGGGGGTGTCTTTTTTTTGATTGATATTTCACTTTTAATTGGTATTGAAACCAACAGGTAGTTTGTCAAATATACGAAAAAATATGTAATATAAAAAAATCGAAAATCCGCCATCTTTGTTTTTAAAAATCCGGCAAAAAAACGCAATCATTTGCTAAGCTATCCGTACTGTATTTAGAAAAACATTTTTAATATTATTAAATCTCAAAGAATCTCGTTATCAAAAGTATCACAAAAAAATCTCTTTTTGAAACACTTTTATCTTCTTTTTTTATAAATATTTACATGTTTATGTTTTTTTTTAAGTTCTGTATTATTATTCTATAACCAGTGCACTTATCTAGTATTTTTTTTATTTTTTGTATGCTATTGTATTATTTTAAGTTTTATTTCATTTCATTTTATTTGTTTAAATAGTATCAGTTTAATAGTTATTTCTCGCATCGTATTATAAACGGCTTTCCGCGGATATAGAATGTACAATTATAAGATTAAAACTAGTTTTTTTAGCCCCGAGGTGCCGAAGGCACCGGCTAAAAAAACTGGTTTTAATCTTATGATTGTACATTTTTATATTCGTAGAAAGCTGGATATAATACGATGCTAGACATAGTTTTTTCGTATGGATGAGAACCGGTTTCTATCCACCGGATTCGAATAAATACGAGAAAAGATTTTCTACATACAATTGAGATTTATTTTGGAGTATGTAACCCCAGTGAGGGAGAGGACATTGGGCTGCTCATTACTCTAGTTCTTAAAGTTTTACAAAAACGTTTTTTTTATTGCTGGCTTACCAACTTTGGGGACTTTTGATTGGTTGCTTGAGATTTCAAACGTTTCAGCCACTAATTTTACTCTATAGAAGGAGTAATTTTATGCATCATAATTGGTGATGTAAATCAATTTATCGGTCATTTTCAAATCCCTTAAGATACCTGGTTTTCAATATTTATAAAAAATGCTCAATGTTTTTGAGCCAAAGATTTAAAAATTTTGTTGAAAAACCTTGGTCACCAGTATAAAGCATAGAAAATCTTTTCAACTTGATGTAAAACGGCCTAATTTTATTATGTATTCATACACACTGTTTAATTTAATAGGTACGTGATAAACAAAAATTTGCATAAAAAATAGTAGGTATAACACAAAACAAAGATTCAATTCATTTTCCAGTATGGCTTCGAAACCGATTGATATCCGCTGGATTAGAACAGGTTTTTAGCCATGCTGAAAAATCATGTATAGCATCGTATTACCGACAACTTTCACGAATAATAAACTTAAAATCATTATCCGTGGAAAGCTGTCTATACTACCGATAAATAACTATATAAAATCACCATCTGTGTAATACAATATTTTTTTAGAATTATTGTTTTTCCCGTATTTTTTAAGTATTCATATTTTCGCCATAATGATATTTTTTTTTGCAAGGAATAGATATGTCCATAAGTACCGCAGCAACTTTAAGAAAACTAAAAAAAAATAGACGTATGGACATCCCCTATTGTAGAGTAGCTGCGCTAATAATGAACTAATAATTTTGTATTTGTTTTTTTTGTGTAAGTCCTAAATTTATTGTTAATTTTACATAGTATATTAAACATACACATTTAGTAATTTTTCAGTGACGCGCCCCTTTGGTCTGACAACTTTTGTACCAGTGAGGGAGGGGACATTGGGCTGTTTAATTTTATTACACTAGTCCCCAAAGTTTGATAATAACGTTGGCTCAAATACTTTTTTGACTATGTAATGAATTTTGATTATTTGGTCCATTAAGGTGAGTGCCCAAACATTTTAACCAATAGTGTAATCTATTGAGGTTATTTTGTTTATCATCAAATGGGGGTGTACGTGAATTTAGCGGCCATTGTCTTATCCCTTTAGATCCCTGCAACGTTTTACTACATAGATTTTTTACTTTTCCGTCATATTTAACTATGGTTTTCCATGTGTTTCACAATGACGATGCACAAAATCACCCCTTCTATATAATACATAAAGTGATTGAAACGTTTGGACACTCAACTTAATAAAGCAACTTATCCAAAAATTTTATATAAAAAAGTCCGCAAAGTTGTTAAGCAAGCGATTAAGAAAATGTTATCTTAAAACTTTGGAGACTAGTGTTATTAACAGCCCAATGTCCCCTCCCTCTCTGGGTTTTTCATTGTAGTTAGAACAATAATTTAAGCAGCTAGGTAAAAACTTATTGTTTAACATTTTAATATTTTAGCTTAGTTTTACTCTGTAGATTATATACATGATATTTTTGCTTATTTGTGTTTTGTCGATAGCGAGTTATAGTAAATTAATGAAAAGCTTCGTTTTGTGGAACTATTAACTATACCTAATTAACTTGCCCTTTATCATTTTTTAAAAAGACAAAAAATAAGATTTTTTTTATTTTGGGCATTTACTTTTAACACTAATTTTTAAATTTGCTTTTAGAGGAATAGTCATCTATCGCATAGTATTATAGACAGTTTTCCGCGGATATTTACATGAAAAATTATAAGATAGAAACCAGTTTTGTTAGCCACGAGAGGTCGATGGTCCGGGGTACCAAAACTGTAAAAATATTATGCTATTTATTTTAGTATTTGCGGAAAATTGTCTGTAACACAATGCTATACATGATGCTCTTCAGTGTGGTAGAAAACCGGTTCTTATCCAGCGGATATTAAACGGTTTCAAAGCTGGATATGTATAACTCTTCTTCAGTTTTGAAATGATTGTGAATTAATTTTTGTTGTGAAATAATAATTATGTAATTATAATATTAATTAATTATGCCTATATACATAATAAACTTTTTCAAGCATCAATTCAATATCTTTAATAGCGAATTTTCTAAAATGAATATGGAATATACGTGGATATTACGTGGACAGGAGAAAATTTAGGTAGCCAACATTGACATAAATTATTGGCCAGTTCGTTAATCCAGTAGGAAGAGAGATGTCCTTAAGTTGATGAATGGGGGTTTATGCTATTTTAGCCACCTACAAGTTTCACTTGCATGACAATCTTGTGCAATAGACCAACTCAAAAGGCAAAATTTTTTGGCGCGCAATTCTAACCCATTTCTTTTATGATATGATGACTTTTTTCAAGAATATGTCAATTTCGATTGTCATGAAAAAGGGGAAGGGTCCCCTCTGGGGGAGAAATTTATTTTCTTTTAAACCATGGCTTTATATACCTTCCTGAATGCGTCTTGAAGAGTACATTACGGATTAAAAAACGATTTTTTTGAAATATTGACCCTGGCAAAAGTTATCCACAAAAGACTGACAATTTTGGCCATTTTAGCAAAATGAGCCGATTTTGACAGTTATTTCAGAATAACTTTTACCAGGGTCAATATTTCAAAAATCGTTCTTTGATCCTTAATCTACTCTTCAAGGCGAATTCAAGAAGGTATATAAAGCCATGCTTTGATAGAAAAAAAATTCTCCCCCCAGGGGGGACCCTTCCCCCTTTTTCATGACAATCGAAATTGACATATTGCTAAAAAAAAGCTACCAGAACACTTTTTTGTATCAATGGTCATTATATCTTAAAAGGAATGGGTTGGAATAGCGCGCCCATTGAATTTTTTAAAAAGTGGTAATTCTGAGTCGGTGATGTGCTATGTCATTGTCCAAGTAATAATAAATTTATTTTCTCGTATTCATTTGAATCCGGTGGATAGGAACCGGTTCTCATGAATACGAAAAAACTATGTCTAGCATCGTATTATATCCAGTTTTCTACGAATATAAAAATGTACAATCATAAGATTAAAACCAGTTTTTTTTAGTCCGTGCCTTCGGCATCTCGGGGCTAAAAAACTGGTTTTAATCTTATAATTGTACATCTTATATCTGCGGAAAGCCGTTTATAATACGATGCGAGAAATAACTATTCTCTAACCCTTTGAACATACTCGTATTAAAACAGAAAATTAAATGGGACACCCTACCTGCACACCACCCGTACAATTGCTAGGTTATACAAAATCCTCCATTAAAAAAAAAGGATTTTTAAGGGTGTTCTGGGACCTTATAGTGTAGTTAAGACAGCCTACCAAGTACCAACACCTTGGTTAATGTGAATCATATAGGATTTGACGAGCCAAACATGATCGCATGATATACATAGTGAAAGACGAAAGTAATTGGACTTGTATCTGTTTGTCTGTTTGAAAAGAAGGATCTCGCCAACTGCTGGACCGTTGTTGTTCTCCTTTGAACTGTAGCTTCTCATAGGAAGGTTTATTATTATTATTTTGGGGTAGGGATATCCACCACCACCCTCCCAAGAGAAATCGCTTCTACAAAAAATTCCGTCCCTAGTATCATGGGAGTGAATTTTACATTGAATGCAGGGACGCCCGTAGGCACCACAAAGCTTAAATACCCCCCCCCCCAAAATAAAAAAATCTTAGACGTCCTTAATTGCTTAGAAATAAGTTTCTTCGTGGGCAAGAAATTCCTAGTAATACAACAATTTATTTTCTCGTATTCATTTGAATCCGGTGGATAGGAACCGGTTCTCATGAATACGAAAAACTATGTCTAGCATCGTATTATATCCAGTTTTCTACGAATATAGAAATGTACAATCATAAGATTAAAACTAGTTTTTTTAGCCGGTGCCTTCGGCACCACGGGGCTAAAAAAACTAGTTTTAATCTTATAATTGTACATTCTATATCCGCGGAAAGCCGTTTATAATACGATACGAGAAATAACTATTCTCGTATTCATTCAAAACCGATAAATATCCGGTGGATAAGAACCGTTTCTCATCCATATGAAAAATCTATGTCTAGCATCGTATTATATCCAGCTTTCTACGAATATTAAATGCACAAACATAAAATTAAAACCAGTTTTTTTAGCCCGTGCCTTTGGCACCTCGGGGCTAAACATAGTTTTTTGTATGGATGAGAACCAGTTCCTATCCACCGGATTCGAATGAATACAAGAAATAACTATTCTCTTATTTCTCATGTATATAGATTTATTATGCATATGCGAAAGATGTGCATGCTGATAGAAGGATAATTAATTATTATAATAAGAACACAACAGTTCAGTAAGGATGCTTTAACAATGCAATGTATGTAATTGTAGAACTAGCGGCTGCGCTCCTAGCATCTAGGACCTATTTAATCGAAGGAGTAAGGAAAGTAGAAAAAATAGCCTAAAACAAAACTTAGATATATAATAAATACATAGCCTTAAACCATCTAGAGACATGTAACAAGCTTCCATAAAATAGAGAACTCAATAGGTTTAGTATTTTTCAAAATTTTACGCAACAGACAAAAAGAACCTTACTACTTTATATAATAGAATATACGTGGATATTACGTGGTACATTTTCGTCAATTTAGTTCACAAACATGACCATCTCTTTTTGATCAGTTGGTTCACTTAGTAGAAGGGTAATCGTTATTTTAGCCCACTGCGGGTTCACTTTATTAAAGAACATGCAAATCTGATGTAAAATCCAAGTATTAATATAACTAACTATTGCTATAATCATTATTTGATATAATCTATGATAGAAGCTAATGTACTCTGCTAATAGATATATTATTACTTGGATGTTACACCAGATTTTCATATTCCTTAATATAGTAAAAATCACAGCAGGTTAAAATAGCGATACTCCCTTCACCCCATACCCTCCCTTCTTACTAGACAAACTGACCAATAAATGAGTTCCATATAAGCAACCTACATTGACTACAATTTTACCCCTGTCATGATATCCACGTATATTTTTTATCTATTACTCTACTGATTAATACATAAACAAGAATGACAGCATCCATAAGTAGCGAAGCTCAGAAATTATGAATGTATATTATAAATATATTTACCATATACCAGTGTCATCCTATATATTTGATGAAATAGGGAAATGACGAAAACTTCAAAATCACGCAACCTTTAATTCACGGAAAATTAAAAATCTAAGAATCGATCTAGCACAACAATATATAAACAAATCTTAATGAAACTTGATGGAAATATTTAGACTATTAGCATATTCAATCCCTGATAATTTCAGCCGTAAATTTTGAATAGGAATTGAGAAAACAATAGAAAACCTAAAAATCTAGGAATCGATTTAGCACCCCTATTAATAAAAAAATCGTAATAAAACTTAAGGAAAATATGTAAAATGTAAATTTAACCCTTACAGATCGGGGGGGGGGGGGTCATATTGACCCCCCCCCCTCTATTTTTTCAATGTCATTTTTTTTGTAGATAAGATAGAGAGTTGTGACTTCATGACTTTTTAAGTTTAGTAATTATACGTCGGCAAGAGTTGATTTTATTAGGATATCTGGTCTGTGTCGGCCGTGGTGTCCGGTCAAAGTCGGTTGGGTAGCACCAAAATTTAAAAAAAATTCTAAATGAATCTTAATTTCTACATTATGACTTTGTATATAAGGTAGAAATCTAAAATTATTTTTGGTGAATACTGAGATATCAATTACCTTATGAAAAAAGTGGTGTTATGACCGTTTGACCGCACCCTGACCGACTTTATGACCGATTTTTGTCCGGCTTTTACTACAGACATATATCATGAATATCGTGGCTTCTATTACAGCTAAAGACCTATAATTTTTTTTGGTAAATCCTTGAGCAATAATAAACAGATAAAATATTAATTGGCGCCGCCAACCGCCGTTTTACCGCCGTAACCGCCGAAAATGGCGGTTTCCGTTATTTGCCGTTTTTTGGCGATGATCAGAAAAAGTAATGTTTTTGTTATGAAAAATAAAAGTTCGTCCTAAAATTTGGTCATCCTAGCTGCAAAATTGGCCGCTCTACAGCTGTTTTAAAATTTAGCGGCTGGCCGCTAAAAAGCGGCTAAGGAGCGGCCTGACCGCTATGACTAGAAAAAGTAATTTTCTCTAAAAATACACATGAACCACCAAAAAAAAATTTTACGTCTTTATCTGTAACAGAAGCCGAGATAGAGGGGGGGGGGTCAATATGACCCCCCCCCCCCGATCTATTAAGGTGGGAATAGGGGCCCGATCTGTAAGGGTTAAGCAATCTCTGAAAATTTCAGCCCATTATCTTAAAATCAGAAAAACATGAAAATGTAGGAATCGATCTAGCACCCCAAATGACAGACGGTTGGACAAAACAATGTATAGATTAGATGGGCATATGTTATAAGAATCTTCACTAAAATTTCAGCTGTCTATCTTTTATAGGAGCCGAGAAAATCACGTTTCCCTTACTTTGTCTCAGACGGACGGAAAGACGGACAGACGGACGGACATTTTGAATTATAGAGTAGCTTCGCTACTAATAAAGGATAATTATGTCCATAAGGAGCGTAGCCTCAAAGTTTTTGTGTTTATCAAATGCTTCGGACGTACGGACATTCTGATAAAGATTATAGTGTTGCTACGTTTTCTTAATCGTGCCTACGCCCTACATGTCAAAGGAATCATCCAGTTTAAAAATATCGATTTTAATAAATAGAAATCAATTACTATGAAAAGCCAAAACAAGGTATATTAAAATTCAATATGTATATATTTTGCAAAAAGAAAATAAAATTTGAAAAATCCGCATAAAAAACTATACACTCTAAAAAATCAAGGAATTTTATCTATTATGATTTAAAAATGAAGCTTTTCAATTCAAAGATCGTTTGTGCGTCCGTCCGTAACAAAAAAGATAACTGATGAACAAAGGTCATAGTAATCCCCATCAAAAATATTAGGCCTTCTATCTGATATAAAAGCCGAGGAAATATTTTCTTCGTTCAAAAAACGTTTGTACTACTTTCACTATCTATGAGAAGGAGTCAGCTCATACCAACAACGAAATTAATTTTGCCCCCCAAATATTATTTTAGATTTATTTCGCTTGTTGGCTATACCTTATTGCTGATTTCGAGTACCCTAAGTTTTCTTATATCGTTTTCTAATTCGTTGGCTTAAATACTTTTGATAGAATTTGATTCTTCTTTTCTCATAAACTAGAGGTGTCCAAATGTTTTAACCAATACTGTTTTTCTACTTAAGGGGTAATTTCGTTTATGATCATAAGATTATCATTGTTGGATTAAACCCAGCTTATACCAATAACGGAATTAATTAGAGAAAAAAGCACGAAACCTATAAGTGGTTTTCAGCTGTTGTTGGGGTGCAACACATTGACGACCTCTCAATTTGCCCCCCAAATATTATTTTAGATTTATTTTACATGTTGGTTTTATCTTATACCTGGATTAAACCTTCCCTTTCCTACCCTCCCAAAAAATTAACCATTATGAAGCTAACAAATGGCAGAACAAGGTTTGGGGGAAGAATCTTTTACAATCCATAGTCCAGCCACTGAATTAATTGAAACTTTTTTAACAGTTCAGAAAGTTTAATATTAATGTTTAAAGTTGCAATCGATATGTTATCACTTGGATGTTGCACCAAATGTTCATGTACTCTTATAAAGTGATACTTGCAGCTTTCTAAAATCCCTCTACTTTACCCCATCCTCTCCCCTCCTACTCGATGAACGAACTTTCCAATAAATGAGGCGCATAATAGCAACCCAAATTGACGACAAATATTACCTTGTCAATATATCCACGTATATCATAAATCCAATAAAACTGCACTATGCAACAAATTTTATATTCAATACATTTAAAGTACATTACTCTAAGATTAGTTGGAGTTTTTTTACTTCTAGTATGGCTTCGAAACCGATAAATATCCGCTGGATTAGAACCCGTTTTCAACCATACTGAAAAATCATAATAGCATCGAATTTTTCTACATTTTTCTACAAATATTAAATAGTTCTGTTTGCCCGGGGCTAACAAAACTGGTTTTAATCTTATATTTTTATTCTAATATCCGCGGAAAGATGTCTCACAAACAGCTTTCAGCAGACAGAAACTTAAAATCCATTGGCCCCGAGTGGCTGATATTCCTGACATGATGATTCTTATAATCCTTATAAATAAGGATGACAACATCCATAAAAGCGAAGCTCTGAAACGGTTGGACAAACGGACATTAACACTTGTATAGTGTCAGAACTGAATAATCAGAATATACACGGTGTTTCAGAAAAAACTGCGTTTTCCGTTTTTCTGACACAACCAGAAGGAATACAGAAAAAAAACGATTATATGTCCTTATTCTCTGTAAAAAAAGTACATCAACAGGTGTTTTTCATTATCTCTAAAAATACGGCCTCTATGATAGGTACATAGTTTCCAAAAATGCTTTATGTGAAAAATGTTGTGCAAGAAAAATTAAAATAACTCTTTTATTATGTATAAAAAAATCGTAAAATTTTAATATTAATTTAGAAAAGGTATAAAAAAGTACCTTAATGAGTTTTAAAGGTAAACTGCTTTTTAGCTCCTCACAAAATCATTTTTAAGAAACTGCAATTTGTCATTTTTTCACATATCTTGATTGTTGCAGTAAAAGAATCTTCTTTAATAACGTAGGTTATAGTAAAAAGAAAAAAACTTCTTTTTATTTGACAAAAAAATCTCTAAAGACAAAAAAGTTATTGAAGTTTGAATTTTTTTTATTAAAGCATTTAATTACAAATTATGGATAAATTATTAGTTTATATCTTAACCTGTCAATCAAATTAAAGGATTATAGGAATAAATGAGGGGTGGGGATTTACAAACATGAGCAATTTTTAAGATCATGTTTCTTAAGTATACAAAAAGAAAAACTGAATATTTGTTTTCAATAGAGGAATTTTAAATGAAATTTTTAGTGTAATTGGTAGAAAATTGTATTGGCCGTATTAAGATGTTGTTTTCAAGTGAATAAATTTTGGAAAACTAACCTTAAGGCATGAAATTCTACCAGAAAAAAGCACCATATTCATCTTTTGAAATATTTATGCTTTAAAATCCGCCGTTATTTTCAGAGATATTTAACAACACCTGTACCAATTTCGATGCATATTTTTTTTAGAGAATATTAACATATATTTATTTTTTTTTACTCCTAATGGTTGTTTCCCAAATTTGGAAAACGCAGTTTTTTTTTAAATGCCCTGTAAATGAATGAGAGCCAAAGCAAAATTGTGAGTAAATTTGTTGAAAAACTTCTTGATACAGGATAACGTTTATGGACATATTTACATTTTATGACTTGATTATAAAGTTGCTTCGCTTATAATATTGTACTTTGTTGCAGGGAGTAAGGGAGGGGACAATGGGCAGTTAATTCAATTTAAGAGTATTCAAAGAAAGGCTATGAAATCCAGATTAATCCAGAAAATTTGGAGGAAATTGTAAAGGGGTTGTTAATTTAATTTACAAAAATATAAACTAAGAAAAAAAGTTCCAAGAAAAAAAGCAATCATATGCTGATTAGATTACAAGTATATCAGACTGACATAACCATTCTGTAATTAATTACTAATAAATCTCCCTGGAACTCTCCTGCATGCCCCTTTTTATCCTGTTTTTTCCCCTTGCCCCCACCTCCCTTCTCACTTTTCCCATCGTCTGCTTTAAAAAGAGAGGTGGGGGAGAGGGGAGTGAAATAGAGTATGGGAGGGGTGCTGTGTATTCTTAACTTTTATATTTAAACCACTCTCTGTCTGCTATATTCAAAACTAACAAAGCGAGTAGCGGCATTCCGTTGCTAGTACCCAAAGTCAGTCAGAAACTGCTATATTCTTGCACATTCCCTTTAAGCCAGTACCCAAAGTCTGAGACTCCTAAAAATTGAATATTCGATCATTTGTCCCCTCCCTTACTCCCTGACTTTGTTGTCCCAGGAATCTATATACCAAAAATCTGATCAAACGGATAATAAGATCACATAAAAATTTGTTGTTAAAAAAGTAGAAAATCAACATGTTTAAAATTGACCTACGGACATTCTTGTAAGATTATAGGGTTCCTACGCTTTCTAAATGTACCTAACTACTACAGGAATCACCATGCAATGTTTGAAATTGATGGGACAATTCTAAAATGCCGAACTTAACGAAAAAAGCTATCTGTCTCAGACGGACCGACCCTAATTATAGAAAAAAATCGCCTTTAAAAAGTGCCGCCAGGAACTTTTTAATCATTACAAGAAATTCCGTACAGAATCATTGTTCATAAATAATCTTGAACATCAAATGCAATGTTGCTCTGTTTTTTTAATGTTCGTTTGTCTGCAGAGATCCTAAGAGATCAAACATTGGCCGGTAAATTTTTAAATATCCCAAATGATGATATACAACATTACCCTTACTCTAGATTAAGTTAGAGTGTGAAACGTTTGTACACTCAACTTAAAATTTTTCCAAAAGTTGTGTTTCGTTAAACTTGACTTTTATGGATGTTGTCATCCTTGATTTTCTTACATATAGTTGTACTAGACTTAGCTCGATATAATTATCTCACTATTGGCTAGGTTTTATTTACTTTCTTTTGGTTTTACAATATAAAATACGCTCTGTATTACTATAAAATTTTTAAAAAAATTATCTATTATATTTTATATAATATTTTTTTATTTTGAATTATCAACCAGAAAGGGTTAAAATGTTTAGTTAATTGTTAAATTTTAGTTCAATATCTGAACACATTACGCACATATCGCTGGTATCAAATTATTTTAAAACTAAGTTTTCTTTTATTTACTATGTTATTAATTTAAATTTGTTGTTTTATGAATAGAAATTTAATACTGATCAATGTAATTCAAATAGCAACATGAAATAAAAAAATGAATTTGTTCTTAAAACAGTAAAATAATGGGTCTTATCGTTCTGGTCAATGAGAGTTTATTATGGATTATTGGAGCACTATGAGTTTTAAACACTTGTTACTTGGAAAACTTGAGCTCATTATAGACATTTATTTTCTATAAAGATCTGTCATGGATCTTGATGCAATATATCATTCTGTTTTGTAAATGTTAAAAAATGGAAGGTTTCATTAAACAAAAGTTCCTGCAAATATAAGTATTAAATAAAATAGTATTTTTGGGAATTTCTCTCGAGTTAGAAACTTTATAAACATTTCTATCAAATTCTAAAACTTTTACCCCCCAAATAGTAAAAATCAGAAATAAACAGATATATGGATAGATAGATAGATAATTAGATAGATAGATAGATAGATAGATAGATAGATAGATAGATAGATAGATAGATAGATAGATAGATAGATAGATAGATAGATAGATAGATAGATAGATAGATAGATAGATAGATAGATAGATAGATAGATAGATAGATAGATAGATAGATAGATAGATAGATAGATAGATAGATAGATAGATAGATAGATAGATAGATAGATAGATAGATAGATAGATAGATAGATAGATAGATAGATAGATAGATAGATAGATAGATAGATAGATAGATAGATAGATAGATAGATAGATAGATAGATAGATAGATAGATAGATAGATAGATAGATAGATAGATAGATAGATAGATAGATAGATAGATAGATAGATAGACAGATAGATAGATAGATATATAGATAGATAGATAGATAGATAGATAGATAGATAGATAGATAGATAGAAAGATAGATAGATAGATAGATAGATAGATAGATAGATAGATAGATAGATAGATAGATAGATAGATAGATAGATAGATAGACAGATAGATAGATAGATAGATAGATAGATAGATAGATAGATAGATAGATAGATAGATAGATAGATAGAAAGATAGATATAGATATATGTTTGCAAGTTAATAATATGTAAATCTTAAAGATTTTACACTGTAATTTTGAAACTGTAAAATGCGAAAATTAGAAAAGACGAATCTTTTACTTTATATATAATATACTAGCGGCTTCGCCCCAAGAGGTAATTTAGAAAAATTAATTACCTCTGGTGCAACCACCAACTAACTAAAAAAATTGAGGGGGATATTTTTCCGTTTTTTGGGGGGTTGTAGCTTAATACCACCATAGGACCAGTAGATATATTCCCTAAAGAGTAGAATTCAATCGGTTCAGTGGTTACTTATTCTACTTTGTATCATAGATAGATAGTAGTTAAAAATTGTTGTAATAATTGGTAAAAAAGACGAATGGGGTGAAGCGGACGTTTTTATTATTTGTTGGGTCTTTTATGACTTTAATTGATTTTGATTTGTTGGTTCATTAAGTTGAGTATCCAAACGTTTCAACAAATAATTGTAACTTAAGAAGGGGTAATTTTGTGTATCATCATTAGGGATGAATACCAAGTTATCAGTCATTGTCCTATCATTAGACCTCGTAATTTCAGGTCAGCTGAATTCTAGTTTCCGATTGTGTACATAGCACCCTAATCCTATCTCAATATTTACTACTAAGAAAAAGAAAAAGTAAAAAAATTTTTTTTTTTTTTTGGGGGGGGGTATTTTTCATTTTTTGGGGGGGTTGGGGGTGTCCCACCCCCCCAAGAAAATAGCCTAAAACCATCACAGGACCAGTAGGTATATTCCCTGAAGAGTAGAGCCAAATCGGTTCAGTGGTTACTGAGATCTTAAGCTTCAGACGGACAGACATCGTTCTACTTTGTATTATAGATATCGCTTTTCCCTTTGAACGGCGTAGCTGAAAACAGCTTTTGCAATAGTTGGGGTTTCTGTTGTACAACTTCGGAAATTAGGGAAGAAATTTGCTATCAATTTTCAGTTAATCTAATTTCATTACATTGGTCCAGGGAGGAAGGGGACATTAGACTGTAATGCACACTTGTAACCAATGTTTTATTAACATGATAAATTTGGCCAACACACTTTGGGGGCTTTATCAAATTAAATGTATAATAACTTAACCCCTTAGTTCCCTGCAATTGGTCAGGTGAAGTTAATTTTCAAAAATAATGTAAAATATCCGTTTAAGTCTGAATTTATCCGATTTTGTACTGTAGTTATACATGTAAAATGTTTATAGAACCAAATGTTTATTGAAAAAAAAACATGGAAAAATTTAGAATTAGGTAGTCTGCCATCATGGATTTAGAATACGTGGATGATATATTGAAATTTTGTTGTATATTTTGGTTGCTAACATTTGTTGGTTCAAACGTTTCAACCACTAATTATAATCTACAGAAGGGGTAATTTTGTGTATCATCATTAGGGTTGTACATCAATTTATCGGCCATTGTCTTATCCCTTTAGATCCTTAACAATTATAGCTCTACATAAAAATTAGCGACCTATCAAATAATATATAGTTATCTATGGCGTGCTATTCCTACAAAGTGGCTGATTAATTGATATATTATTACTTGGATGTTGCACCAGACTTTCACGTACTCTGATAAAGTGATGCTCGCAGCTGGCTAAAATAACGATACCCTCCACCCACCCCTTTTACCCCATCCCCTCCACTCCTACTGGATGAACGAAAAGACCAATAAATGAGGTCTCTCTATGAGCAAGCTAAATTGTAGATAAATTTTCCCCTGTCAATTATCCATGTATATCTAATATCCAATGGCTAATGAATTATTAATTTTAAAGTCTATGGTTACTGTCAGCCTTGTATATCTATACACACACACACACACACACACACACACACACAACACACACACATATACACACACGCACCCAACTACACACACACACACACACATACATACTCACACCCATACACCTACATTTACAAAGTGTTTTCTAGAAACTAAATAGTAGTTAAAACAAAGCTTTCTTTAAAATAAACTAATATAATACGTATCATTCTAGTAGTTATTTTTTTTATCATATTATAGATAGCTTTTCGCGGTTTTTAAAATGTTTTTGAACCAATTTGTATTGTATTGGCCGAGGGGCCGAAGTCTCCCAGGCTAAAATTGTTATAGTTATGTGATTTTAATATTCCGGGAAAATTGTCTATAGTACAATGTTATTAAAGATTTTTCAGTATGGCTGAGAACAGGTTCTAACTAGCGGATATTAATCGGTTTCGAAGCTATACTGGAAAAATTATTGTACAAAAATCTTGCAAAACCGATTGAGTTCTCCACTTTTATGATGCTTAACACACATATAGATCATGAGATGGTTTTAGGCTATTTTCTTTCTTATTTTGTTTTATTTTACCCATAGTATACATATATAGGATAATAATAGCTGTTTTTAAGATTTCAAGTGTCAAACACTTTAATGCTAAAGCAAGAAAATCGATGTATTATTAAATGGATGTTGCACCAGATTTTCATGTGCTCTGATAAAGTAATACTTAGAGCTGACAAAATTATGATCCACCCATTTACCCCATCCCCATCCCCTTCCTTTGTACTTATCAATAAATGAGGTCTATATTAACAAGCTAAATTGGAAACAAATATCCACGTATATCTTAAATCCATTAAATAAAAATAATTTTAAATTTGAATATTTCAGAACTATGACAAGTAATATGAGATTTCTTGGTATTATATCTGTAATTATAGCTATTCAGCTAATTAATAAAGTAGAAGGTTATGTTTTAGATAGATAGATAAATAGATGGAAGAATAGATAGATATATAAATAGATAGATAGATATATGGATAGTTAGAAACATAGATTTATAGTTATTCGTGGTTTAATCTCTGTAATTATAGCTATTAAGATAATTAATAAAGTGAATAGAATGTTATGTTTTAGATAGATAGATAAATAGATAGATAGATAGATAAATAGATAGATAGATAGATAGATAGATAAATAGATAGAAAGATAGATAGATAAATAGATAGATAGATAAATAGATAGTTAGCTAAATAGATAGATAGATAGATAAATAGATAGATAGATAAATAGATAGATAGATAAATAGATAGATAGATAAATAGATAGATAGATAAAAAGATAGATAGATATATGGATAGTTAGAGAAATAGATTTATAGACAGAAGATGTATGAATTAATAGATTTGTGGTATTATATCTTTAACTAGCGACTATACCCCTATAAGCCTCGAATGACACTTGAAGAGGTTTGTTTCACCCTACCACACCCCCCCATATCCCCTAGATGGATAGTTAGATAGACAGAACTCCTTTATTTTTTTTATTTTGTAGGGGGTATAAAGTGCCATTACTGTGGCCGGATGGGGCTGTGTGACCTCCCCTATGACTCTGATGAGGGGGTGTTTATTGAATGTGACAAATCCTGTCTCAAATTTGATGGGTAAGTTTATGTACGGCTTTTTACATGAGAACAATAAACATTTTTAAAAGCATAGCTTTTCTATAATTAGGGTAGATCCTTACGTCCGAGACGGATAGCATTTTTCGTTAATTTAGGCATGTTAGAATTGTCCTTTTGATTTCAAACTTTGCATGGTGATTCCTGTAGTAGTTAAGTACGATTTAGAAAGCGTAGCAACTCTATGATTATAACCAGAATGTCCGTACGTCCATTTTAAACATGTTGATTTTTTTTACTTTCAAACAACAAATTTTATGTGATATATTTATCCTATTGTTCTGATTTTTGGCATGCTGATTCCTTGGACAACAAAGTACAATATTTTAAGCAAAGAAACTCTATAATCAAGTTCTAAAAATGTAAGTATGTCCATAAACATTATCCTGTATCAAAAAGTTTTTCAACAAATTTACTCACAATTTTGCTTTGATTTTTATTTATTTATATTCTGATTATTCAGTTCTGACGCTATACAAGTGTTAATGTCCGTTTGGGAATCTCTTGGGAATCGATAAAACTTTCTAGTGCTTGTAAAAATGTTAGAAGTGGAAACCTAAGCTCAATGTGCATTTATAATGAAAACAAGGATAACATCTTTAATAGGGTTGGGCCGGATCCTTTTTTGTTCGGATATCCGGATGATTTATAATGCCGGATATCCGGTTCCGGCTGGATATCTGACCAACATTCGATATCCGGCAAATTAACGTTTATCCGGTATCCGGATAGTTACAATATCCGGTATCCGGCCGGATATTGAAAATGGCCGGATATCTGACCAAAGCTTAATCTTAAGTTAAGCTCAACAAAATAATATTCCAATTAAATTAACTTAGACCTGCGTAAAGATATACTTTGCTCTTTGCATGGTGCCAAATCGTTATATTAATCACCATTAAAAAACCATGTAAAATGCTGGTATCCAAATATGCATGGAATATATAATCTACAATACAAAGTAAAATAATGTATGTCTGTCTGTCCCTTAAGATCTCGGTAACCACTGAACCAATCGGATTCTACTCTTCATGTAATATACCTACTGGTGTTATGGTGGTTTTAGGCTTTTTTCTTGGGGAGTGGGACACCCCCAACCCACCCAAAAACCAAAAAGACCTCCCAATTTTAATTTTTTTTTTTTTTTACAAATTTTGCGAATTCGCTATTTTTTCTCGAAAATTTGCGATCCATTCGCATTTTTATTACGGCTGGGTAGGTAATAGAAGATTTAATTATACCTCTTGGGGCAAAGCCCTTAGAGGCTAGGGGCGAAGCCGCTAGTATAATATAAAGACTTTGTATTGATGATTGTCGTGATGATACGCTTTCTAAATTGTTTCTCTCGGAGGGTTGGTGGTGCCCTACACCTATAATTATTTAATCCTTATCAGGACCTAAGAGAAGTTTCATTGAAAAAAATAACCATATTTGTTTATCGGTTAGCAAAATCCATCGGTACAAACACACACAAATCCTGTTACTGTATTATGAGGATTACTAAACTATCTATATGAATAGGTTCGATAAGACTGGTAAACGTGTAATTGTACGAGACTGTGGAGTCTTTGAGGCTGATGAGTGTAAAGAAGGTACACTTTTATCTATCTATCTATCTATCTATCTATCTATCTATCTTTCTATCTAGCTATCTATCTATCTATCTATCTATCTATCTATCTATCTATCTATCTATCTATCTATCTATCTATCTATCTATCTATCTATCTATCTATCTATCTATCTATCTATCTATCTATCTATCTATCTATCTATCTATCTATCTATCTATCTATCTATCTATCTATCTATCTATCTATCTATCTATCTATCTATCTATCTATCTATCTATCTATCTATCTATCTATCTATCTATCTATCTATCTATCTATCTATCTATCTATCTATCTATCTATCTATCTATCTATCTATCTATCTATCTATCTATCTATCTATCTATCTATCTATCTATCTATCTATCTATCTATCTATCTATCTATCTATCTATCTATCTATCTATCTATCTATCTATCTATCTATCTATCTATCTATCTATCTATCTATCTATCTATCTATCTATCTATCCATCTATCTATCTATATGTCTATCTATCTATCTATCTATCTATCTATCTATCTATCTATCTATCTATCTATCTATCTATCTATCTATCTATCTATCTATCTATCTATCTATCTATCTATCTATCTATCTATCCATCTATCTATCTATCTATCTATCTATCTATCCATCTATCTATCTATATGTCTATCTATCTATCTATCTATCTATCTATCTATCTATCTATCTATCTATCTATCTATCTATCTATCTATCTATCTATCTATCTATCTATCTATCTATCTATCTATCTATCCATCTATCTATCTATCTATCTCAGGGATAAGGGATAGGAAACCTGGCCATAAATTAGGTCTCGGCCTGGTTTTGAAAGGGATCATGCAACTTTTACCATTTGCCTAATTTAATGACCTTACTGGCGGACGGCTCATATTGGCTACCGCTCTAAACCAATAGTGTTCTGTGATTTGGGCTTGTTTTGTATCAACCAATCACCAATTGGCGGAGCCAATTGGTGATTGGTTGATACAAAACAAGCCCAAATCACAGATGGCGGAAATTTTAGAAGCAGACAATTATAGAAAAAATAATGATTTCGTCTGCTACGAAAAAATAAATATAAATGGTGTTAGATCACATTAGTTTAATTATTAAATCTGCTTAGAGTTAAACATTAAAAAAGGGCCACATAGAAAAAACAAAAATAACGGGATTATTTTTTTGGAAAGAAGGTAGCTACGAATTTTCATTTGGTAGTTTATAAATTAGATGTTGTATTTTGAATTTTAAAAATTTAGTACGGAACTGATACAACACCTTCACCCTAATTTTTGTACAATACAACACAGTACAGATATATCATTACATTATATCCAGTATAGTATCCAAAGAACTTGATAGAATGTTACCCAAGTGCATATTTATTTATTTATTTTGAATTTTAATTAGCAATGAAATTTTCCAATAAAATTTTTACTCATTAATAAAAATGCAAATAATACAAACTAAAATCTGTCTGAGGGAAACCCAACGATAGCTTTCTGACAGTTCAAATTACCAAAGTAAAAGATAAAAAATTTTGGGAGAGAAAAAACTTCATTTTTACAAAAGCCATTAATATATAGGTTTATAAAAAGTTATGTTTTTTACTTTAAACTAGCTACCTGAATTTGATTCTATACTTTATCTACACACACACACACAGCTTTTTCATTAGCATTTTATACGAACCACTGCGCTATCCCAAAACTGGTTTATTAGGCTAGGAATAGGCCTAGGCTTGAAATAGGCCTGAAATAATATTTTCCTACGTTTCCCATCCCTTATCCCTGATCTATCTATCTATCTATCTATCTATCTATCTATCTATCTATCTATCCATCTATCTAACTATCTATCTATCTATCTATCTATCTATCTATCTATCTATCTATCTATCTATCTATCTATCTATATATATATATTTATTCTATGTAGATGAACAGTATCTGAACACCGAGGCAAGAGGAAGCCTCTGCCACTGTATGTCAGATGAATGTAATGGTGCAACAACTCTAACAACATCATTAACAACCATGGGTGCAGTTGTTCTTGTTTTATCTACAACTTTTTATTTACATTTTTAATGTATTCAATAATTTTAAAGAACAAAATTTTTTAAACATCAAATTTTAGAAAATTTTAGAAAAATAAATTTTACTTTATTTTCAATTGTTTTATTATTAGAAGCAAGGCTACTCTATAACTAGTTATATCCGTCGGACCAAGTCACAACACTCAAATAAGATTTTCTCAGCGACTATGAAAGATAGAGGTATGTTTTTAGTGTAAACAAAAACCCATGAAAGACAGGTTTAGGTAAAAGATTCGATATATTATTACTTGGTTGGTGCACTAGATTTTCATATACTTAATGAAGTGATACATCTAAATAATGAATAGGGATAAATAATAAAGCTACTCTATAATGAGGGTAGATTCTACACAATTATTGTTACTAAAGGATAAACATGGAATACAACATCCTTAAGTAGCGAATCATACAAAGAAAAAAGTATTTGAATAATACAAATATTTTTTGAGAAATCAAACGGCGAAAAAAGTAGTATATTAAGCAGATGCTTATCAATTAAAGGAATCATCAAAAAAGTGTCAATTAGCAAATTTGATCACAAATAAATAATCTTTAGGACAACTGGAAATTATTTCTTTATCAATGGCGAAGCGAAGCTCTAAAACTGTAGGACAAACGAATATGAATAAGTCTAAACAAAATTGTAAGTAAATTTGTTGCAAGACTGCATATAATCAGGATACTGTTGAAAGGCGTAGGATATGCATAGAAAAAAACATGGTTCTTTGTTGTTACAGAAATCAGTATTCCAAAAATCAATTCTATAGGATATCTAAATCACATAAAAAATTGTGGTCAAAAAAGTTAAAAATCAGTGTGATTTAAATGAACGTACGGACATTAGGGTTGCTATTAAAGAGTTGTTAGGCTTTCTAAATCGTACCTAACTATTACAGGAATCATCATGCTACATTCGAGATCTATAAAACAACATGCCTAAATTAACGATAAGAGCTAAGTGTTACTTTAAAAAGTGATACCACAAAAATTTTAAGAAACAAAAGTATGTAGAAATTGACTAAAAAAGGATGATAACATCCTTAAAGCGCAGCACTGAAACGGTAGGACAAACGGACATTAACTCCTGTATAGTGTCAGAACTAAATAATCAGAATATATGTATTAGATTTGGAGCAAAATTGTAAGTAAATTTGTTTAAATTTGTTTTATGGACATACTTACATTTTTAGGACTTGATTATAGAGTTGCTTTGCTTATACTTTGTTGTTCCACGAATCAACACACCAAAAATCAGATCAATTGTATGATTAGATCACATAAAAATTTGTTGTTAAAAATGGACGTACGGACATTCTTGTTATGATTATAGAGTTGCTACGCTTTCTAAATCGTACCTAACTACTAAAGGAATCACCATGCAAAGTTTAATATTGATAGGACAATTCTAACATGCCTAAATTAACGAAAAAACCTATCCGTTTGTGACGGACGGACAGACGTACGGACGGACCAACCCTAATTATAGAAAAGCTTCGCTTTTAAAAAGGAATCAAACCGTCATTAATAATCTATACAGAGGCCTGCAGAATGGGAGTTTAAGATGGTGTATTCACCCTCCAAGCAAAATAAGGGTGTTATTTACACCCCCCCCCCTCCCCAACACATCTCTACACCCTCCTAATAGAGTCAAGGGGGATGTAAAGGTAAAACAAGCATAAATCTCTGAAACTTAAGAGGGATGTCAAAAAAATATTTGCACGCTTCGCGCGTCAATTAACAAATTGAAACACTAAAGTCAATTATATAGTTGCTTTGCTACTCAGGGATCTACAGGGATAAGACAATGACCGATAAATTGATGTACATCCCCAATTAAGAATTATTACTTCTTCAGATAAAAATTTTAAGTTTATGACTCAACTAAATAAGCCCCCAAAGTTGTTGAGCCAACGAACAAGAAAATGTATTTATAAAACTTTGGGGACTAGTGAAATAAACAGCCCATTGTCCTCTCTCTCTCTCTCTCTTTCTCTCTCTCTCTCTCTCTCTCTCTCACTCTCTCTCTCTCTCTCTCTCTCCCTCTCTCTCCCTCTCTCTCTCTGTTTGTTACTAATAACTGATTGTAAGAAAGATAAATGTATAATTCTTGCATTGCATATCCTCTCATTGACAGTGATTTATATACAACCAAAGGCAAGATAGTATATATCAGGCATTTAAAGGGATTTGATACACAAAAAAAATTCTAGTGTAGATTAAAATAGTGGTTGAAATGTTTGGACACTAAACTTAATAAACGAAGATGATTAAAGTCCCTCAACAGATTATGACGTCATACGATAAAATAACCAATGAGAGGCCAGCATCAATTTTACCATTGGTCAATTACAGCGTATACTGGCCTCTCATTGGATATTCTATCGTATGACGTCATAATCTGTTGAGGGACTTTAATTATCTTATAATAAACCAAGAATTTAAAATTTAATAAAGATACCAAAAGCCATGAATAAGAAAACTGTATCATAAAACTTTGGGGACTAAAGTAATAAACAGCCCAATGTCCCCTTTCTCACAAGGAATAAGAAAATGGACAAAATATTAATATACATATCCAGAAATGATAAACAAATTACCCTTCTGAATAAATTAAAATTAATGGTTGAAAACATTGTAAACGGCTAGTTTGACCCAACCAATCTATTTATAAATTACCTTTTTTAAAATTACCTCTTGGGGTAAAGCCCCTAGAGGCTAGGGGCGAAGCCGCGAGGATTTATTAAAAGTACCCAAAGCAAATGTATGAAAAACATGGAATACCAGTATCATGTATAATTTCCAGACCAATATCCCCTCCCTTCCTGGTATATACTTCATGCCAATACAGGGATTTCAGGGGATAAGACAATCAATGTACATTCCTAATGATTATGCATCAAATTCTGTAGATTACAATTAGTGGTTGAAATGTTTGGACACTCAATTGTATGATCCAACCAATCAAGATTCATTAAAGTCACTCAAGTTGTGAAGCCAACGTATAATTAATTATTACAAAACTTTGGGGATTTGTGTAATTTCCAGTCCAATGTCCCCTTACTCCCTGGTAAATAATACATACCAATAAGCTGTACATTATTTTATATAGGGAGTGTGGGGGGGGGGGACATTGGGCTGTTTATTATACTAGTCCCTAAAGTCTTATAATAACGTTTTCTTATTCAATGGCTTTAAACAAAACTGGGGAATTTTATTGAATTTTGATTGCTTGGTTCAATTAATTGAGTGTCCCAATGTTTCAACCAATAATTGTCATCTAAAGAAGGGTAATTTTTGTGTTTAATCATTTAGGATGTACATCAATTTATCGGCTATTGTCTTATCCCTTTAGTAGATTTACACCCCCCCGGCCCCCCCCTTATAAACGCCTATTACTATATAATACACAGGAAGTAGGTATGTTATAATTATACAATAATCATTAATAGCGAAGCTACTATAAACCTTAGGTATGCTCGTATATTCGTCTTATATTATTTATAGACAAATATATTTAGATACAGTATTTTTTTTTATTATTTTTAATTTAACCCACTTATTCCTGTCAGAAATTGAATATTAATATCTCATTTTATATGCGTGGGGCATAGACGTCCAAGCTTTTTTTTGTAGGGGGGTAACAATTTTTTAAGGGGGGGAGGGGGTAAAGCGCGCCGCAAATTTTTTTTACCCCCCCCCAAAATTTTTACCCCGGGGGTAAAATTTGCTTGGGGGGGGGGGTTAATTACCCCCCCTGAAATCTGTTGGCAGAGGTAAATTTAGATTACCCCCCCCCCAAAAAAAAAATATTCTTGGTTTTTAACAAATTATGCTTTAAAATCAGTTTATTTAAATAATATTAATTGCTTAAGACCAAATTTCAAGGTAATTTTATCGAAAACATAACTTTAAAAGTAATACTTTTTAATTCATTAAAAAAACTCTGTATTTTCAATAATATTTGTTATTAACGTAGCTGCTCTATAACAAGGGACTGTCCTTACGTCTTCGGGGCTAACAAAACTGGTTCAAATCTAATAATTTTTCATTTTAATATCCTCGGAAAGCTGTTTTTAAAATGATGCGATAACTAACTATACTGTGATATTATGGTATTAAGGTTTGAAGCAACCAGATATCTAAAGGGATAAGACAATGGCAAATAAATTGAGATACATCTCCAATGATGACGCACAAAATTACCCTTTTTCTAGATTAGTGCTTGAAACGTTTGAACAATCAACTAAGTAAACCAAATAAAAAAAAATCAGTAAAGTCCCCAAACATGTTAAGCCAACGAATAGGAAAACGTAATTATAAAAAATTGGGAACTATGGAAGAACCGTCCCTTAATTTGAGAAGTAAATAGAAAAATATTTAATAAACCTTTCCAGGACCTATGAGAAGCTACCCTGTAAAAGAGAACCATTTTGGTTCAGCGGTTAGCAAGTTTCTTCAGTACAGACAAACAGATAGACAATTATCCAGTTACTTTTATAGAAAGTTTAAGGTTTAAAGAACCAGCCCTTAATTTGATAAATACCAGACAGACATGAGCGTAATTAAAAGAAGAAAAGACAAGGATGACAACATCCATTAGTAGAAATGAAAAAAAATCATGGAATGGAATTCAAAAAAGATATTCAAAGAGAATTTGTTTGAATTAAGATTGGATTATTTAACAAATAAACCACAAAACCTTCATCTTATATTTTTTGATTTATTTGTTATTCCTATTTTGTAAGATGATTGACATTTATAAATATATACAAAAACCTGCTAAAAAGCAGTCCGACCGCCATGGATGTATTTTAGTTGATCAAGCTCCTTAATGATGGGATTGTTGACAAAAAGTTTCAGTTGTGTATTTTGAATAGGAGCCGAGAAAATAACGTTTCTCTTACTTTGTCTATTACGGACGGACAGACGTACGGTCCGACCCTAATTATAGAGGAGCTTCGCTACAAAAAAAACAAAACAAGGATGATAAATGTGTTGATAACCAAGCAAAAATTTGTCAAAAAAAAAAGAAACAGGTTCGAATCTAAAAATATATTAAAAAACGCCAAATTACCCCTGGAACATCGAACCCCCCTACTTTTTAGAAAAAAATGTGCAATTCCTAACTCCTGCGGAAGCCGTAAACGCACCTAGCTTCCAAATATAACCTAACCTTGCCTGACTAAAATCAAACAAACAAATTAAAAAAACTACCTTTTATTTTAAAAAAAAAATATTTGTTTTTGGGGTATTTAAGCTAAACAAGGCAATTTAAGGGAAAACGTCCGTGATAGTTACTCTAGGAAATCAGACGGATAAGTAAAAGTGTATAAATGCTAAGCTATCAACAAAAGTTATTTGTCTTTCTTAATCAAAATTTTGTGGGGGAGAAAGTTAGGAGTAATAATCGATATACAATTACTTGGATGTTACACCAGAATTTCTGGTAGTCTAATAAATTGATGCTCCCAGCCGTCTGTGATAATGATGTCCGTTTATCCGATCCCCTCCCCTTCTACTGGATGATCGAACTGACCAATAAACGAAGTCCATGATAACAACCTAAATTGAGGACAATTTTCCCACTGTTAATATATCCACGCATATCTTATATCCATTTATATTCAGGATTAATTGGATTAATTTTGACCTTTAATCAGGGATCTTAGAGGATAAGACAATAGACGATAAATTGATGTACACTCTTAGTTGTACTAAACAAAATATCTGCTTTTGTAGATTGGACACTAAGAGATTTCATATAAGTACCCAAAGTTTTTAGTAAATGAAAGAACGTAAATATAAAAGTCCAAAGTTCTCTTCCTTCCTGCTAATACCAAACTATCTAATCTATCTATCTATCTTTTTTTTCTTCACGTATTCATTTTAAATTTATATTAAACTATCTATCTGTCCATCTATCCTAAGTAAAAGGATCTCTATCTGTGTGTCTGTGTACTAAAGGATCTTACTAACCACTGAACCGATATGGTTACAATTTGCTTCTCATAGGTCCTGGGAAGGTTTATAACTATTTTGAGGGAGGATACCCCCTTAAAAAAATTTAGTTTTCCATTTCTTGTTAAAACTACAATTAAAACTGGGGAAGTCTACTTCCAGGATGTACCAAAGGATCTCGCTAACCACTTAATCGATATGGTTCTCCTTTATAAGTAGCTTTTCATAGGTCCTGGGAAGGTTTATAACTATTTTGTGGGAGGTTACCATTATCTTCCCAAGAGAAATATGACCCCAATTACATTTTTTTACTTTTTCGTTTAAAAACTAAAATTTTGATTTGAGGGGGAGTTGACCCCCCTCCCCACTCTCAGGTGCTCTAGGGGCGTAGCTGCTAGGATTGTATAAAATAAATGAATATGTTTGATATAAAATATTTGGGTAAATTAATTTTGATATTTTGAATTGAGATTTTGCAAATGAAAAACAAATATTATCAAAATCATTTTTTTGGTAGTGTAACACCTTCTCCCCCCCCCCCCAAATCTTCTCCTTTTTATTGAACTAGCGGCTTCGCCCCTATTCTCTAGGGGCTTTACCCAAAGGAGGTAATTAAAAATACAAAAAAAATTATGGTTCTGCCATTTATTTTGGGTACCAGTGTAATTTACAACGCAATATCCCCTCCCTCCCAAGTGGTTTATTAAATGTGGGGTATATTGTTAAGTCTGCTAGCAATTTAAGAAATTTTTCCCAAATATTGTTTTTAATTATTACCAAAATAAATATTTCTTATTTCTCCTAAAACATAAAAGGATGACAACATCCATGAAAGCGAAGCTCTGAAACGGTAGAACAAACGAACATTAACACTTGTACAGTGTCAAAACTGAATAATCAGAATATAAATGTATAAGTATTTATCAAATTTGTAAGTGAATTTGTTGCAGAACTGCTTAATTTAAAAAGAGATAATTTTTAAGGACATACTAATATTTTAGAACCTAATTGTAGATATGCTTCGCTCATATCATTGTACTTTGTTGTCCTAGGAATCAGTATTCCAAAAATCAGATCAATCTGATAATGATATCACATTTAAATTTGTTGTCAAAAAAGTTAAAAATCACCATGTTCTAAATGGACCTACGGACTTTCCGGTAACGCTATTAGAGTTTCTTTCTAAATAGTACCTTTCTATTACAGGATTCACCATGCAAAGTTTGAAATCGATGGGACAACTCTAACAAGCCGAAATTAACGAAAAAGCTACCTGTTCCAGACGGACGGACGTACGAGCTATCCTAATTATGTAAAAGCTTCGCTTGTCCCTATTATGAGCTAACAGTTTTGCCCTTGAGTCTCGGGGGGGGGGGGGTCGTTCACATGTCGGGAGTACTAAAGTAGCCTAAAACCAGACAAAAAAATAAAATTTAAGCACAATATCTGAATGTGAAGGAGAGGAGGGATAAGACAATGGCCGATGTATTAGTGTACATCCCCAATATTGATACACAAAATTAGATTACAAAATGTAGATTACAATTAGTGGTTGAAACGTTTGGACACTCAACTAAATATAAAATATTACATTAGATTATCCTCCTTAAACTTTTGAAACTCCTCAGTTTATCCACTAAAAATAAAAAAAGCTTGGACGTCTCTATAGGAGGGGATGTCAAGACGACCTTCCCAGGGAGAGAGGGGTCATTGTGCTGTTTATTACACTGGTACCCAACGTTTTATTATTTGTTGGCTTTCCAACTTTGGGGACTTTTAATAATTTTGATTAGTTGGTCCTTTATGTAGAGTGTCCCATCGTTTCAACCATTAATTGTAAGGGGTAATTTTGTGTGTCCAAGCGGCCTTTCCCACTTTTTCTCCACTCACTGATCATCCCCCCCCCCTGGAAACCCCTGTTGAGCCACCGTTCAAATTAACAAGTTGTTGTATTTGATTTTTATTGACCTATCCTACACTAAATTTTTGCAGAGAGAGAGAGGGGACAATAGGCTGTTTTTATTACTCTAGTCCCCAAAGTTTTATAATAATGTTTCTTATTTGTTGGCTTTACAACTTTCGAAAATTTAGTTAATTTTGATTGGTTGTTTCACTAATTGTAAAAATTTACAGAATGGAGTAAGTTCGTTTATCATCATTGGGGATGTACTGTACATCAATTACCGGCCATAGTCATATCCCTTTAGATCCCTGGTATTTCATCAATGATTTGAGTGAAAGGTGTTGAAACAATTGGTTTATCAAGAACAAAAGTTGCTAATCATGTGTGACTTAATTCTACTTCAACAAGGATGACAACATCAATAAAAGCGAAGCTCTGAAATTATATGAGCGACAAACATTAACACTTGTATAGTGTCAGAGCTGAATAATCACAATATAAATTTGTTGAAAAACTGCTTAAATACAAAATATTGTTTAAGGACATACTTACATTTTAGGACTTGATTATAGATATGCTTCGCTTATACCAATGTACTTAATTGTCCTATGAATCAGTATTTCAGCGATTTACAATGAGAAAATAGCTTTATATATCATACCCAGACTTAAATCTTAAAAGAAACAGCCTGAAACCGTCCTGGGAATCCGTATTTTTCTATAATTAGGGTCTTCGTCAGTATGTCTGTAATGGGTGGAATTGTCTGATAGATTTCTAGCTTGGCATGATGATTCCTGTAATAGTTAAGTACGATTTCTAACGATTAGCTCTAACTCTATAATCGTTATCAGAAAGTTTGTACAAATATTTTTAAAACATGTTGATTTTCAACTAATTTTGACAAGTTATTATACGTTATGATTCTCATATTCGTCTATTTTTTTTAAAATAATGATAACAATGTTTAATGTTATTTGAAAAACATCTCTATAATAAAGTCTTATAAAATATATACATACCCTGAAACAAAATCTGTATAATTCATTTATTTGTATATAGTCCCTTTTGTGGCAACGCTCTTTAAGGGGCGATTCGTCGTATTTTAAAAATGGCCTTTGATAGGTTATTTTAGGTTAGGTTTGGTTATATTGGGTTAGGTGATTGCCCTGCTGGGTTGGGCAACTGGCCCCGTAGGGTTAAGCAATTGGCCCCGCAGTGTTAGAGCTCCCGCAGTGGCTAGAAATAGGAGAAAAGCTACTGTGAAGATACGAAGAAACGCCCCTTAAGGTGCGTTGCCACGAAAGGGACTATACCCATTTATTTTTATGTATGTTGCCATCCTTATTTTTTTCACTTTTTGCAGTGACTGTTAAAAATTATTTATTTTTAGAGATTTTTCCAGCCGTAAGAAAAATGTGCAAAAAGTAAACCATATATAGAGTAGTTTCGCTATAATAACTTTCGGTTCCCGTCAAAACGAACATATAGTTATGTGTCGATAGTGGACAAAATAATGCCATTTCATACGCCTACATGCGTAATGTTGGAAGGGTGACACAAATTTTAATAAGGTTTAGTTTTACAAGAGAGTAAATTAATAAGATAAATTTTTGATAATATTTCTATAGCTTTAAGAAAGATTCTATATTAGGGTGGGTCGATTTTAGACATTTTTTTTCTGAGGCCAAGTCGGGGATCTGCAAATGATTTGTATGAATATAATACACCTCTGGATGATTTAAAATTTATCCTAAGTCTTAAAACCGCTGACGACCAGACATTCAATTGTATAGCTATTTGTAAATGGGAGTCAAATTTTTTTTGAATCAGAACTATGGCTTCATTGTGCTCCCTGGAAAGGCCTTGAGGAGCTGAATCAAGAACTTTTGACCGTTTTAAAAAATCTCGTTCCTAGCCTGAGAAAATCTAAAAAACCTCTACAAATTAGACAATTCTTAATAAACCTTAAAAAATTGTGGTTTTTTAGTGATTTCTAAGGCTAGGAACGAGATATTTTGAAACGGACAAAAGTTCCTGATTCAGCTCCTCAAGGCCTTTCCAGGGAGCACCATGAAGCCATAGTTCTGATTCAAAAAAATTTTTGAATGTCGTCTTTGCATATTAATAAGTAATCAAATATATTTTTTAGTGGTCGCGTTCTAAAACTCAATTTATAAAAATTCTTTTTCGGTCAGAAATGTTTTTAAGGTTAATTTTATCTGTTGCAGGGGATGGCAGTGGATGGCAGGGGATTTGGGACTAAGCCCCTAGAGGATACGAGCGAAGCCGCTAGTTTCTAATAAAACAATGCAAAGATTTCTTAATTGAGAGGAGGATGTTATGGTTTAAAAATGTGATTTCCTTAGTCGTTAAATACTTTAGTGTTACTGTAAAATTATAGTCACTGAAAGCTACTAGTTTTACAAATATTTTTTTCTATCTATTTTTTTGATAAATCAGTCAACTTTTATCCTTCATTAAAACCGTTTGGCTTATTTTCGTGTATTTACTATATCATTATATGTAGCAGCTACGCCCCTAGAGGCCTCTAGGGGTACTTGAGGAGGGGATAGTCGAATTTGATAACCCAATTTTTAGATTTAAAAAAAAGTTTTTTTGGGTGGTGGATTTTTTTGGATGGGGTTCTCCTTCCCCCCATTTTTAAGTTTAGTCTAAGGAAATAAAAAATATAAATTTTTGGGGCGATATCTTTTGGGAGGAAGGTAGTACCCTCCCCGAAAATAGTTATAAACATTCCCGGGACCTATGAGAAGCTACCCTGTTAAAGAGAACCCGATGGGTTCAGCGGTTAGCGAAATCCTTCGGTACAAATAAACAAGCAAACAGACAAACATCGTTCTACTTTGTATTATAGATGTAGCAGCTACGCCCCTAGAGGTCCAGCTATATCTTAGTTTCAATTTCTATTTTAGGAGAGAAAATTTACTTTTTTTTCACTTTTTCTTTTTGAAACTAAATTAAAAAAATGGAAGGTTCGTATCCAACCACGCCACCTCAAGTGCTCCTAGAGGCCCCCAAGGCCGTAGCCGCTTATTACGTTGATAAAGTAACTAAACGAAAATTTAAGCCTAAATGCTATTTTCGAAGAATAAAAATGACTTACTTATATAGTTAATAGCTCATATACATTAGTTGACAGTTTAGAAAAAATTGCATATTAATCTTTAAATTTCAGTTATAGGTAATGGAAAAATTTAATTTGAAGATGCCTATAACTTTTTTGTTATTGAAGCTGGAGGCTTCAAATTGGTGGTATTATTTTCTACGTGTGGCAGTTAGAGCGGTATTTTCCTGCAGGCTTTCATTATTTTAATTTCAAAAAGGAAAAAAAAATCTTCTAAATAGAAATTAAAAATCTCTTAATTATTAACATAAATTCAACACAATTCAAGAATGTGTCAATACAATTTTTAAAACAAACAATTAAATCATAAATAACTTTCTTTTATGTTTTCTATTGATATTTTAGAGTATAATTGTGCTTTGCTACTTATGGATGTTGTCACCCTTGTTTTTAGCTTTTATTGTCTTTTTAAAAGCGAAGCTTTTCTATAATTAGGTTCGGTCCGTCCGTACGACCGTCACTACGTTACAGATAGCTCTTTTCGTTAATTTAAACAGGTTAGAATTGTCCTATCGATTTCAAACTGTGAATGCTGATTTCTAAAATAGTTAGGTACGACTTAGAAAGTGCAGCAACTCTATAATCGTTACCAGAAAGTCCGTACGTCCATTTAAAACAAACTGATTTTTTACTTTTTGACAACAAAGTTTTGAATGTTAAAATCATCCTATTCATCTGATTAAATGAATACTGATTTCTATTACAGTATAGTGTTATACGCGAAGCATCTCTATAATCAAGTTAAACAGTAACATGCATTTAATCATTTTTGCAACAAATTTACTTACAATTTTGTATAGTATTAGACATATGCATTAATATTCAGTTTATTCAGTTCTGACACTCTACAAATGTTAATGTTTGTTTGTCCTTCCATTTCAGAGCGTCGCTTTTTATGGATGTTGTCATCCTTGTTATTTTAGATAAATGATAAAATGCTTTTTTTATGTTTAATGTTGCTTATCAACACTCACTTTTCTTTGACTGCAAACTTTTCTTCAGTAAATGATTTAGAAATTATTCCTCAAACAGGTGAAATCTATATTCATCACTAGTGGCTACACCCCCTAGAGGCCTCTAGGGGCTCTTAAGGTAGGGAGAGGGAATAAAGTACCCTAACCACACCCCCTTACTTACATTAGCTAACTACATGTTAAAGATAAAAAATTACCCTCAAAAGTATAAAAAAAATGATTTTTAATGTGTTATAAAAATTAATTTAAAGTCTTGATTTTGAGGATGATGGCCTTTAAGATGCTCCTACTGGTGGTGATAGGGAGCAAAATGTTATCAAAAATCATGCCAATTAAGATAACTTGTCTATTAACTTATGGTTCAATTTTTGTAGTCATAGCAGCCTCCAATGGAGCCTCCTGACAAAAAATATAACCATCTTCTAAAAACTTTTGTATTTATCTTATGAATTGGAGCAATTAAAATTACAATTTTTCTCTTTTCTATACTGATTGGTTGGAGGCTGCTATACCTACAAAAATTGGACCATAGTTAAATATATAAGTTGTCACCATGGGCATGCACTTTGATAACATTTGGCTCACCATCACAACCAACTGGAGCATCTTAAAGGCCATCATCCACAAAATCATGATTTTAAAATAGATTTTTATAACACATCAAAACATTTTTGTATACTTTTGAGGGAAATTTTCATCTTTAACATGTATTTAGCTACATCCATAGGACTGGAGGTCAGCAGCTGTCCTAAAAATTGTTGTTTTATCAAAAACAATCTTTAAAAGAGAAAAAAAGTTAAAAATCGTTTTCCCATAATTTTTTATTCAGATTTGATTATCTTTTTGGTTCACCAGTATTTGACTAGGATGAAAGGGAGGGGGGGGGGGGGGTATGTCAAACGGTCTTTAGTATAGTTATTTCTAGCATTTTACTAAATCAGCTTTCCACGGATAGAAAATGCAAAATTATAATATTAAAACCAGTTTTTTTAGCTCAAAGATGCCAAAGGCATGGGCTTAAAAAACTGGGTGTAATCTTATGATTGTACAATTTTATACAGTGTGTTTTTTTTATGAGAACTTTTTTGAAAGCAATTTTACCCCACTTATAGTTATCAGAATTTAATGATTAATGGCTTATTTTCTTCGTTTTTTAAGGCAATTAATAGAACAACAAAAAAATATTTCATTTCTTATTTAAAAAGTACAGTAAAATCTAAAATTCAAAACTTAGGTGTCAACATCTAAAAATGGTTTTAGCGCATTTTTCTTTTGCTCAAATAATCAACCTTTTGCAAGAATGGCTGCTAAACACTTAAAAGTTGAGATATAGAGCTAAAATGTATACAGATACTATTAGGGACATGTACTAGAACATATCAAAGTTTGAAGGTCATATCTCAACCAGGGAGGGAGTACTGGCCCCCCAAAGTCGACTACAGAAAATCCATTTTTTAAAGAAAAATGCGCTAAAACCATTTTTATATGTGGACACCTAAGTTTTCAAAGAAGGTGTATCAACTTTTTTTTTTATGGCTAGCCGGTTCTTTTAGTAAGTAGTAGATGTAAAATTTTTCATAGAATTCAGATATGCAATCGGTTTTTTTGTAGACCTCTTATTTTTTAAGTAATTTAAGTTTTTTAAAAAAATAATTAAGTCGGTTTTAAGGTACTAAAACGCAACAAAATAAAAGAAGAAAATGGCCAGTAAGAATAAAAATAGTAAGATCTTTAATTTGACACCTTACTTTTAAAATTCTGTTGAGTAATTATTGAAAAAATCTATTTTTTTAACCTCGGTTTAATAAAAACTTTAGACCTAAATATTTTCTCAAACAGACATAAAAAACATGGGTTCATATATACCTTTAGAATCAGAAAAATATTACGAATCCATTGTAAGCAAAATTGAAAAAAAGTAAAAAAATAAAAAAATATAAAAATGGCCAATTGTATTTTTTGTTCTGGCAACACTATCGTCTTCCCTTTTTTACCCCCTCTTTACCCCCTCTATACCCCCTTCCCATTTTTATACCCAATTCAAAAGTTAAGACGTTGCCTGTACAATATAATATGATATTTTCATATAATTCCTTTTATTGTAGTTTATATACTATATTGTAAACTTTTTTTTTCAATTTTGCTTACAATGGATTCGTAATATTTTTCTGATTCTAAAGGTATATATGAACCCATATTTTTTTACTTGTGAAATGATAAAATTGAGTTCAAAGTTTTTATTCTCGTGGGTTTAAAAAAATCGATTTTTTCAATAATTACCTGACAGAATTGAAAAAGTAAGGTGTCAAATTAAAGATCTTACTATTTTTGTTCATAATGGCCATTTTCTTTCTTTTTTTTGTTGCATTTTAGTACCTTAAAATCGACTTAATTTTTTTTTTTTAAAATTTAAATTACTTAAAAAATAAGAGGTCTACAAAAAAACCGATTGCATATCTGAATTCTATGAAAAATTTTACATCTACTACTTACTAAAAGGACCGGCTAGCTATAAAAAAAAAGTTGATACTACTTCTTTAGATTTTACTGTACTTTTTAAATAAAAACTGAAATATTTTTTTGTTGTTCTATTAATTGCCTTAAAAAACGAAGAAAATAAGCTATTATTCATTAAATTCTGATAACTATAAGTGGGGTAAATTGCTTTCAAAAAAGTTCTTATAAAAAAAAACACACTGTATTTGTAGAAAACTGGATATATTACAATGCTAGACATAATTTTTTCGTAAGGATGAGAACTGGTTCTAATAAACTGTATATTAATCAGTTTTGAATGATTACGAGAAAAAATATTATCTAACCTAAAACAGTAGAATGTTATCCATCTGTATTAATGATTATTTCAATAAAATTTTGGATACTAATTCAATTACAAACCCTAATAAATTGTTAAGTATAAAATTATAAATATTGCTTATTCTTTGTAGATATAATTTACCCAGAAAGCTTAGAAGATCCTGGAGATGCCTTTGTTCACCTTCTTTTCTTATTTTACATTTCACCAAATTCTAATGAGGAGAAAGTTAAAACAGCAACAAGGTAGGAAAAATATTCTTCCTATTCTCCGCTATACTAAAAATCATGTTTAGCATCATAGTTCAGACAATTTTCCATGAACATATTAATAAAAATTCTAAATACCAATTTTGTTACCTCAGGCCTTCAGCCCATTGGGGCTAATAAAACTGGTTTTCATTTTTATAAATAATTTTGATAATTATTATTAGAAATACATTTTGAAATTTATTTTAAAGGAGGTTGAAAAGGCATCTTGATAGATTTTTGTTTTCAATATTTGTTGAAAGTACTGGAACTCCTATAAATTTTATCATTGTTACAGATGAAAAGAGTAAGGTAAATTCTAAATAATTACTAAAAGACCTGCGATCATGGCTCAACACGTAGTGCATTTGCCCGTCATTGGTGAGGTGATAGGTTCAAACAGACACCATGTCATAACTACAGACATTAGAAATGGTTCCTACTGCTGCTATGTCATGTTCACAACATAAATAGTTAGAGTAGGGGAAATGCCTTGGCCCATAAACAAGGCAACTAATTAGCAAGCTCAGTTAGGACTTTTGGACCAAGGTTGTGCACTAAAAGGGTTGTTTGTCTGTTGAATGCTACTTAAGCTAATATCCATCAGCGGGCATTAAAGTATTGAGATCCAGATGATCACTTGAAATTTAAGTAAAATAGATAAATTAAACTACAACTTATTCAAAACATTTACCATCTAACCCAATAAATCCAACATCTGTTTAGATATGAAGCTTTTTTATATTTAGGGTAGGCCTGTACATTCATTTGATAGTAACAGATACAATTTGTTGTTAATTTTAGGCATGTTACAATTGTCCTATTGATTTCAAACTTTACATGTTGAATTTAGACAATATAGCAATTTGTTACTAAAAAGTCTACCTTTAGTCTCCAATTAAAACATGCTGATTTTATACTTTTTTGAAAACAATATTTGTAAGATTTAAACCTCATTTTCATCTTATTATGATCAATAATTTCTTAGACAACAAAGAAAAAAATTATAAGCATACTAAATATCTCCATAGTTAGGGCCTAAAAATGTAAGTTTGTCATTATAGGGGGTGATGTATTTAATAATTTATAGACAATTCTTTTTCTTCTAACACTATACTTAATATCATTTGTCCCAATGTCTGAATTTAGAGCTTTGTATTTATGGATCTTACCATTCTTTTTTTGTAGATTATTGTGCATAATGCATTTAATGAATCTATTGGAAGAATTCTTCACAAAAAACTATTTTACAATAAAAGAAAATTTGTTGATGAAAATTGGAAATTTCCTAGGTAAAAAATAATAAAAATAAATTTGTCTAAAAAGTTTGTAAAATTACACTAATTCCAAAAAAGAAGACATTTTAATATAAACAAAATCAACAATGACAAAATTAATATTCAATTTTCTTAGGTTTAAGATACAGTATGTTTCTTATGTGTTTTTTCAACAAAAATACAGGAAAAATTTAGGTATTGTTTGGATTATCTTTAAAAGTTAGCTGTTTACTAAAGCAAACCAATTGAGTTATAGAATTTATGTACAATTGTATGTACATACAGCATGACCCTCAAAAAAGTATTTTTAAGCATCTGCAGCCCTTATTTCTCAATGAATTATAAAAAAAATGCATATGTCCTTGTTCTCCATAGTATTCCACATAAGTAGATATAAAAATATTTTTTTTACCTCCATTAACACCGGAGATTTTTAGAGCTAAAGTTTTGAAAAAGTGACTGAGAAAAAGAATTTTTTTTTGTTTCTCATAATTTTTGGATGGTTATATTATGTTTTTCTGGCAACTGAATAATGAGACACAAAGAAAAACAAGTTAACTAATTATTTATTTTTTATTCCACCAAAAAATATAAATTTTTAATGGCAAAAAATACTACTGAATGAATTGATTATTTGCAAATTTTAGGTTATTTATTTACCCTTATTTGAGAAAAGGATTAATTATGACAGTTGCTCCGCCTACTTTTCTGACATCTCAATAATTTAATAAGGGGTTAATTAAGCTTTTTAGACAAAAAAATCATTATGTTTTAATTTTATTTTCTTCATAACTTTTTTGTTATTAAAGTTAGGATTGTGAAACAAAAACAATTTTCCTGCTATATTCATAAAGATTTATTTGGTTTTTTAATCTTAAAAAATTTTGCCTAATAAGTAAGTTTTTCAAAATATCATTAAACTAAAAAGACTCAAAAAATATGTGTAAAAAAATGCTTTTTACTCAAAAACTAAATTTTTTATTTCATTTTTGTATAAATTTTCTGCTAGTAACAAAAATAAAAGAATTTCTACCTTAATTTTGCTAAAAAAGTCGTTTCATGTTAAAAGTTACTTTTTCCTCAGTCACTTTTTCAAAACTTTAGCTCTAAAAATCTCCGGTGTTAATGGAGATAAAAAAAATATTTTTATATCTACGTATGTGGAATACTATGGAGAACAAGGACATATGCATTTTTTTATAATTCATTGAGAAATAAGGGCTGCAGATGCTTAAAAATACTTTTTTGAGGGTCATGCTGTAGTATAGGTCAGCAAAATCTTCACCTGTACATTGTACCATTTGTACTAGTTAGCAAAATCTTCACCTGTACATTGTACCATTTGTACTAGTCAGCAAAATCTTCACTTGAAGTCATGAAGGTGTATTTGCAAGCTTTCTAACCCTATGGCTAAAGGGGTCACAATACTTATAATGACTAATTTCTATAAAAGTCTAAGAAAATCCAAATCCTATGCTAGCCTTGAAAATTTGATAGAATGAGGACTATATTTTTTTAGATTTGTACCGCGAAATCTTATGTCCACAAGAAATTGTCGAAATTCCAATCATAGATGTTGATGAACTTGAAACACTTACATCATTTTCAGGTATGATTTCACACACACAAAAAAATAAACATAAAATTCTTGCTTTCAAAAGGGGGATGCTATGTCTATTTTCTTTTTCAGTAGGATTGAAAGCGTAAAACTATTTTAATCATTACTAAAGATGTAATTGGTGTACAGATTAATATGGTCATGTACAGGCTAATTGTTTAAACTCCCAAAGAGAAATTAATCCTAAAATGGGGATCTTGGACAAAGTAGCTTCAGACAAAGTAGCTTCGGACAAAGTAGCTTCAGGACAAAGTAGCTTCAGGACAAAGTAGCTTCCGTACAAAGTAGCCCCCTAAGGAAAGTAGCCTCCACTGGTCATGGCCGCAGCGCTTGGCCCCTTGGCCTGCCTAGCCGCGGGCGCTCGGCCCCCAAGCCTATAACCTAACCTAACGTAACCTAACCAAAAAATTGTAAAAACATTATTAAAAATTGTGAAAACAATATTAAAATTTGTAAAAATCTATCAACCACTTTTTGCAAAATCCACGAAATTCTAAACCACCTATGTATTATCAGTTGATGATATTTTTCTTCAATAAATGTTCTGAGGCTAACATAGGTTAGGTTAGGTCATAGGCTAGGGGGCCGAGCACCCACGGCTAGGCATGCCGAGCGCTGCAGCCTTTATTACTATTTGAGACTTTTTTTCTTAGGAAGCTACTTTTCTTAAGTAAATGTCCTGAAGCTACTTTGTCCTAAAGCTACTTTGTCCTGAAGCTACTTTGTCCGAAGCTACTTTGTCTGAAGCTACTTTGTCCGAAGCTACTTTGTCCAAGATCCCTAAAATGGTGTTTTAATATATACAAATATCCAGCTTACTTGATTATTGCTATATAGTACCAAGAATTAAAAAATAATGCTTGTTACTGTTTGTTAACATGGATTATTGTTGCAATGTAAGATTATATTGCAGTATATCCAGCCAAATATTTTAAACATCCAGTATCTGGCCAGATATCCAGCCAAGATAGATATCCTTACAACCCCTATTAAAAAATACAGAAGATAGTATCAAAAACACTTGTATTAATAATGATTTAATAGTTAACCATTCTTTTACTTCAGTTAATGAGAGCCTCAAAGTAGAAAGGTAAGAAATTTTGATAATATAATTATACAATTTACCATTACCATTAGAATAATCAATAAATTCTGTAAAAAAAACATGAATGGCAACATTCATAAAAGTAAATGATTAAAATCAGACAAGGACAAATGAACATTAACCCTTACAGATCGGGCCCCTATTCCCACCTTAATAGATGGGGGGGGGGGGGGGGTAAAGACGTAAAATTTTTTTCTGGTGGTTCATGTGTATTTTTAGAGAAAATTACTTTTTCTAGTCATTTTTTTCGGTCAGGCCGCTCCTTAGCCGCTTTTTAGCGGCCAGCCGCTAAATTTTAAAACAGCTGTAGAGCGGCCAATTTTGCAGCTAGGATGACCAAATTTTAGGACGAACTTTTATTTTTCATAACAAAAAAATTACTATTTCTGATCATCGCCAAAAAACGGCAAATAACGAAAACCGCCATTTTCGGCGGTTACGGCGGTAAAACGGCGGTTGGCGGCGCCGATTAATATTTTTATCTGTTAATTATTGCTCAAGGATTTACCAAAAAAATGTATAGGTCTCTAGTTGTAATAGAAGCCACGATATTCATGATATATGTCTGTAGTAAAAGCCGGACAAAAATCGGTCATAAAGTCGGCCAGGGTGCGGTCAAACGGTCATAACACCACTTTTCTCATTCACCAAAAAAATTTTAGGTTTCTACCTTATATACAAAGTCATAATGTAGAAATTAAGATTTATTTAGAATTTTTTTTAAATTTTGGTGCTACCCAACCGACTTTGACCGGACACCACGACCGACACAGACCAGATATCCTAATAAAATCAACTCTTGCCGACGTATAATTACTAAACTTAAAAAGTCATGAAGTCACAACTCTCAATCTTACCTACAAAAAAAATGTCATTGAAAAAATAGAGGGGGGGGGGGTCAATATGACCCTCCCCCCGATCTGTAAGGGTTAACACTTGCTGTATGTTAGAACCTAATTAGCAGAATACAAATTTTTAAGTTGAAATAAGATTGTACATAAAATTGTTTAAATTTGTGTTCCAAAAATCAAATAAATTGGATTATTGTATTATACAAAATTTTTGTCAAAAAAAGTTTTTAAATTAGACATGCTTTAAATGATCAGGAAACAGCATGCTAAGTCTGGAATAAAAAGACAGTTATTTCTAACAGGCACAGATTTACAATAATACCCTGCCATTAAATTTGGATGTATAGATGGAAATACAAACAGATCCTAATTATAGAAAGCTTCTTATTCATTGATGAGCTAATTATTTAAATTTTATTCAAAAAATGCCTGAGCGACAATAATAGGTTTTCTTATTAACCCTAAATCATTTATGAGGATGGTGGAGGTGTGAGAGTTGGGCTAAAATATTTCTTGTTGTTTTTAGGTCTAAAAAAACATCATTAAAAGTTGACATAGAATTAATTAGCTCTTAAAAGTAAAATATAATGTTGAAAGACAATGAAATAAAAATGTCCTCCCAGTATCTGCTGTTTTGTTATAAATTGAAATTGAAAAAATGATCATTACTCATATTTTAAAAAGTCATTTTATGTTTGATTAAGTGTTTTATTCACCTATTATTTTCAGAGTTCAACTTCATACCTCTTTATTTTGTCCACCAAGATATCAGCTGGTAATTTTATTTTATTAGGCTTTAAATGTTTTTTGTCAAATGAATTCATGCAAAGTGTCCCTTATGTCAAATATTCCTGATTGCTGATTGACAGTAACTATTAAAAAAAATTCTTAGACAAAAGACACAAATATAAATAAAATTTATAATTATTGGCCTATTACTGTTATTCACCAAGATGATGCTTTCTAAAGTACTTTCTGGTAATGAAAATATGATCCTTGCTAAGATTTTTAAATTGCACTTTTCTAAAGAAATTATCAAGAAAAATTTGTCATGTCTAAAGTAACTGAAAGAAGTAGTAACCTTTTCTTTAAAATACCCAATGTCCTTTTAATCATAAAGGTTACCATTATATCTTAAACCTATATCATGACTCATTCTTTCCTGTTTTTAGAAAACTTACTCATTACCATATAACATTTTTTTCTTTTTTTCAGGATTCTTTTTACATTCAGTTTGTAATAGTGAATGAATTACCAAAGTTCATAAAAAAAATGATCAGGATTGATATTGACATACGGTTGAGGTTGGTAGAAATTTTGAATAGGTCTTATCAGGGGCGTCCAAGCTTTTTATTTTGGGGGGTGTAAAATTTTTTTAAGGGGGGGGTAATTCGGTTTTGGGGGGGGTAAAATGGCGCGCGAAGCGCGTCGCAAATTTTTTTTACCCCCCCCCAAAATTTTTACCCCTGGGGTAAAATTTGCTTGGGGGGGGGGGGGTAATTACCCCCCCTGAAATCTGTTGGCAGGGGTAAAATTTGTTTCCCCCCCCAAAATTTACCCCCGGGGTAAAATTTTTGGGGGGGGTAATTTAAATTTTATCCAAAATTTAGTATTAAAAATGCGCGCGAAGCGCGCAAATTTTTTTTTGTTAGAGATTTTCTATTTTGGGGGGGTATTTACCCCCTCAAAATTGTTTGGGGGGGATAAATACCCCCTCCTAAATGGTTGGGGGTGCCTACAGCACCCCTCGGGTAGGGGTAAATTTTAAATGGGGGGGGTAAAATGAAAAAAATTTTGGGGGTGCCGTAAAATTTAGTATTAAAAATGCGCGCGAAGCGCGCAAAATTTTTTTTGTTAGAGATTTTCTATTTTGGGGGGGTATTTACCCCCTCAAAATTGTTTGGGGGGGATAAATACCCTCTCCTAAATGGTTGGGGGTGCCTACGGCACCCCTCGGGTAGGGGTAAATTTTAAATGGGGGGGGTAAAATGAAAAAAATTTTGGGGGTGCCGTAGGCACCCCCAAATTCGTTTGGGGGGGGTAATCGCCCCATTACCCCCCCCCTTGGACTCCTATGGGTCTTATACTAATATAAACAGGAAAAATTTTACAAAATATAAAAAAGAATACATATAATTACTTTTATTAAATGTTTTAGGATTGATATAGGAATGTTACATGATCAGTTTAATTTAATGAACAGGTCTATTTAGTTTAGTCTTTTCATAATCTTTATTTTTAAAAGAATGAAATTTGGAAATAAATATAAAATTGAATATGGCAATATTTGTTTAAACTTCTAATTTTCTATGCATAGAAATGAAATATTTGGCTTACAAAAGGACTGGCCTGGGGACTGGATTGGCCTGAACAAAGTTAGAGCTTGGAATTATTTGGCGAAAGCTAATACTTCAAGTTTTGGTCAGACAGGGCCTCATCAGGTAGTTTAATCAATTAAAACATTATTTTAGGATTTGAACTCAAAATCATTTTTGATTTTTATGATGTTTTTTCTTATAAGGCTTTAAACAGTGGAGTAACATTGTTTGACATTGAAAAACTAAGAGCACAACCTGAAATACTTGCTCCAGAGTATATGCATAAGTTGAAACAGGAATTTGGCTATATTACAATGAATGTTCAGGTATAAATATGATTTAAGTTGGATTAGAACATTTGCATTACATCCCTGGATTCACAGTAAACATAAAAATTTTAACATATGATACTTTTAGCAAATAAACCATGCAAATTATAGCAAACAAGGATCTTTTTTATATAAAAGTCAGTGTATTTTAATTGTTTATCAATGTTGTTTTTATATTTAATTTCAGGGAGGCTATCACTTGATCAGATACAAACATCCAGAGAAGGTTAAACAAAATATTTAGTAGAAAAACAAAATTCTATAAATTATTTGAGAATTATACATAGACACTATTAAAAGATCTGTCTTTGCTTTTTAATCACTTTAAGAGTACTAAATTATATATCATAATATTCTATAATTAAAACTGTTATTTTATTTTTTTAATAAGTTTCTAATATGATATTACCAATATTCAATTTACTTATTTAGGTGTATATGATCCCATGTCAATACAATTATATGGTAAATATATCTTTTTTTTGTATTTTTCTCACTTCAACTTATTTCTTTTCTTTACAATTTTAGAAATCAAATTGTAATTGTTTTTTAATTATATTTTATAATTCAATGATATATTTTTGTCCTTTTCTCTTTATTATAAAACAGATTTAATAACTTTAGGAAGTTTTTGCTAGCAAAGAGTATGAACCAAATAGCTTAGAGTATCATACCTGCCTCTCTAAGCCATACATTCAACATTTTGCTGGAGAAAATATACTTGCAGACTCTATTTTAGTTAGGTAAGTAAATATTATAATTTGGTATTTGTAATTGATAATTCATAAGCCACTATTTGTGCATTAATTGTTAAAAATTGCAAATAGATTCACTAAGGTTGCTTAAGCCAATTTATGCTTAAAATCTAACAGAGATTTATAATTCTAAGTCTAATTAAGACAGTCCTTATCAACCATTTATCCTGTTGATTTAAATATAAAGCACCAAATAATTATATAAATATTATTAAGCACCAAAGAACCTAATCACAACTTCAATTTGTATACTATTACTAAACCTTTCTAATAAACCCCGAACAAACATATTATGCAAATCTGAATTTTTAAAATAGCAGCTTTATTATTCATCTAGGATGATTTTACAATAAATATGAAATGTAGATGCCTCTTTTGGTTACAAAATTCCACTGTTATTTTTTAATTAATCAGCACCAATAAAGCACAAGATCTCAAAAACAGCATTTGGGGGAAATACTGGTGAACAAACATATTATGCAAATCCAAAACAAAGCAAAAAAAAAATTTTTTTTGGCACTTTTCTCCTCTTTTAAAGATTGATTATGATAAAATAATAATTTTTTAAGGGATTTATGCATTAATTACTATGAAATATAGTATAAGGTAGAAATTAATGACTTTTCTAAATTAGAAATGTTTGAAAAAAATAAATTCGATCCCTATCACTTTAGAGGACAGCTGCTGATCCCCAGTTTTATGGATGAACCTAAATACATGTTAAAGATAAAAATTACCCTGAAAATTATACAAAAATGTTTTTTGGTGTGTTGAAAAAATCAATTTTAAAATTTTGATTTTGAGGATGATGACCTTTAAGATGCCCCTATTGGTGGTGTTAATGAGCCAAATGTTATCAAAGTGCATGTCCATGATGACAACTTATATATTAAACTTTGATCCAATTTTTGTAGTTATAGCATCCTCCAGCCCAGCATTATTAAAAAAGAAAAGAATTGCAATTTTATTTACTTCAATTCATAAGGTGAATGCTGTAGTTTTTAGAAGATGGTTATATTTCTTGTTGGAAGGCTCCATTGGAGGCTGCTATGACTACAAAAAATGGTACATAGGTTAATAGACAAGTTGTTGTAAGTGGCATGTACTTAGATAACATTTGGCTCATCATCACCACCAACAGGAGCATCTGAAAGGTCATCATCCTCAAAATCAGGATTTTAAAATGAATTTTTTTAACACATAAAAAAACATTTTTGTATACTTTTCAGCGTAATTTTTATCTTTAACATGTATTTAGTTTCATCCATAAGACTGGGGGTCAGCAGCTGTCCTCTAAAGTGATAGGGATCGAATTTATTTTTTTCAAACATTTCTTATTTAGAAAAATCATTAATTTCTACCTTATACTATATTTCATAATAATTAATGCATAAATACCTTAGAGATCTTGTGCTTTATTGGTGCTGATTAATTAAAAAATAACAGTGGAATTTTGTAACCAAAAGAGGCATCTACATTTCATATTTATTGTAAAATCATCCTAAATGAATAATAAAGCTGCTATTTTAAAATTCAGATTTGCATAATATGTTTGTTCAGGGTTTAGTTGAATACTTGTCATAAGCAAGGCTTCTTTTCAACTCACTTTTTTCTGTCTGACCATCTGTATATGTTACTTGGATACTAATAAATAGATCTGTTTCATAAGGGGGCAAGTAGACATTTATAAAATCAATATAATGTATGGTTAGGATTCATTGAAAATTTTGGATTTTAAAAGTAAAAAAATTGTGTATCTGTACCTATATCACAATAAAAATAGCAAACACCTTAGAGGGCATTCAATGTCATTTTCCCAGTACCAGAATAGGGTTAACTTATTCTCCCCTTCAACAATTATATTTGATTCTGTTTTAGATACAAGAACCTACTGAAACTGTCCTTGTGGTGTTGGGATCCAACTTGGCATCATTGTTATTAATTCAGTTTAATGCAGTAGAAATCTTATGTAGCAAAGCATTTCTTATACCTTATTCTTAGTTTTCACCTACCATTTTCTTTTTATTTCAGATGAAAATTGAAATGCTATTCCTTGCATTAATCTTTTTAAACTTGAGTGATTTTTCTTTAGCTGAAAATTGTTCTATTGTATATAATTCAGAAATTTTTGCTGAAACAGGTAAATATGTTTGCTTGTTGTATATTTGTGTGCCCAACAATGTCATTCATAAATACAAAAAAAATTCAGAACCTCGTTGGAAAGAAAACAATGATGTATCTCAAAAGAACTAGAAATAGAAGAAAAGCTTCCACAAAAATATAAAAAGACCCACTGCTTTGTTTTCTTTCTATGATCCTCTTATAGTCTCATTTGACTAGGGGAAAGTTTTTTTAAATCTCATAGTACTATAAAAAGAATTTGTATAAAAAAAACTCATCAATTACTTTTTGTAGATATATTTGATTTCCCAGGAAGCATAGAAGATCCTGGAGATAACTTTGTTCACCTTCTTTTATTATTTCAAATTGCATCAAATTCTGATGAGAAAAAAGTAAGAAGGTAAGATCTATTGGATTTATTGACAAATCTAAAATGGAATATAGTAAATATTTCCAAAAAATCTTAATCCAGGTTGGGTTGAGCTTATTTATTTCCTCTGCTACCTATTCAGATTTCAGCTACTTAAAGATCCTGAAAAAAGATATATTTTAGGAGGTTAAAAAGACATCTTCGAAAATTTGTGTTTTCTATATTTACTGAAAGTACTGGAACTCCAATAAACTTTATCTTTGTAACAGATGATAAAAGCAAGGTAGACTCAATTTGAACTTTAAGTATATTCTAAAAAATCAACTTTATGTTAAATTGAACCAAAAATATGTTTTTAGACTATAGTAAACAAAATATTCAATGAATCTATTGGAAGAGTTCTTCACAACAAGCTATTTTATCAAAAAAGGAAACTTTTCAATGCAAATTGGAATTTTCCCAGGTAAAATGATATAAATACAATAATTGTTGTTACATTTATGATTCCTATATAAGATATATTTTAATAATTTATTTAATATTTACTAGAAAGACAAACCAAACAAAAGTAAATTTTTTTAGATTTAAGATACAGTATGTTTCTATTGTGTTTTTTCAACAAAAATACAGGAGTGTGTTAGGTATTGGCTTATACTTTTATCCTAATTATTCTTTTTAAAAATTACTATTTATGTGAGGTAACCTTTTTTCCCACCAGAAAAGAATATGCAAATAGGCAACAAATTATTACAAAACACCAAAATTTTAGGTTTTTATTATTAATTAATATATATAAAAACACCCACTGTAGTTCACTTTTATTCAGCTTCCAATTTTTTAAAAAGATTTATTAAACTACTAATGTATTTGGCCAGCTACATCCTAGTAATTTCAAACTTGGATGGGATAGTGTTTTATTAAATTATTATTCTTATATCAGATTTGTACAGCGAAATCTTGTGTTCACAAGAAAATTCTGAAATTCCAATGCTAAATGTAGATGAAGCTTTAACTTTATTTGGCAATAAAAAAGGTATAAATAAAAATAAAAATAATAATGTAACTATTTATATTTATATTTTCTTTTTAAACAAAACAGAGATAGAAAATTATTGAAATATGAACTTATGAAATATGTAATTTTAGTGGACCTTAAGAACTAGTTGACTAATTGCTTTATAGATAATCCTTAGAATTACCTGGACAGATTATTTTCTGTTGTTGAAAAGCCAATATTGTGTATAATAAAGCTAATATGTTTTCTATTTTAGTTGATGAGATCAAGAATATAGAAAGGTGAGAATACAAGATATTGACATTGTCAAAAATTAGTCTGCTGGTTCAAGTTTAGCAAATATCAACAAATAGTATGATTGCAAAATTTGTATGCATTGGAGATACCTTAAACCATTTTCAGGATCAAAGTTGGAAGCAATTGGGGATGTCCATCCAGATATCAATTGGTAATTTTATTTCCAGTATGGCTTTAAATCCAATTATTATCTGCTGTCTTAGAACTTGGAAATACTGAAAAATCATGTACAGTATTGTATTGCAAATTAATTTTCCAAGAATATTAAAATAAAAATAGTAAAATCATTTGCTAGCCTTGGCCTCCAGCCCCTTGGGTCTAACATATAGGGAATGATAAAAAACACACTCCATCCCTCTGCCATTATCAGGATCTAACTTAAGGGGAAATTATATAACAATCTTTAACCTGTAAAATGTTATAACTCAATAAGAGTATAGATTTTCAATGATAATAGATAATTTAGATAATAACTTACTGATAGATAAATCATCATGCAAAGTTTGAATCAATAGGACAATTCTAACATAATTTAAAATATTTTTTTAGGATACATTTTACATTCAGTTTCTGATAATGAATGAATTTCCATTGTTCATAAAGAAAATCATTCGTCTTGACATTGATCTGCGGTTAAGGTTGGTGGATCAAATTCTTGAAAAAAATTTATATCTTTAAAAAATTATAAAAATTAAAGTTTTTTGATATATTTTTATAGGGTTGATATAGGTCTGTTACATGATTATTTTAATCAAATGAACAGGTACTTATTTTAAAAAATACTGAATAAATTTCATTCACAATTATCTGACTGATGCTTGACTAAGATGGCAAAATATTGATTTTTGTTTCATTCTTAGACAAGAAATTTTTGGATTAGCAAAGGAAAGGAGTGAAAACCACAAAATTAGGTCTTGGAATTATCTAGAAAAAGTTAGTTCTTCAAGTTTTGGACAGACAGGACCTTATCAGGTAGTTGAACAACCTATACTTGAATATGTCTGTTTATTTTTGATTTTCCATTTCAAAACTTTCCATACAAACTGCTAATCTTCTTAAATGCATGCAATTTTAAACACTGTATATTTGCAACAACATATCATACATAATCAAACATGTACAAAGGGTCTTGCTTTCTTGCATTTAGATCCAAAATCATATTAAAACAATCATTTAAATTATTTGATAAAGCTCTGTACCTGGGTGAAACTGCCAGGTTTGCCTTGATTCAGTACTTGCCTTAAAATGTGTTGCATTAGGGTTAATCAAGAAGTAATAACAATATCTATCTATAGGGCAAAACTATAATAGTGACTTTCTTTTTAGGCTTTAAATGGTGGATTACTGTTATTGGTTATTGGATATTGAAAAGCTAAGGACACAACCTGAAATAATTGCTCCAGAATATTTTAACAAGATGAAACAAGAGTTTGGCTATATTCCAATGACTGATCAGGTAAAAGATAGTCTGGCATCAAAATTTCAGGTTGTATCTTTTATAAATGTAAGAACTCATGACTGTCATGTAACACATAGCACAACCACTTGTGGCAAAGGTCATAGGATCAAATCCTGGCCTGACACCACATCATAACTAAAGGTGTTAAAAATGGTTCTTACTGCTACTATGTTAGAAAATGCCAGGGCCCAAAATAGGTGCAACTCATTATCATGCAGAGTTAGGACTTCCAGGAAAAGTTTGTTCAATCAAAGGTTCTAGTTGATTGTCTGAAGCATTAAGCGCAGGAAAAATTCTCATTGCTTCCAGTTCATCATCACTGACAGTTTTAAGATTAGCAAAAAATTAAGTTTTCTTGCAATAAAAATGCAATACATATAGAAAAATTTTGAAAAAATAAATATGTTGAATCCTTATTAGTATCATAAAAGGAAACTACTCCACACTAATTCCATGAAAAGGAAAAAAATGAAGGAAATATTCATGAAGATATTGTGCTTATTTACTAAGTATATTTGCGATTACTTTTATTTAATAGATTTTTCCAATTTTTAACATTTACAAAAGTGCCTGCCTTATTGCTTCAAGATCCATGTCAGATCTATATAGGAAATAAATGTCTATAAAAGTTTTCCAAGGAATAAATGTATAAAACTCATAGTGCTCCAATAATCCATAATAAACTCTCATTGCCCAGAACAATAAAACCCAATATTTTACTTTATTAAGAATAAATTATTTTTTTATATTTCATCTTGCTATTTACATAATATTGAAGTATTTTATTCCTATTCTTAAAAAAGAAAATTTAAATTCATAATATAGTAAATTTAAGAAAACTTAGTTTTAAAATGAGTTGATTCTAGCGCCCCTCCCTAATGTGTCCAAATTTTGAAACAAAAATTAAAAACATTTTAACCCTTTCCTGACGGTTATAAAAAAATATATATTGGAAAATAAATTCCGTAATTTAAATTGCATTTTTGAAAGAATGAAAATGGCTTTATTATAAATACGTATTTGAAGATTAAACTAAGAAATCAAAAGAAAATGGAAGAAAAAGCAAGTTAGAGAGAGGTTTTTTTTTAAAAACAAGAAAACGCTAAGGCAGAATGTTAATACGTTCATAACTTATCAAAGGCTTTTATTATAAAATAAATAACTAAAATCAGCCGGACAGAAATTCTAACGTAAGTAGTTGAACTTGAAGTAATCTTTATGTGTAAGTTAATATATTTATCTCTTTCTATTATAAATGCATAAGAATATTTTAAACTAGCGGATGTGTACCTAGCATCCAGGGGCTCTCAATTAAAAGGGGCAGAAACAGGCTAGAAAAAATAGCTCAAAACCATCTGAAAATGAAATAGCCTAATACCATCATGGGACCTATTTAAAGCTTACCTAAAATAGAGAACCCAATTGCTTCAGTAGTTATTAAGATCTTAACCTTCATAAAAAAAGTTGAAAAACATATTTTTGCAGACAGACTGACGGGCCAATTGAGATGCAGAGTAGATGCTCACCACCTTTAACAGGGAAAAATTCATCTTTCTATCAATCAAATGACAATCAGAGCATTACCGATAGACTGACAGACCATGTAAATTGTATAATGGATGCTTATTTGTAAAGGAGAACCATATCGATTCTGCGTTTATAGAGATCTTTTAGTACACACACAAGAGATCCTTTTACTTTATTTTAAGGACTATAGGCTAGACTTCTATTTTCAATAGAAGAAAAGGCACATTTCCCTACAGAAATTGATGTCATCTAGGGTTACAGACAGACTAATTGACTAAATAAGGTAGAGAGTAGATATTCATCTATCAGGAAAATCTTCTCTAGAAAAAATCAGTTGTGATCGTCTATCTAATTTAGAATTTGATAAATAAAATTTTTACATTTTAAATTAAATGCCTTGCAGGGTATTTCCGACAGGCTTATGGAATAAGTAAATCACATATTGGATGCTTAAAGGTATAGGGTATATTCTCAAAAATTAAAACCGTCTATCTTTAATAACAGATGGTGAATTATGTTTTACCCTCAGACGGACATTTCTAATTAAAGAGGGGCTTCGCGTAAAAAATATTATATTTAATAGAAAAGTTAGGTCAGCCAAAGTGAGGATGAGGGTGCTTTCCCATATCGAGTGCATATCGAGCATTGAAAATACACTTCCATATTTTAGAAATAAATTGTAAATTAGAAGGGATAGTTTTTTTGCATAAGCCTAACTCCTGCAGGGGGCCCTAACCCACCAAGGTTTACCCTTGATGTGCCCTTACTCTTGATAAGATATTAATTAAAGAACATATAGAATTTCTTAGAAATTTTAAAGCTAAACAAGGATGACATCATTTATAAGTCCTTAGTAAAGCTAATAAACATGGAAATCTTTACAATAGAATTTATATAATATCTTTGATAGTAGATGCATATCAAAGCATTCCAACAGACGGACGGACAAAGCAAGTTCATCAGTATGGGGATGTTTTTAATTCCAGCCATTGATCTTTTATAAATGAAGAGAAATTCACGTTTACTTCTTTACGGTTTCTTTCAGACAGACAGACAGACATTTCAATCAAACATCCATAAACTTTAGAAATCTAATAAAATAGACGGACAATATGGTTAAAACATTAGATGTCAATAGAAATATATACAGTAAACTTAAAACATAAAATACCATAAAATCTAATTACTAAAACTTTAGCATAATGGACGGACTGACTGACAAAGTTAATTAAATATATATTATGCTTTTTAGTCAGCGAAATCCTCACAGACAAATTTGCTTTTCATTTTTAATTTTAAGTAAATCATAATTCTGATTTTGTACCAGACAGACATACAAAGTTCAAGTAAGATTTTCTGCTAAAATATTTTTTAGTAGAGAAGCTACTTTTTAATTTATAATATAATAATTTTTCCTAATAACTCGGACCCTAAGGCGGCCTGAGGCTGCTTTGTCATATCTTAATAATTGCATTAGCCTTCTACCTTTCCAGTTCGGATATTTAATATTCTCAAGAGCATTACAGACCAGCGAACAACGTGAGCTGTAGGCTAGTTCAATAATACTACCAATAGCCACTCTGCTGGATGCACTGCTTTGATTTGCACATTATTTACACCACAACAACAAAATAAAATATTTAGGAATAACAAAATCAATTGCTCATAATATCTTAAACATTAAATGTAAACAAAATTGTATAAAAATAAGCAAGATTTATGTTTTAGGATAGCTGAGATTTTATATGAATTATATATTTTACTTTTAGGGAGGCTACCACTTGATGAGATATAAACACCCAGAGAAGGTAGAAAGTTAATCAAGATATTTAATTTGAAATTGTGGCAATCTTCTTAGATTTCAATTTTAAAAATTAAGATCAAGAAAGAAATTATTCATGATATTTTAAAGTGTGTAAAACTATCATTTATTGGTTAGTTAAGTATCTAATATTACCAATAATTACTTAGGTGTATATGATCCCATGCCTGTACAATGATATGGTAAATATCATCTTATTTTTGTTTATTTTTTATTTGATAACATTTTGACAATATCTAAAACACTTAATTAAAAATAATTTCTTATAGTTATTTTATTTATCTAGCCAGTTTTTGCTGGGATAATTGAAGAACAAAACTTAGAGTATCATACCTGCCTTTCCAAACCTTACATTGAACATTATGCTGGAGAAAACTTATATGCAGAAGCAATTCCATTTTTATTCAAGTAAGATTTATAATATTTAATTTAATTGGATTTACTAAATAACAATTTTTATGATAAAAAAACCTCCCAAGAATTGTCATAAACCTTTCAAGGACCATGAGAAGCTACCCTATAAAGAAGAACCAGATCGGTTCAGTGGTTAATGAGATCCTTCGGTACAAACATACAGACACACAGACACACAAACAGACACCTTGTTACTTTATCATAAGATTTTTTTGGTTTCAAGCTTTGCAAGTAAGGTCCAGATTTAGAAATACTCTGCTTATTGTGAATTAAATACCTAATTTAAATTAATATTTTTATTTAAAAAAATTAGGTTCGCCATGCAAAAATGTAAAATTCTGTGTTTAGATACAATTACTTACTGAAACTGTCTTTCTGGTGTTGGAATCCAACTTGGCATCATTGTTATTAATTTAATTGTGTTAGTTGTAGAATTTTTGTAAAAAATTTTAACCATTGTTTCTATTAATTATTTTTTTATGCTTAATAAATTATAAGATTGCATGTAAAGTAACCCCCTACCCCTGAAGTTTTTTTGCAATGAGATACAACTCTCTGTAACAATGTTGTACAAACATACAGCATGACCCTCGAAAAAGTATTTTTAAGCATCTGCAGCCCTTATTTCTCAATGAATTATTAAAAAATGCATATGTCCTTGTTCTCCATAGTATTCCACGTAAGTAGATATAAAAATATTTTTTTTACCTCCATTAACACCGGAGATTTTTAGAGCTAAAGTTTTGAAAAAGTGACTGAGAAAAAGAATTTTTTCTTGTTTCTCTTATTTTTTTGATTGTTATATTATGTTTTTCTGGCAATTGAATAATGAGACACAAAGAAAAACAAGTTAACTAAATATTTCTTTTTTATTCCACCAAAAAATATAAATTTTTATTGGCAAAAAATACTACTGAATGAAATTGATTATTGCAAATTTTAGGTTATTTATTAACCCTTATTTATAGAAAAGGATTAATTATGACAGTTGCTCCGCCTACTTTTCTGACATCTCAATTATTTAATAAGGGGTAAATTAAGCTTTTTAGACTAAAAAATCATTATTATGTTTTATTTTTATTTTCTTTATAACTTTTTTGTTATTAAAGTTAGGATTGTGAAACAAAAACAATTTTCCTGCTATATTCATAGAGATTTATTTGGTTTTTTAATCTTAAACAATTTTGCCTAATAAGCAAGTTTTTCAAAATATCATTGAACTAAAAAGACTCAAAAAATATGTGTAAAAAAATGCTTTTTACTCAAAAACTAAATTTTTTATTTCATTTTTGTATAAAGTTTCTGCTAGTAACAAAAATAAAAGGATTTCTAGCTTAATTTTGCTAAAAAAGTCGTATCATGTTAAAAGTTACTTTTTCCTTAGTCACTTTTTCAAAACTTTAGCACTAAAAATCTCCGGTGTTAATGGAGGTAAAAAAAATATTTTTATATCTACTTACGTGGAATACTATAGAGAACAAGGACATATGCATTTTTTAATAATTCATTGAGAAATAAGGGCTGCAGATGCTTAAAAATACTTTTTCGTGGGTCATGCTGTATATCTCATTTGTTGGCTTAAAAACAAATGGGTACTTTTACCAGATCTTGATTTTTCGTCCATTGTCTTATCCTAAAGTTCCATGTTTTTTTTATGAATTTACCAACTTTTTATTTTAATATTTTTTCTATTGAATATCAATATTAAAAATCAAATTAGTTGTTTAAACAAAAACTATTCAAATAATTGTGTTTTGTTTAATAAAATATTCAATTTTATTTTTAGATTTGCTATTCTCTTAGCAAAGCTACTTTATGTCCAAACAATGTGTTGTTTTACTTTAAGTTTTAAAAAGAAAAACTTTTAACAAAATCAGGGTGTCCAGTCCAGCCTTTAGTGAGATCCTTTATTTTGGTTTTAGGTGGTTTTAGACTATTTTTTGTACCTTTTCCATCTCTTGGAGAGCCCCTAGATGCTAGGGACGCAGCTGTTACTTCTTATATTTTGCGTACATATGGTCTGACATAAGATAGTAAATTTGTAGGTTTATTTAAATAAAATAATATTTTTTTTACATAAATCGGAAAAAAATGTTAAATTCATCTTTATTTTTTATTTTTTTTTGTCATGCTGCTTTGTTTGATAAAATATTGGCATATTCTGCCTTACCCGATAAAATATTGGCATATTCTGCCTTACCCGATAAAATATTGGCATACTATGCTTTACTTGGGGGAATATTGGCATACTCTGCTTTACTTGACAAAAAATTGGCACACTCTCTTTTACTTGTTGTGTTTGACACACTCTGGTTTACTTGATCCAAACTTTTTTTTACCTATTTTTATATGATAATTGAAGGTTTAATAGACAATGAAATGATATATATTTTTATTTAAAAAGGGAATTGTTAATTCTCGCATCGTATTATAAACAGCTTTCCGCTGATATAAACAATTATACAATTATAAGATTTATTTTTTTTAAACCAGAGATGTCAAAGGCATGGGCCCCAAAAACTGGTCTAATCTTATGATTGGACATTTTCATATCTGTAGTAAACTGGATATAATACAATGCTAGACATAATTTTTAGGTATGGCTAAAAACCGGTTCTAATCCACTAGATAATAATCGGTTTCGAAGTGATAATGGAAAAAGTCATGATTTGAAAGGAAAAATCAGTATTATGAAATATATAATTTGTTTATTTAGCAAGCATTTTTGGAAATACTTTAATTTTTTATAGTTCTGAAGCTTCAGAAGCAAAAAATAGGAATTTTAGGTCAACCTTAAAGTTGTTCTTTTTAAATTTCACATTTATCATAGTTGTTTAATATTATTCTACTAGCGGCTACGCCCCTAGAGGCCTCTACGGGCACTTGAGGAGGGGAGAGTTGAATTTGATAACTTTCTTTTACTTTAGATTTAAAAGAAAAAGTAAAAAAAAATAATATATCGTTTATCATTTAAACAAGGATGACAGAACTGAATAAGCATAACATAATTATAGAGATGCTTCGTTTATAACATTGTACCTTGTTGTAACAGGAATAAGTATTTCAAAAATCAGATGAATCGGATAATTTTAACATACAAAAATTTAATGTCAAAAAAGTAAAAAATCAACGTGTTTAAAATGGTCAAACATACATTTGGTAATGATGATTATAGAGTTGCTATGCTTTCTAAATAGCATCTAACTACTACAGAAATAACTATGCAAAGTTTTAAATCGATAGAATAATTCTAACAAGCCTAAATCAACGGAAGGAGCTAACCGTGACGGACTGACGGACCGAACCTAATTATAGAAAAGCTTTGCCTTTGAAATTAAAAATGCAATAAGGTATATTAATATTTTATTGCTAAAATTTTAGAAGACAAAATTTGCGAATGTTAAAAAACACTGACAGGCAAAAACTACAGGGATCCAAAGGGGTAAGAAAATGACCAATAAATTTATGTACATCTCCAATGAAGACACAAAACTGCCCCTACTTTAGATTAAAATTAGTGGCCGAAATGTTTGAACACTCAACTTAATAAAATAACCAATTAAAATTCAATAAAAGTCCCAAAAAAACGAATAAGAAAAAGTTATTTAAAACTTTAGGGACTAGTGTAATAAAAAGCCCATTGTCCCGTACCTGTCTGCAAAAACTAGGCTAATCTGTTTTACCCTTAACAAAGACTATTTAATGTTTGTCTTCTTCAATGTTAGGGGTTGATATACTTGGGACTCTACTTTTTGTAAATTTTGTACTGTAGGGTAATACCATGGTCCAAAAACTGGTGTGGATAAGATAATAGCCGAAAAATTGATGTAAATCCCCAATGATGATACGCAAATTTTTCCCTTCTGTATATTATAATTAGTGGTTGAAACATTTCATTACTTAAGTTAATGAATCAATAAATTGGTCCTACCCCAACTGTAGGAGTCCTAAACGTCGGAGTGGACAAATGCAGGAGTCTCAAACGTCGGAGTGGAAAAACGTAGGAGTGCAGTGGGACAAACGTCGGAGTGGACAAACATTGGAGTGAACATTGCTTAAGTAAAACCTAGGAGTGTCCGCTTTTTTTATAACATGACAATTTTGAAATTTTTTTATACCTCTGTCTACAAAATAATGACTCGGCCCCCTAGCCTGCCTAGCCGCAGCGCTCGGTCCCCTGGCCTATAACCTAACCTAACCCAACTAAGAAAAATAACGGGACCGATAAAATTGAAGAAAAAAGTTTTTGGGACTCCTGTGTTTGTCCACTCCGACGTTTGTCCCAAAAATCCTGCATTTGTCCACTCCAATGTTTGTCCCACTCCGACGTTTGGGACTCCTGCGTTTGTCCACTCCAATGTTTTTCCACTCCTACATTTGGGACTCCTACATTTGGCGTGGAACCAATAAATCAATATTCAATTAAAGTCCCCAAAGTTGTTAAGCCAACCCATAAGAAACTTTGTGGACTACTGTAATAAACAGCCCAAATGTCTCCTCTCTCCCAGATATTTTGTACAATTTTGTAATAGAATAGTATATCCATCTCTAGCTTGTTTGTAAATGGATGTCAATAAAAACTTGCGACATTACAAAAAACCAACAAAAATTAAATCTATGTATGTTCAACATTACATTTAGACAAATAGTATGATGAGTTCCAGGACAAACGCAGGAGTCCCAAACGTCGGAGTGGACAAACGCAGGAGTGGACAAACGCAAGAGTGGACAAACGCAAGAGTGGACAAACGCAGGAGAGTTAAAATACTAATTTAAGTAAGTATTTCTATACAGGTTAGGTTAGGTTAAGATATGAATGTACAAATAAGCCCCCCTCAGGGGCATTTAAAAACTTAAAAAATATGTAAAAGTGTATGCTTATTGGTATAGGTAATATACACACTAAAAAAGTTGACCGAGAAAGAAAACAGATCTACAGTTTATATGAATATACCTGCCTCCCTTTTCCAAGGTCTTTGTCTGCTAGCAAATTGTTTTCTGCTACTTGGCTGTGTTGATATTCTCGACACTATTTGTTAATTTTCAAAGACCCAATTGGGAGTCGTCACAAGGGTTTGGACATACACTTATTTAACCCCTTCCCTTCTAGTGTTTTACTATTATGCCGAGAAAAACTCATTTTCCTCATGGGAATACAGACAAAGTGGTTTAAAGAGTAGCTTATCTAATGAAAAAAATAACATTTTGTAACTAAAATATATATTTATAAAAATATAGTTAAATGCATATTATAAAACAAGAACAAAATCAAAAATATGATTTTAGATTTAGTTTTTAGTATAATCCTTGTTATATATATTCTTAAATAATTAATTATATTATTTGTTGTTCTTTACAGCTGTTTTAACTCCTTCCTCAACACTTTTCCTAAATTTTAGAAATGTTTAAGACTATACAACCCTTTGATTGCACAATCTTTATTATGAAAAATTAGTTCTTTTCCATACTTTTGTATATCAAGCAATCAATTTATCAAGCAAATTTCTAACCAATATGTATATCAAAGAATTTATCAAAATGAAAATGATTCTATTAATCTATTCATTTCAATTAATATATAAAACATTTGAACAATATATACATATCTATCAATCAATATGTAAATCAATCTATAAATCAATCCATCAAATAATTTTTAAATTAGTCTATAAAAGGATCAATCAATCTACATTAATTAATATATCAATTATTCTTACAATCAATATGTAAATAATTCAATCAATCAATTAAAGGCTCAATTCATTAATTAACCCATAAATCAGTCTAATGAAGAATCTATTAATCAATATGTAAATTATTATAATATCAATCTATCCTTATCAATTAATATACCAATTAGTCTAATAATCACAGTAAATCAATATGGAAATCATTTGATCTATATATCTTTAACCTATCAATCAATCTGTCTATCTATCAGTTTATCAATAATTTCATAAATGAATCTTGCAATAAATATTTGCAAAAAAACCTTTAGTTGTTCAATCTTTGTAAAGAAAATACTTTTGATGCTAATGTCACACGCCTGACATACCTGTTGGTGATTTAGGAAGTTCATCCAGGAAAACTATTCCTCCTGACAACTGCTTGTAATGCACAACCTAGAGTTAAAATAGTTCTATAGTTTTCAAACCTTTTTACAATGTATACTTACCTATATATTGGCCTATCATTGGTCATTTGTATTGTATGTCATTATTTCTTTATAGGCACTATGAAGAGCTTCACAATCTTTCTTTTTTTCTATCTCTCAATCTACTGATTTGTTATTCTATTTCCCAATTAATTCTATCTACTACTAATTACCATATCATTCTATCTATTTATTCTATTAATGAAATTATTAATCCATTCATCTATCTACGCATCTACCTTATCTTTAAGCCATTCATGAACTAATTCTTCTGTAACATTAGGATCTGATTTCACAATAAATGCTTTTGGTGCCTCTCCATATTTATCATGTTTCACACCTAAATTGCAATTTAAAAATGTCAATGGGTGAAACCATAGTAAATTTTGCAGTAGCGTAGCTAAGCTATAAATCTCTTTGTATGTCCGACCCTACCTCAATCCATTTTCTATTCAATATAGACTGCAAATTTTTATTGAATGTGAAAGGTTCTGTGATTTCAATACATTTGTTCTTGATATATGATCACTTTAGATCTGCTCTTTAAACCACTTTGTAAGTATTTTCATCCATAATCTTTTTTGTGTTTTGCTACTCGAGGATTTTGTCATCCTTTTTTTATGAATGTTTATGATATTTTTAAAAGACTTACTAGAGTAAAACATTTTTAATTGATAGCTACCTATGACAGAAACTTCAAAAATGCCCTTCATATTTTTTATTTCATCTTCCAACTCAGTAGGAGATACTTGGAAACCTTTTACCTAAACACAATATTAATATACCAATCAATTAATTTAACAATAAATATCAATCAATTTTTTAACTAACACTATATTAATCAATTTATCAATCAATATCTGATTAAATTTATCTATCTGATCATCAATCAATTTATTAATAAATTTATCAATCGGATAATCAATCAATTTATCAACTAATCTATCAATCAATATATCTATCAATTAATCTATTAATCAAACTATCAATCAATCTATCAATAAATCTATCAATCTATCTATCAATCTATCAATCAATCTATCTATCAATTAATCTATCAATCAATCTATCAATCAATCTATCAATCAATCTATCAATTAATCTATCAATCAATCTATCAATCAATCAATATCAATAAACCAATCCATTTTAAAGATATCATACAATCTACTACTTTACTAATCAATCAAACATATATCAATCTATCATCAAATATGTAAATAATTTAATCAATCGATTAATCAAACCATCAATCTCTTAATTTATGAATCAGTTTATTAATCAACCTTCAAATTTACCAATCAATCTATCAACAATACATCAATCAATCTATTAATCAATCTATAAATCATTTTATTTTCAATCAATCTATAAATCATTTTATTTTTCAATCAATCAATTTATCTATCAAATTATCCATTTATACATTAATTAAATAAATAATAAATATGCTAATCAATCAATTTATCAATCAAGTTGTCATCCAATCTGTCAATCATTCTATTAATCAATTTATCAATAATTCTTTCAATACATTTAATCATCAATCAATCTATTTATCAATGTATATAATTAAACAATTAATATTTTTATAAACCAATCAATTTATTAATCAATTTATCCTTCTAATAATCTATCAATCAATATTTCTATTAACCAATCAATTAATTAATCAATTTATCCTTCGAAAAATCTATCAACTTATCATTACCTTAATCATATCTTTGATTCTATCAACTACATAGAAGTCCATATTTTCATCGTAATAAAGAATATCTCCAGTATGTAACCATCCATCTCTATATTATTAATAATTATCATAGACAGCTTTCTGTGAATAGTAAAATAAAAAATTCTAAAATTCAAAAGATGTTAAAATGAAAACTGAAGAAATAAGGGGAAAAAAATTAAAATTGTTACTTGTGAATGGCAGAAGTTCTGTAAAATTTTTGCCTTACTTTATATCACTTACAAATCGTCTAATTCTATAATGGTTAAAAAGATTGTATAACTATCTAATTATAGAGTAGCTTATATTTTTATTTAAAATATATAAACTACTTTAAAGCTGCTTTTGTCTCTTTCTCATTCTCATAATAACCTTTCATAACCTAAAACAAATTTATAATTAATAGTAAAAATTTTACAATATTGTCCATTTCTGACTTCCTTGTCTATAATCTATAATACAAAGTAGAATGATGTCTGTGTCCGTCCGTCTCTGAAGATCTTGGTAACCACTGAACCGATCGGATTCTACTCTTCAGGGAATATACTTACAGGTCCTGTGGTGGTTTTAGGCTATTTTCTTGGGGGGTGGGACATCCACCCAACCCCAAAAAACAAAAAATCCCCAACCCATTTTTTAAAAGTAGGCTGTAGCAGTAGGTAGCCTGTAGCAGTGCAGGATGAGGGTAGACTGTAGCAGTGTAGGAGGACTGACTTTCCCTTACATCATAGGGCGAAGCCCCTGGAGGCTAGAAACGAAGCCGCTAGTATAGTATACTAGAGTTGGCTCGATATAACTATCTCACTATTGGCTAGTTTTCTATGAGTTACTACATATCTATTTATCTATTTCTCAATAAATCAATTTTCCTCCCCCGTCATTACTATCTTAAAAAAAAGTAAATATTTAATAATTTAAATGACTTTAAAAAGATTTTTTTTCAATTATATTTTTTTTTACATTACCATCACCAAAGGGTAATATGATTCAAATTTTAGTTTTAATATTTAAACACACTAAAAGGAAGTGTCGCCACAATTGAATTCTTTTAAAACAGAGTTTTCTTAAATTGACTATATTAAAAATTTAAATTTTCTTTTTTATGATTAGAAATTAAATACTTCAATAATGTAAATAGCAACATGAAATGAAAAAAATGAATTTATTTTTAATAAAGTAAAATAATGGGTCTCATCGTTCTGGTTAATGAGAGTTTATTATGGATTATTGGAGCACTATGAGTTTTAAACATTAATTCCTTGGAAAACTTGAGCTTATTCATAGATATTTATTTCCTATATAGATCTGACATGGATCTTGAAGCAATAAAGCAGGCTGTTTTGTAAATGTTAAAAATTGGAAGAATCTATGAAATAAAAGTTATCGCAAATATACTTAGTAAATAATATTATCTTATTGAATTAATTTAGAATTCTAATTTTAAATATTTCATAATAATTAACAAATAACGTCAAGGAGGGAGGGGACAATGGGCTGATTATAACACTAGTCCCCAAAGTTAAAAAAATATTTTCTAACCGTTGCCTTAACAATTTTGGGGATTTAATTGGTTGTTTCATTAAGTTGAGCGTTTCAACCACTTATTGTAATCTACAGAGAGGGTAATTTTGTGTATCATCAATTAGGACGAACATTAGCCAATAGCAACAAAAATCTAGACATAGCCAAATATACACAACCAAGTTCCTACAAAAGAACAGAGAGAGATTTACTAGCAGACTAAAAGGGTCTCCACCACTTGGGTCAGGTAGTCTCTCCTGGTTGGTTAGGTCCCAACATCTCACCATAAAACTTTGAATACTTATTACCTGTGGGCCTTTGATGCACATCTCTCCTGGTTGGTTAGGTCCCAACATCTCACCATAAAATTTTGGGTACTAATTACCTGCGGGCCTTTGATGCACATCTCTCCTGGTTTGTTAGGTCCCAACATCTCACCAGTTTCGGTATCAATTATCTTCACCTGGGAAAAGAGATAGGTCAATATAAGAAAAGATACTTTCTCCATCAATATTCCTTCAAAGCTCAAAAACCCCAGCAACTTAATTCTAAAATAGATTGAATATAAGGACAAAGAGTGAGGGGGGGGGGTCTGGAGAAGTTTACTTTTATTTCTTTAAGGCTACAACATGTAAGGTTAGGCTATGTTTGGTACTGGGTAGCCCTGCAGGGTTACAACACTTTAGGTTTAGGAATTCATTGAAATGACACTTAGAAATAGGAATCTTTACAAAAATTTGCAGACATCTATTGTTTAAATCAGTAAAATTATAGAGTAGCTTCTCTACTAAAAATTTGAATTGCCTGGGTATTGTTAATAATTTTGCCAACAGATCCAGGTGTAAAAACTTTAGTTCTCATCACTAGTGGACATTCACTCATACCAAATCTAACAATGACAATAATCGATTAATAACTCTTGGATGTTGCACTAGATTTTCATTTACTTTAATAAAGTGATACTCCGCCCCCTTTATCCTATCCTCTCCACTCCTACTGTATGAACGAAATGACCAATAAATGAAGTCCATATCAGCAAGCTAAATTGACGACAAATTTTCCCCTGTTAATATATCCACTTATATCCTATATCCATTTTGAGGAAGAGATCAGTAGTTTATAAAATGGTTAAGGCATCAAAAAATTGTAAAATTACCCTTCTTTGATAACAATTGGGAAAGGATGTATTTTCTGTTCCAAAGCTTTGATGGTATGAATTCCCAGGGGAGAGCCCCCACTTGATATAGTCCTGCAGTTCGTCAGGTGAACATCCCTGAATAGATATGATTCAACTAAAGCTTTTGTGAATAGAACATAAATGTAGAATATGCGTACAGGCAGTGGAATGTTCAAAATCTTATATAAAAGTGGGGCTATTTGAATAATGCCCAGTTAACAAACAACTTTTAGAGGTCGACCGATTTATTCTGTAGGTCAACCTAAACAAGTTCAACTAACAAATGCCTTTATAAAATCAGTCAACCTAAAGCTTTTTTAAGTCGATCTAAAATTTCCAGAGGTTGACCTATGTCTTTTGTGAACTAAGCTTAAATATCTTACATGGGTATAAACTGATAAAGATGATTGTAATCTATGATAGAATTATTGATGAACAAATTATTTTTGGAAATGTTTAGACACTGAAGGTTTGTACAACCGAATCAAAATAATAAGAAACTCCAAAGTTTTTTTTTCCAAAACAAATGAGTGAGATGATACTAATTTAGAGAATTGTCCATTTTATAGGCTTATACCATGTAATATTATTTGGCCTTTAGTCTATTATCATCAAGTAACTGACATAACAGCAGCTTGTCCTGTTAGTGTTATAGTTTGATTTTAATGTCATAGATTTTGGTAATTTATGATTTCATACCGCCATTTCAAAAATTGAATAATTAATAAAATTTCGATATTTTTTTAGAATTACCATCTAAATTTTATTCAATTCAAATACTACAATAGTTTACCTTTGAATAGCAGGGCTGTGAGCAATAAAAGATACTAGTGGTGGAACCAGATTCAGAAAGTTGGGTTTATACGTGGATAATACATTCATAAACAACTCTGGCTCAAATCTAAATGTATAAAGTTGCAATCATCATTAATTATATTTTTTACTTCAGTAAAAGGTGGAATCATCATTAATTATATTTTTTACTTCAGTAATCAGTACAAATAAAAGAACTTGAAAAGAGACTCAATACTTCCACTTCAGTCAGGCATGACAAAAGTGGTTACATGAAAGAAATTTAGCACTAGAAGTAAGAAGAAAATTTATTTTATAAGTTGGTATGTTTATTTTATTGATTCTAGTAATTTGACATACAAAGCCAAGATTTAAATCTAGTGGCAAACAATTGGTTACAAAACCAATGATAATAAATTTAGATGGAAAGCTATAAAACTTTATTTTCTTCACAGGACTGATTAATTGACTAGCCATAGATTCTTAGTGTTTTGACCATGGTTGTCATTGAATAGGTTAAGACACTTTTTTAGCCACTAGGACTAGCTTAAGGTCCACACACACAGCAAAGAAGCTTGGGACAGGGTTTGTACTGTTATTATGTTCGTGAGTATTAAGTATCCAAACCAAAATTTGTTCTTATTTCTTTCGCAACATGGGGGAAGTTTCATGAATGTATTGTGACTGAGAAATTCAAGTTACCAAATGAAGAATTGAACTCTAACTCCTAGCACCACAACTCAGTGTATTTCCAAAAAAGGCAAAAAACCTCCTCTCTGGGACTTTTTCTGTATGCATAAATAAAAAAAACTCACTTTGGTAGAAGAACAACTTTGATGCCAGCAGACATAGGTTGAATAATGTTGCATGTCATGCCATAGATATGATACAGTGGAATTACAGAATATACAGATGGTTGGGGTTCTCCTGTACCTATGTTAGATAAGCTTTTTAATATTTACATCCAACAGTTCTTATGGAATGACTAAGATTATTAAGTATCTAAAAAATCAGGGTTATTTGATATTATATAGATATGATATAGTGGAATTACAGAGTATATAAAAAGATGGAGTTCTTTGGTACCTAAGAAATCAGGGTTTTATATAATTATATAGACATGATACAATGGAATTTCAAAGAATACAGATGATATGGGTTATTAATTAACTAAAAAATCTGGGATGTATAATATTATGTAGATATGATACATTGGAATTACAGAGTATACGTATGGTTAAGCTTACCTAGCACTTAAAAAATCAGGGATGTATACAATTATATAGATATGATACAGTAGAATTATAATGTATACTGATGATTGGGGTTCTTATGTATCTAAAAAAACAGGGATGTATAATATTATATAGATATGATACAGTGGAATTACAGAGTATAAGGAGGGTTGGGGTTCTCAAGTACCTATGTAAAATAAGAATTTTTAGAAGCAGCTTTTAGTGCCTATAAAAATGATGATCAATGATAGTCCAGTATACAGTTTACAATTGGTTAATTACAATATATACTGACCTTTGGTCATTTGTATTATATGATGTATTTTTTTTATAGGCACAATGAGCTGCTTCGAATTTTTATTAGAATTACATCCTATAGTATCTGTGCAAAAACTAACTTGTATGTTTCATTAGGCACTATTTTATTAATTGTTAACTAGGTATAAATTAAGATGATAAAAACCTGGAAAGTAAGGTTCTACAGCACAGCCACTCTCTATACAGTTCAAGATTACATCATTTGCCATTATGTTTCTATGGCTTAACATAACACCCTAAATACAGATTAAATAAAATTTAAAGTTTTACCTTCAAGCTTATTTACAAATAACTGTGTAAAAGATTAATTTTTTTCTCGTATTTATTCGAATCCAGTGGATAAAAACTGGTTCGCATCCATACGAAAAAACTATGTCTAGCTTCGTATTATATCCAGCTTTCTACAAATATAAAAATGTACAATCCTAACATTAAAGCCAGTTTTTTTAGCACGTGCTTCTGGCACCTTGATGCTAAAAAAAATGGTTTTGATCTTATAAATGTACATTCTATATCCGCGGAAGAGCTGTTTATAATACGATGTGAAAAATAACTATTACTTTAATTTTGTAGAACAACTTTTTTCTGGAACTTTATTGTTAGGTCAAACAATCAAGCATATCTGAGGAAAGCTAATCCCTCCTGCTATAACAAAACACTCAGGTTATAAGGTTAAGTAACACCCAATAGACAACCAACTCTTTGATTGCACAACCTTTGTCTTGAAATCCTTACTGTGCTTGATTATGAGTTTTGCTTGTTTTTGGCCAAAGCATTCCCGCTAATCTGAATATAATTTTGACGCAGTGTAAACTCATAACCTCACCGCTGACAGGATTTACTAGGTGCTAAGCTGGTTTTACCTTAGGTAGGCCTGTGGTGCCACTGGAAAATGGGAGGATTGCAATATTTTCTTCCAAATCAAAATCTTCTCTGCTGTCAAATTTGGACTCTTCTGTCTAAATAGAATATTTTTATCTACTAAATACCAAAATTGGAATAATATGCTTTTTTAACCAATAAAAATGTTTATTAGATGCTGACAGGTACACCCTAGCCAAGGGGGGGGGGGGTTGAATACAAGTCTTGTGAGAAAAAAATGTGCACATATAAGAACCTTTACTGTAAATAATAATCATATAGGTCCAGCCGTTCGAGAGATTCTTCGCTACAAAGGAAAAACACAGACAGACAGGCTACATATTACGTATATAATGATTTTAAAATAAGAGTTATGTTATATTGATCAAACGCTTTACTAATATCAAAGTGTTATTATTGTTACTACCAACATCCAAATAAGCAAAGCTCTAAATAAGAAGAAAGGACAAACGATCAATAACTCATGAAGAGTGTCAGAACTTGATTTGCAAAACATTTATTTGCAAGTCTAAACAAATTTGAACTTACATACCAAATATTGTTTAGGGATATACTTTTTATTTTTAGGATTTTGTTATATAGATGCTTCGTTAATAATAGTAAATATTGTTGTCCTCAGAATCATCATGAATATGGTTATCATATCATACAAAAAATTGTTGTCAAAAAGTTAAAAAAAACCACGTTTTAAATAGAAGTACGGACTTTCTGGTAACGACTAAAGACATGCTACATTTCCGAAATATTACTGTTATAAGGAGCATCATAAAAAGATTAAAATCAATAGGACATTTCTAACCTGTATATCATTACGGACGGACTGTCTAACGGACCGACAATTATTATTTCTTATTTCTTAAAATTAATTAATCATCCAATGATGTATTCCTAACTCTAAGATATAAAACTAAATCTTTTGCTTTCTATGCATTATGCAAATTTAAATTGAAAATTTTCTTCCAATATCCTTTTGATTTGTCAATGGACTACAGTACCAACCCTTCATTTATATGTATACTATAGGCATCTAGGAGCACTTGAGGGGGAAAGTATCACCCACCCCTCATTTTTAATTTTATTTTAAAATGCATAGTTAAAAAAGAATAATTTGAGGGCGATTTCTCTTGGGAGGGGGTGGTACTCTCCCAAAAGTAGTTACAAAACTTGCCAAGGCCTATGATAAGTTGCATTGTAAAGGAGAACCATATAGATCCAGTGGTCAGTGAGATCTTTTAGTACAGACAGACACACACACACACTGATTCGGTTATTTTATTATATAAAGATTTATAACTAGTAAGACAACATCCATAAGTAGCAAAACTAAGAATCGTGGATAGGAATACGGACAAAGAGATTTGAATACAAATTTTTTAAATCAAGAATAGATTTACTGGAGAGAAAATCACTAAACCTTTCTCATTTATTTTCATATTATCTTATATTTACATTTTCAGTAGGACTGACAGACCGACAGACAACGCAAATTACATACTGGATGCTTATTTTTATAGGGGATATTCACAAAAAATTCAGCCATCCAGCAAAAGTGAAAATCAAATTTACCCCATAGCGTTACGGACTAGTAGACTGACTGAAGGACGGGACTGACGGAGTGACATACGTAAGTTAATAATAGAGTAGTTTCGCTACTAATACAAAACTTTGGGGAATATTTCCCACATATAAAACTTAATTTTTATTTTTTTTTTTAATAGTTCAAGGGAAGATTTATAACTATTTTTGAGGTAGTGTACCACAACCCTCCCTCGCACAAAGAAAGTAATGACTCTCCACAAAACCAATTTTCTTTTAAAACTAAATTGAAAGAGGTGGTCGACTTCTCCCTCACAAAACATACCCATCCTGTTACATAAAACTTTAAATCAAATTAAGGGGCGAGAGGGGGGGCATTATACAGCCCCTCTGTAACAAATTAGGAAATTATCTAAATATTCTTGACAGTCTTATACAAACTTCGATCATTAGAATCATAACATTATATAAACAAATAGTTGATAATTATATACTTTTATTTTTCTGAAAGTATTTTTCCAGTATTGCTTTGAAACCGATTAAAATGTCCGCTGGATTAGATACTGAAAAACGTGTAAATAATTTTAAAATTATTAGGGTCGTCCGTTCGTCCGTACGTCTGTAACAGATAGCTTTATTCGTCAATTTAGGCATGTTAGAATTGTCCTTCCGATTTCAAACTTTGCATGGTGATTCCTTTAGTAGTTAGGTAGAATTTAGAAAGCGTAGCAAGCGCATAATCATTACCAGAATGTCCCGACGTCCATTTTAAACATGTCGATTTTTTTGATTTTTTTAACAACAAATATTTATGTGTTTCAATCATCCGATTGATCTGATTTTTGGTAAATTGATTCGAGGGACAACAAAGTATGATGTTAAAAGCGAAGTAACTCTATAATCAATTCCTAAAAATGTAAGTATGTCCATGAACAATGAACATGCTGTATCAAGCAGTTTTTCAACAAATTTACTTACAATTTTGCTTCGACAATTTTATATTCTGATTATTCAGTTCTGACACTATACAAGTGTTAACGTCCGTTTGTCCTACCATTTTAATGCTTCGCTTTTATGGATGGTGTTATCCTTGTTCCACGAACATTAAAATAAAAATCTTAAGATTAATATCAGTTTTGTTCGTCAAGGTTTTTGGCTCTTCGGTGCTAAAAAAACCGTTTTAAAGTTTTCATTCATTTTAATATCCGCAAAAGGCTGCCTTTTATACGATGCAATAAGTATATCATGAATTTACTTAATTTAAAAATGAAGTTTAGAGATTGCATAGCTACTTTAAAACTAGGGCAGTCTGTACGTCTGTTTCTCCGTCACTCATCAAACAGTAAATAACCTACCTTGATAAGTTGTTTAAATGCAGTTTGTTCATTTTCTTCATCCACATAAAACACTTGCGGCTGTGCAATATCATTTTTATTCATTTTCAAAGTCGAAACTTTTCTATAATTAGGGTCAGTCTTTACGTCCGTAATGGATAGCTTTTTTCGTTAATTTAGGCATTTAGAATTGTCCTAAAGATTTCAAACTTTGCATGATAATTCCTGTACGAATTAGGTACGATTTAGAGAAAGCGTAGGAACTCTATAATCGTTACCAGAATGTCAGTATGTCCATTTTTAAACTTTTTTAATCACAATTTTTTATGTGATATAACAATCCGATTGATCTGATTTTTGGAGTTGATTCCTATTGCAATAAGTTACAATATCATAATCAAGTTCTAAAAATGTCAGTATATCCTTGAACATATTTCTGTATTTAAAAAGTTTTGCAACAAATTGACGTATAATTTATTTTCCAACTTATATATTTTATTTTGTATATTAAGTTTTGACACTCTACAAGAGTTAATGTTCATCAGTCATACTGTTTCAGAGCTTTGCTTTTATGGATGTTGTCATTCTTGTTTAATGACTTTTTTTTATAAAAGCGATATATCAAAATTTCATGTGCTCTCTGATAAATCAATGCTCGCAGCTGGCTAAAATGACGAAACCCCTCATCCACCACCTTTACCCAATTTCCTCCCTTCCGAACGAACTGACCAATAAATAAGATCCATATTAGAAAGCTAAATTAAACGACAATTTTTTCCCTATCAATATATCCACGTATTCTATATCCATTTTGGTGTTACATATTACAAAATTTGTTATATGAAGTTTGAAGGTGGGGGGGGGGGGGGTCATATTGACCCCCCCCCTCTATATCGGCTCCTGTTACAGTTAGAGACATAAATTTTTTTCTGGTGGTTCATGTGTATTTTTAGAGAAAATTACTTTTTCTAGTCATAGCGGTCAGACCGCTCCTTAGCCGCTTTTTAGCGGCCAGCCGCTAAATATTAAAACAGCCGTAGAGCGGCCAATTTTAAAGCTAGGATCACCAAATTTTAGGACGAACTTTTATATTTTATAACAAAAAAAATTACATTTTCTGACCATCGCCGAAAAACGGCAAATAACAGAAACCGCCATTTTCGGCGGGTACGGCGGTAAAACGGCGGTTGGCGGCGCTAATTAATATTTTATCTGTTTCTGATCACAATAAAAGACTACATAAAAAAATTGGTTGGTTTAGAGCTGTTTTGAAATTCGGCAGCTGGCAGCTTAAAAACAAGCAAAATTATAGGTAGGAAATAGAAAATCGGTCAAAAATCGGTCAATGAGTGGTCAAACGGTCATGACCTTACTACACACGGAAGTTTATTATTGATCAAGGATGTACCACAAAAAATTGTTAGGTCTCTAGCTGTAATAGAAGCAACTATATACATGATGTAAGTTTATAGTAAAAGCCGGACAAAAAATCGGTCATAAATTCGGTCAGGAAGCGGTCAAACGGTCAAATGGTCATAACACCACTATTCTCAAATGTTCATTGATATCCCAGTATTCACAAAAAAAATTAGGTCTCTATCTTAGACACAAAAGTCATAATGAAGAAATTAAGATTTATTTAGAATTTTTAATTTGGTGCCACCTAACCGACTTTGACCGGACGCCACGACCGACACAGACCAGATATCCTAATAAAATCAACTCTTGCCGACGTATAATTACTAAACTTAAAAAGTCATGAAGTCACAACTCTCTATCTTACCTACAAAAAAATGACATTGAAAAAACTAGAGGGAGGGGGTCAATATGCCCCCCCCCCCCGATCTGTAAGGGTTAAAAGAGTTATTCATCGTATAGTATTTTAGACAGTTTTCCACGGCTATTAAAATGAAAACTTACAATGTTTAAACCAGTTTTATTAGAACCGGACAAACAAAACTAGTCTTAATTTTATGATCTTTTTTTACAATTTGTGGATAATTGTCAATCATTTGATGATACACATGATTTTTCATTATGGCTGAGAACATGCTATTATTCAGCGTATATTAATCGGTTTCGAAGCCATACTGGAAAATAAGTCATTTAATATAATATAAGATGAAATCAAATTAAAATGGATGAAATGTAAGTTTATTTGACTTAACATTTGTTGAATGAAAAGCTTATTATTTCTTTTACAGAAACTTTATCCTATCAAAGAATAACAATATAGTCAGGGAAGAAGGGATTTTAATCAAATTACTTATTAAGGTTAGGTTCAGTAAAGGTTAGAAGAGCCCCGAGGGGTAGAAATCCACCAGATATTAAACTTGAAATATATTTTCTTTTTAAAAAGATTATAAAAGGGAGGGGGGGGGGTGAAAGCATTTAATATTAATTTGAAAGATATTCTTAAAAATCAAAAAGATGTCCATCTGTCTTTCTATAAAGAAGGAACTCGCTAACCGCTGAACCGATATGGTCTTTCCTGACAAAAAAATGTCACCCTTTCCCCCAATTTATTTTAATTTTTCTTTTTAAACTAAATTTAAAAGATAAAGGGGAGAGGGCACCCTATTGGCCTACAAGAAAGTATCCGCAAGTACTCTTATACAGTTAAGGTAAATAACAGTTTTATAATAACGAAAAAAAATATTTTAAAAATTTTATTATTTTATCCACTGGCATTCTCCATATTTTAGAACCTCGTCGAAGAGAAATATAAATATTAAATATAGGTTAATATAGTCACAATAGTTCAAGTTTCTGTTAAAAATCGATTAAAAACCTAACCTTGAGAAAACACAGATTTGTATTCCTTTTAAACTGGCCGTGTCAGCCGCGAATAAGTCTCAAATTTAATCCCTTTGGATTTAAAAAAAGAGGGATTGCAATGTATGGGTCAGGTTTAACATCCAGATGTTTTTTTAAAAATTTATAATTGCGAAAGGTTGATTTCCATGAACTGAAGTGCCCCTCAAGCATAATTTTACATTTTCAATGTGTTAATTATAAACACAACAGGTTCAGTTTTGTGATTTGAGCAGCTAATGTTATTTTAAAGTTTCTGAATTGTATGTGAAAAATGGATATAGAATATACGTGAGTATATTTACAGGGGAAAATTTGTCGTCAATTTAGATTGCTCACATGGACCTCATTCATTGATCAGTTCGTTCATCCATAGATGGAGGGAGGGGGGGGGGGGGATGGGGTAAAGGTCTGGGACATTGTTATTTTGCCAGCATCAAATATTGCTTTATTAGAGTACATGAAAATCTGGTGCAATATTCAAGTAATAATATATCCATTAAAAAAATGATTTTCCTTGACTGGCAGGTTAGGGATAACTTCTTTCATTTTTCCTTCCATTCCTAAAATAGGTTTTAATCATTATTTGATCCTGTCTGTCATTCTACCCATTTTAAAATATAACATTGTATCTTAAATCCTTACACTAAAGTAACAGGATGTCTGTGTGTTTGTGTGTTTGTTTGTACCGAAGGATCTAGCTAACCGCTAAACCGATCGGGTTCTCCTTAACAGGGTAGCTTCTAATAGGTCCCGGGAAGGTTTTTAACTATTTTCTTGGGGGGGTGGGACACCCCAACCCCCCCAAAAAAAATTTTTCTCTATTTTTTTAACTAAAATTAAAAAGGAGGGGGGGGGGAGACATCCCCCCCCCCCCAAATAAAAAATTTCACACCCCAAAAATATTTTTTACTTTTTCTTTTAAAATCTAAAATAAAAATTGGGTTATCAAATTCGACTCACCCCTCCTCAAGTGCCCCTAGAGGCCTCTAGCCGCTAGTCTATACATATTTCTATTAATCTTATGTATATCATTTCATATATAACCTTTTATCTATATTTCTTATTATCTATCCTTTTTTCTATATTTCTATCTTAACTTTCTATCTTAAAATATATCTTTCTATCATTCCTATCTATTCCTAAATATTTCAATCTAGCAATTCTATCTATCTTTCTTTTTATCTTTTTATTTGCCTTTTATATATCTCTCTTAATATCTTTTTTTCCTTCTACCTATCTTAAAATCTATCATCATATATTAAAATCTATCTTTCTAATTATTTTTTTAAAATTATTTTTTTTTCATATCAATTTTCTATCTATCTTTGTTTCTATCTATTCATTTAACTCTCTTTCTAGATATTTTTTTTATCTATGCAACTCCTTAACTCAGATAAAGTTAACTATACAAAAATAGCCTAAAACCTGCTTAAAGGCAGTCTGACCGTCATAGTTGTTTTTGAACGACAAGAAATTTAATTTTGATACTATAACTGAAAAAATTTTGGAAATCGGACCATAAACACCAAAGATATGGAGAAAAAAGTGAAAAATACAAAAATAGCCTAAAATCTTCTAAAAAGTGGTCGTATCGCCATTGATGTTTTATAGTTAATTGTTCTCCTTTATAATGGGAATGTTATCGAAAAAATTTCAGCCTTTTATCTTTTATAGAAGCCGAAAAAATAACGTTTCCTCCAAACTAAGACATACGGACATTTCAAATTATAGAGTAGCTTCGCTACTAAAAATAAACAGATTCCTAAAACCAAATATTTATTCCAATTTCCAAAAAACAAGGATGACAACATCCATAAAAGCGAAGCACTGAAACGGTAGGACAAACGGACATTAACACTTGTATAGTATCTGAACTGAATAATCAGAATTTAAAAGTATAAGAGCCAAAGCAAAATTGTAAGTAAATTTGTTGAAAATCTGCTTGAAGCAGGATAATGTTTATGGACATACTTAAATTTTTTGACTTGATTATAGAGTTGCTTCGCTTATAATATTGTTTTTTGTTGTCCCAGGAATCAATATACCAAAAATCAGATCAAACGGATAATTAGAACACTTGAAAATTTGTTGTTAAAAAAGGAGAAAAATCAACATGTTTAAAATGGACGTACGGACATTCTGGTAATGATTATAGAGTTGCTTCGCTTTCTAAATCGTACCCAACTACTACAGGAATCATCATGCAAAGTTTGAAATCGATAGGACAATTCTAACATGCCTAAATTAACGAACAAAAGCTATCTATCTCGGACGGACGTACGGACGGACGGACGTACGGACGGACTGACCCTAATTATAGAAAAGCTTCGCTTTTAAAAATTTGTAGTTATTTTATTATTTTCATTTTTAACAATATTACTATTTACCAAATTATCTTTATTATTTTTTTTTCATATAAACTTTCTATCTATCTTTCTTTTTATCTATTCTTTTAACTCTCTTTCTAGATATTTTTTTTTATCTATGCAATTCCTTATAAATTTCTGTCTTTTCTCTCCTATCTAATTATCTTTCGATCTTTTAATCTGTCTTATCTTAAACTATCCTAAAAAAAACTACTCCTCTGTCTATTACAAACTCTATTACTGAGAATAAAAGAATATAATTATAAAATGTATTGCTGGTTAGGACACTTAATAATTAATTTTTAATATTTATTAATTAGAAAAAAATACTTCAACATATTGTTATTTTATTCTATAGGTAATGAGAGTTTTCTGGGATTATAATTAGTTGTAAAAACATTTGGACATCCAACTTAATGAACCTGCCAATCAAAATTCAATAAAAGTCCCCAAAGTTGTTAAGCTAACTAATAAGAAAACGTTATTACAAAACTTTTGGGACTAGAGTAATAAACATCCCAATGTCCCCTCCCTTCCTGAAGAGTTTTAATCGCAGACATTAGGCTTCCTTATATAAAGGGGCAAAATAGAATAGAATAGAATAGAATAGAATTTATTAACTAATGCAATACATTTAAATTATTAGATATACATATAAAATCATATTTTAAAAATTGCATAGCAAGGAGTAATTAAGCCTTGGAGTAGGCCGTAAATTTACCCCTTTAATTGATTTCATTTATTATTTTATTTAAAGCGAGAATTACAAAAATTATTTATTATATAAAGATATTTAAACAAATTTAATAGATCAATAATTAAGTGGGTTGACTAACTAACTATTTACAGTTACACAAGTTGGTACAGATTTTATTTCTTACAGGAAAAGCATTTTCTTTTGTTGCAATGAAATGATTTATAATTTAAAAAATAATCTTTTTTAATCATGGACAATGATTTCTTTACAGAGTCTGAAAGCCTTATTTCATTTCTCAAGTTATTCCAAAGTTTTGGAAATGACACTGCTGGAAAATATTCAAGATGTTTTGTTTTAGGTATACTTATCAGTAACTTTTTTGATCTCTGAGAAGAAAGAACTTTAAACATGTTATCAAAGCTTTCTGGGAGTTTCTTATGAAAAAATTTACTTATAAAATTTAAGATGTTTAAATTTACCAAATCATCAAATTTTAAGATTTTAGATTGTCCAAACAAAATTTCAGTGTGTGCATTATAATTAGCACCTACAATAATCCTTATTGCCCTTTTTTGTTGTTTTCTTATTTGATCAATATCTTTACTTTTAGAGAGACCCCATGTGATATTAGAATAATTTAAGTGAGGCAAAATCATTGAGGAATAAATCGTTTTCAAAGTTTTTGATGGGAGAACATTTTTTATTTGATTTAATGCATATAGAGAACTAGAGACTTTGTTTTTTACCATTTTTGTATGCTCATTCCAATTGAGAAATTCATCAAGATGTACCCCAACAAATTTAAAAGACTTTGTTTCATTTTCATTGCTGATTCTCTCAACTTCCTCCCCATTAATGAAGATTCTAAAGTTATTATTGACAGGTTGCATACTGCTAAGTCTGAAGACAATGTATTTTGTTTTAGATACATTTAAAGAAAGTTTATTTGCCCTAAACCATACTGATGCCTTATCTAATTCTTCATATAATGATGTTTTTATGGTTTCTAAATTACTTGAGGTTTTACAAAAGATTGTGTCATCTGCAAAAAGGCTACAAAATAAGGTTGTTGAATTTGGAAGGTCGTTTATATACAACAAGAACAAAATTGGTCCAATGACAGAGCCCTGTGGTACTCCATGGGTTAATACTTTTTCTTCGGACTTTACACCATTTATTTCAACATACTGTTTTCTATTAGTTAGATAATTTTCAAACCATTTTGCAGATACACCTTTAAAACCATAGTGTTTTAGTTTGGATAGTAAAATTGGTATATCACACGTGTCAAATGCCTTTTTAAGGTCAAGAAACACACAAGCACTGTATTCTGATTGGGGCTTATTCAGTCCGTCATAAACTTTGTTGATTAAATGTATCAGTGGTTGTTGTGTATCTCTTGACCTTCTGAAGCCATATTGATGTTGATATAACATTTTGTTTCCCTCAAGATATCTAATCATTTGAAAAGCAACAATTTTCTCAAGTAATTTAGAGAGGGCTGGAAGTATGGAAATAGGACGATAATTGTCAAATCTATCTCTTTCACCAGCTTTGTAAATAGGTATAATTTTTGCACATTTATAGTTATCAGGAATGTAGCCAGTGTTTAAAGAGAGGTTAAACAGGTGAATGATAGGCTTTACAATTATTGGCATTATTTCTTTTAAAAGTTTCATAGAGATATTATCATTACCTACACTTGATTTTGATTTTAATTTGGACAAAGTTATATTGATAATAAAAGAGTTTACTTCCTGAAAGTTAAATTCTTCATCATATTGATCCCCCAAGAAATCCCTGAAAGATTTAGAAGATTGAGGTATTGATTCAGAAAGTCTTGGCCCAACATCAACAAAAAAGTCATTAAAACCATTGGCTATCTCAGAGAAAGTATTATAGGATTTTTGTGCATCTGTAAAAACACAAGGCACGTCATTTTTACACTTTTTTTTTCTTGACTATTAAGTTAATTAGCGACCAAGTCTTTCTGATATCAGTAACACAATCTTCAAATCTTTCATGGTAATATTTTTTCTTCTCTTTTCTAGCAAGTTTTTTGAATTTATTATTTAGGCATTTAAATTTATTTTCAGCAGATTCAGTCCTATGTTTAAGTTTGTTTTTAAAGGCCCTATTTTTGGCTTTTCTGATTTTTAATAACTCCTGTGACATCCACGGGTTAATAGGAACTTTTCCTTTGTTAACACATTTTTCTTTTAAAGGGAAACTCTCTGTAAAGTACTTTTCTAATATGTTACCAAAACTTTCAAAGGCAGTTTTCAGAATATTATCATTATTAACACCTTCCCAATTTTGTGAAGAGAGTTTCTCTTTAAAGTTTTCTATGTTATTTGGACTCATATCATAATAATATTGTTTTTGGTTTGAAGTATTTTTTTCACAAGTTACATTTAAGTAAAAAATTGGGAGATGATCAGAAATAGAAGATATAATTAGGCCGCTTTCATAAAATTCTTGCTTTTTATTGCTAAAAATGTTATCAATGAGAGTTGCTGAATTTTGACAAATTCTAGTAGGTAGAGTAATCATTGGTAGAAAAGAAGAGGATATTAATAGGTTCAAAAGATCATTTGTTTGGTTGTGGGAATCAAAGTTTAGAAAATTTGCATTGAAATCACCCCCAAATATAATTTCATCAGATTTTTTTAAAACTGGGTCAGTTTTAAGAAATGTTAATTTTTCTCCAAACCATTCTATAAAGTTATTTAAGTTACCACCAGGAATTCTGTAAATGTTGCCTATAATCTTAAATTTGTTCTTACCAAAAAATACTTTTGTGAATTGAGTCTCAAATTCGCCCTCTAAAATATATGATAATTCATCAATAATTTCATAACTTAAGTTTTGCTTAAGATATATTCCTAAACCCCCACCCCTTTTTCCTTCCCTTGTTTGTAAGATAATATCTTGATAATTTTCTAATCTAGTGGTCTGTGCGTTATTTGCTGCCCAAATTTCTTGAAATAATAGAATACTAAAAGAAAATTTTTCAGTTTCTATCTCCGATAATAATTCTTGTATATCGTCGATTTTATTATTTATACTTCTAATATTCTGACTATAGACTGAAAACTTTTCCTCCCTCTTTCCAATGAAGTTTACAAATTCATGGTTTTCAAAGTAAGAACACGAATGATCAGGGATCTCACATGAAATTTTTTTTTTACACGACTTTTTTTTAAAAAAGGGAAGGGGGGGAAGAAAAAGAGGGAAAAGGGGAATTAAAAAGGGAAGGGGGTAAGGCAAGAAAATTTTAAAAATACACGACTTTTTGGCAAAAGTCGTGTAAAAAACACGACCTTGTGATCACTGCGAATGATTTAAATTTGAATCTAATTGCAAAGAATTATGTCCAAGATTATTAACTAACTCATCATCCATTTTTAATTTGAATGCTTATATTATTTTTGTTTAAATGTACCAAAGAAAAAAAAACATTAAACAACCCATTTTTAATGCTATGATATTTTACACAGAACATATACATAGTAAAATAAATATTAAGTGATAACAGATAGAGATTAGTTTAAAATTCGGGTTTTTCAAAATAAAATATTCATCCCATTTTTACACCATTATATTCTAGTTTGATTCACTTTCGGATTGTTTATCATATTTTACAGGAGACAAGTTGGAGTAACTCACCCACATAGTAAGTTTTAGAGTTGTCATTTTTGTAATCCAAAGTTAGCCGTTTGGGAGCCGCTCCTTTGCTCAAAGTGACACTGATAACACCATTTTCATTAGAAGTAAAATGGTTTATCTTTCCATCCCTTTTAAGCTCCTTTTGTTTTCTGATTAAATCTGAACGCCTTTTTGTGAGTTGGAAAGTTAACCAAAAGTTAGGTCGTTTTACCTTTCTCACCTCCTCTTTCTGGGATCCTTCCACTGATGCCTCCCCCTCCATCGCTCCTCCCTCCATCTCGTTCCCCTCCATCGCCCCTCTCTTTCTTTCCTCAGGTTGACCTACAATCTCCTCCTCTTTCCTGGGCTGTGATGGCTTGGGCCCTTTCAAAATCGCCGAACATAGTTTAGCATATGCTGAACCCATCCTTCGATTATTAAACCTTATAATACCACAACCTTTAGATGTAGGGTGGCATGCTTCAATATCCAGAGCTGGGTCAATATGAACACCATAATACTTCTCTATAGTGTCGCATATTTGCTGTCTGTATGGTTCTTCTCCAATTTCTTCTGGCTCTTTTAGAATAGACTTAAGGTTCTTGGCTGCATTTTCTGGTGAGGCAAATAATAAAGTACCTTTCATTGCTCTTTGTTGGTTCTGGTCAATGTGATCGCTGTTATATCTGACCTGTGCCTGTATGTTGGTGGGAACACCATTTCCTTTCCATCTGTTGTTATCTCCTCCCCCTCCTCTGGGCAAGTTTGTACCATTTTTCCCCTTTCCACCCTTTACTTCCCACTCTTCCTCATCGCTTGAACTCTCACTTCCTGACTCTTTAAGCTGGGTAATTTCATTTTTAAGTTGACCGATAGTTTTAATTAGGGTGTTTAAAACACTTTTAACAGAATTTTCATTTAATGTCAATTTATTTACATCAACTTTTAACTCACTTAAAAATGCACTAGTGACTGGGTCCAATTTTACTTGAGTCACTTGAGGTGGTTTGTTAGGGATCTTTTTTGGTCCCATTTTACAGCTATAACTTTAATTTGTTAGAGATTTATATATTTTTTTGAATCACCCTTGTCCAAATCTAATCACTTGAAAACATGTGAACAGGACAAGATACAAAACTAAACTGAGATACAAAACTAAATAGACTAAAACCTGACTAATACTATTCATTTATGATTTTTTCTGCTGTTTTAAAGATCTTACTTGACAAGCAAACATGATTCCTTCTACTTAAGTATCCCTATATTCAAGTAACAGAATGTCTGTCTGTACCGAAGATTCTCGCCAACCCATGAACCGATATGGTTCTCCTTTACAGTAAAGATTCAAAATAAAAATATACCACCAAAAATTTGTTCTTCTTTTTAAAACTAAAATAAAAATTGTATTTACTTACTCCCCCTACCTAGAGGCCTCTGGGGGCGTAGCCACTCGTTATATAGGATAACAGAATGTCAGTTATTGGAATAAAAATACCTCCAATTACTTGTAACCACTTTATCTTATTCAATGGTTAAAAGACTTTTGGCCCTTTCATTAAACTTTGATTGGTTGGTTGCAAACTGTGGCAGTGGTAACTATGTTGATCATCATTGGAGGATGTTTATCAAATATTAAAACATGTAAAAATATATCTATAATACAAAGTATATATGTAAAAAGTAAGAAAAACATGTTCACATACCACAATAGATATAAAATATGTGGATATATTGACAGGGGAAAAATTGTCGTCAATTTAGTTTGCTAATATTGACCTCATCTATTGGTCAGTTTGTTCAACTAGTAGTGGAGGGGATGGGATAAAGGAGGTATTATTATCTTAACCAGCTGCGAGTATCACTTTATTAGGGTACATGAAAATCTGGTGCAACATCCATGTAATAATATATCTTACCTTTCAATGTAAAAACAGAATCTGGTTTTGACAGGGAAAGGATTCTATTCAACTCAGATGGTGTTAACATTGGGCTCACTGGCACAATCACTGTTCCAATTCCTAAAAAAAAACAAGGATTACAACATCCATAAAAGCGAAGCTCTGAAACGGTTGGACACACAAACATTAACCCTTAACAGTCGGGCCCCTTGCCGCACCTTAATCGGTCGGGTGCCTTGAACGCCCCCCCCTATTATCTCAGTTCCCATTAAAGCTAGAGAGCTAAAATTTTTTGTGCAAGTCTCCTGTTTGATAATAAATTTCCGACCTTTTATAAGTCAAAGTCAATTTTCGCTTCCTTCACCCTTTTATTTAACAACCTTTGTTTTTAGGTCCTTTTTTACTTAATAATTTCAAACAGCTGTAATTTTCTTATTTTTTAAGCTAGAAGAACAATTTTTTTTACAGAAAATGTTTTTCTTTATGTAAATCTTATATTAGAAATATCAAAACGTAAATTTCAGCGTCCGCAGCTGTACTTTGCAGCTGCCAGCCGCCGCAGTCGGCGTTTGGTGGGAAAACGGCTGCGGATCTTTATAAAATTTTAGTATGTTATGTAGACAAGTAAGAAAAGCTTTAGTTTAAAATTTGAAGTCTCTAAGTCAAAAATTGCGGCCGCATGAGCCTTTTAAAGATTTCTGGAGACCTGGAGGATCAGGACCTGCAGGATTATACCTTGAACCTGAAATTGACTTGAACACCTGTATTTATATGAGGATATACTACTAGAGGACATTTTAGTATTTTGGTAAAATAAAATGCTTTGTTTTAGTCAAAATAATATTTTTGCTCTTTACCTGGATGACCCTGCCAGGTTTGCTGGCATCCTGTGCCCGCCAGGATGGAGATATTCAAAAAATTTCAACTCTTAGTTATGTGTCATACCCATACTTAAAAGTCACGCAGTTTGGGCTCTTTATCTTTCACACACAGAAAATGAGATAGAAAAAACTGGAGGGGAGGGGGGGGGGGGCGTTCAACGCCCCCCCCTCCCCCAGACCGTTAAGGGTTAAGACTTGAGTAGAGTGTCAGAACTGAATAATAAGAATATAAATGTTATAATAGTCGAAGCAAAATTGTAAGTAAATTTGTTGAAAAACTGCTTGGTACAGGATAATGTTATGGACATATTTATATTTTTTGGACTTGATTATAGAGTTGCTTCGCTTATAATAGGATAATTTTATCACATAGAAATTTGTTGCTAAAAAAGTTAAAAAGCAATATGTTTTAATGGATGTACGGGCATGGTTTTCGTAAAAATCACTCCACAGTTTTAGCCCTAAACGATTTTAATGACCAAGTTGCTTCCGGTTTCAGCAAGAAACGACCACCAGACAGAACAGTTTTGCTGCAAATTGATTTAAGCAAAGCTTTCGACATGGTGTCTCATGATAAACTCTCGAAAGACCTCGGACAATCTTCCCTTTCAGATCCTCTGAAACGTTGGTTTAACTGTTATCTGAAAGGAATACAATCACGTGTCAACTTCAGAAACACTACATCCAAATGTAGAAATATTAGAGCTGGAGTTCCCCAAGGAGCTGTAACATCACCAATCCTGTTCAAATTAGGGTTGGGCCGGATATTTTTTTGGCCGGATACCGGATATCCGGCTGATTTCAAATGCCGGATATCCGATATCCAGCCGGATAACCGACCAACGCCGGATAACCGGCAAATATCCGGTTATCCGGCCAAATTACCGGATAACCGGCCATATTACTGCATATTAAAGTTTCAAAAAAGGATATAGTCCCTTTCGTGGCAACGCACCTTAAGGGCCAATTTGTCGTATTTTTAAAATTGCTTTTAATAGGTTATTTTAGGTTAGGTTAGGTTATATATTGGTTAGGTGATTGCCCCGCAGGGTTAGGCAATTGGCCCCGCAAGGTTAAAGCTCAAAATAGGAGGAAAGCTACTAAGAAAATACGAATAATCGCTCCTTAAGGGGCGATGCCACGAAAGGGACTATACCTGCAAAAAAAATCTTCATAAACTGGTGTTTTATTATTTAAAATTAAAGTCAAAACTTAACAATTAAGTAACTATTATATGATCTTTCTTCTTAGCAATTAATCTAATGAACTATTACTACCCTCAATCTGTAGTATCAACCCCTAACGGTTGAAGGATGGGCGGGGAGGTGGCGTTAAATGCCTGCCCCCCCCCCCTCTGTTTTTTTCTATCCCATTTTCTGTGTATAGAGGTAGAGGGCTATAACTTAGTGACTTTTGAAATATGGGTATGACACATAACTGAGAGTTGAAATTTTTTTAATACCTCCTTCCTGGCGGGCACAGGATGCCAGCAAACCTGGTAAGGTCATTCAGGTAAAAAGTAAAAATATTTTTTTTTACTTAAACAAAGCATTTTATGTTATCTAATACTAAAATATCCTATAGTCGTACATCCTTATATGAAATGTATATCAAGTCGATTTCATGTTCAAGGTATAATCCTGCAAGTCCTGAACCTCCAGGTCTCCAGAAATCTTTAAACGGTTCCTGTGACCGCAAATTTTTACTTGAAGATTTCAAATTTTAAACTTTTTTACATATCTTCATGACATATTACAATTTCATAAAATCCGTTGCTGTTTACCTGCCAACCGTTAGTTTGCGACTGGCAGCTGCCAAGTACTGCTGCCACCGCCAAAATTTATGTTTTGAGATTTGTAATATAAAATTTACATAAAGATAAACATATTCAGAAAAAATTGTTCTTCTAGCTTCAATAATAAGAAAATTACAGCCATTTAAGATTTTAAAAAATATAAAAGATTATATTGCCGGATATCCGGTCAGATAGTTTCAATATCCGGTACCCGGCCGGATATTGAAAATGGCCGGATATCCGGCCACACCGGATATCCGGCTCAACCCTAGTTCAAATATTACCTGAGGAATCTCCCAAACCCACCCAAGAATGTCAAAGTGGTCCAGTATGCAGACGACATCTCTATTTATTCTACTGGTTTGGACATAAATGCTCTTACTGAAGCCATCAATAAGTTTGTCCCTAAGGTCATTGAGTTTCTCAATGAAAGAGAGCTGATAGTGTCACCAGAAAAGTCAACAGTAACTCTGTTCACTCCAGATACCAAGGAATACAAGATCCACCCAAAAGTTCTGATTAACAACATCCAGGTCAAACTTGAACATGAACCTAAACTTCTTGGTGTCACATATGACACTATGTTAACCTTCTCCAAGCACATAAGAATCGTCACAAGCACAGCTGATACCAAAATCAATATGCTGAAGTCTCTCTGTGGCACCGACTGGGGCCAAGATAAAGAGACAATGACAATGACTTACAAAGCCTTTGCCAGAAGTGCAGTATGCCTGCCCTATTTGGAGCCCCATCATCTCTGACTCCAACTGGGAAAAATTACAGGTATCTCAAAATAAGGCTCTCAAAGTTTCCACTGGCACACTGAAAATTACCCCTTATCAACACATACATCAAGAAACCAAAGTGTTACCTATTAGGGAGCACTGCATGATGAAAACAAAGCAATATCTGCTTACCTGTCATCTCCCAGAACACCCAGGCAACAAACACGTTGTTAAGCCTTTACCTGCCAGAAAACACCTGAAACCAACCATTCAAAACTTTAGAAATAGCATACAACAACATCTTCCAATCAATGCTGAAAACAGAAAAGCCAAACTGAAAGCTATTCACACATCTGAAGTTAAAAACACTCTAGAGAATCTTCCCCCAAATGACGTTTTGGGTTGCAAACCCCCTGAAATTAACAAAGAAGAACTTTCTCTTCCCAGACATGTTAGGACCCAGCTCTCGCAACTTAGATCTGGTTTTAGTCGCAAACTAAACTCCTACCTGACAAGACTTGACAATACAGTTGAAGATAAGTGCCCCAACTGTGTAGCTACGTTCCTCACGACACTGCACACCTTTTTAACTGCCCCGACGACCCCACATCCCTGACAGTTGTATCCCTATGGACAAAGCCTAAACAGGCTGCTGAATTTCTGAAGCTCGACGAAGGATCTACCTGATAAATTTCAATATAAGATGCAAAATACATGTTGTTGGCAGATACAAGTGACAAATCTGTGGAGGCTAATCAATTAATCAATCAATGGATGTACGGACTTTTTGGTAACGTTTATAGTGTTGCTTCGATTTCTAACTTGTACCTAACCTCTATAGGAATCATCATGCAAAGTGTGAAATCGATAGGACAATTCTAACATGCTAAATTAACAAAAAGAGCTATCCGTTACGGACTTACGGACGGATGGACAGACGGACCATAAATATTTATTTATTGTAATGTTAAAAATAAACAAACTCCTAAAACCAAATATTTATTCCAATTTCCAAAAAAATAATTTAGTAGTTATTTTATTATTTTCATTTTTAACAATATTGCTATTTACCAAATTACCTTAGCAACCTAATCATATTTGAATGTTTGTATTTAGTTTTATTCAGATACAATTTTAATGTTTTTCTATGAATAATTTAATATTGTCAATCAGAGGCATGTAGAAGGGGGATTATCTTACCCCCATACTAATTCAGGGGTTTGGATACAGCCATCTAGGTGTCCATTCCCCTACAACCCTCTACACCCCTCTGTTGACTAGGGTGAGAGAGGTTAGGTGGAATTGCATCAACCCCCTCTTGTTGTCTGTATTTCAACCACTAATCATTTTGCTTAAGGGAGCATAATTGTAACCTAAGCAAAGAGAATAGAACCAAACTCTGGAATATTTAGGAGTATAATTGTTACCTTAGCATAGTGAATAGGACCAAACTCTGGAATATTTGGGAGTATAATAATTACCTAATCATAGAGAATAGGACCAAACTCTGGAATATTTGGGAGTATAATTTTTACCTAAAGAAGCATAGAGAATTGAACCAAATTCTAGAATATTTGAGAGTATAATTGTTACCCAATCACAGAGAATAGAACCAAACTCTGGAATATTTAGGAGTATAATTGTTACCTTAGCATAGTGAATAGGACCAAACTCTGGAATATTTGGGAGTATAATTATTACCTAATTATAGAGAATAGGACCAAACTCTGGAATATTTGGGAGTATAATTTTTACCTAAAGAAGCATAGAGAATTGAACCAAATTCTGGAATATTTGAGAGTATAATTGTTACCCAATCACAGAGAATAGAACCAAACTCTGGAATATTTAGGAGTATAATTGTTACCTTAGCATAGTGAATAGGACCAAACTCTGGAATATTTGGGAGTATAATTATTACCTAATCATAGAGAATAGGACCAAACTCTGGAATATTTGGGAGTATAATTGTTACTTAAGCAAAGAGAATAGGACCAAACTCTGGAATATTTGGGAGTATAATTGTTACTTAAGCAAAGAGAATAGGACCAAACTCTGGAATATTTGGAAGTATAATTTTTACCTAGCATAGAGATAGGATAAAAATCTAGAATATTTGGGAGCATAATTGTAACCTAAGCAAAGAGAACAGAACCAAACTCTGGAATATTTAGGAGTATAATTGATACCTAAGCAAAGAGAACAGAACCAAACTTTGAAATATTTGGGAGTATAATTGTTACCTAAGCAAGCATAGAGAATTGGACCAAATTCTGGAATATTTGGAAGCATAATTGCTGCTTTACTGCCAACTTTATGTCCAGAATCTAGCAACCCACCTCCAATTTTCCTAAAAATATATTTAATTTAGATTTTACTATTTTATTTCTTTTGCAGTTTGTCATATATTACATTTTGATCATAAACAAATATTTAGGATTCTTATTGTAGATAAGTTCTTGATTAGGTTAATCAAAATATTGATCCTGTTGGGTTGATCACCCTAGTCTTTATCCACGTATTTACCCCTACCTAGGTCAAATGAGAAAAGGTATATTTTCCCATTTTTTAGGCCATACTGTAGAAACTGACAGAGAGGGAGGTGACAATGGACTGTTAATTATACTGGTACCCAAATTTTTACAAAAAAAAAAGTTTTAAATAGATAATGTATTAGGGAGTCCTACTTTGGATACTTTTATTAAATCATGATTGGTTGGTTCAAACTATCAGTGTCTAAACTATCAGTGTTAAAACTTTCCCTCCAATAATTTCAATTTACAGAAAGGATAATTTTTTATGATAATTTGGGATATAATACCAATATATTGGCTAGTGTCCTACACCTTAATCTACCTGAGAAAGTGTGCACAAATTTTGGTGAGGTTAAATGAGAGGTGAAAGGGATTAATTTGAAACAATTAGACAATAAACTAGAACTGGGAAATTCTAATATAATAGTAAATGGATGTTTGTATGTTTATCTGTTTGTCTATTTGTCTATCTGTCTGTTCTATTGTTCTTCTGCCTGTCTATCCTTTTGTTTCTCTGTCTGTCGGTGTGTCTGTCGAGCTATGTCTTGTCTGTGTGTACCAAAGTATCTCACTAACTGCTAACAGCTGTCTATCCATCTGTCAATGTAAGGTAAAAAATATTATTAAAAAAATATTCAACAAACTATCTATCTATTAATCTATCAAACTATCTGTCTATAAATATATCTAACTTTCTGTCTATCTATATGTCTTTCTATCAAACTATCTGTCTATAAATCTATCAAACTATGTGTCAATCTAACTATATGTCTATCTATCTATCTATCTATCTGTCTGTCAATCAATCTATCTGTCTGTCTGTCTATCAATATATATGTCTGTCTATCTATCTTTCTGTCTGTCTATCAATATATCTATCTTTCTGTCTATCTATCTTTCTATCTGTCTGTCAATCAATCTATCTGTCTGTCTGTCTATCAATATATATGTCTGTCTATCTATCTTTCTGTCTGTCTATCAATATATCTATCTTTCTGTCTATCTATCTTTCTATCTGTCTGTCAATCAATCTATCTGTCTGTCTGTCTATCAATATATATGTCTGTCTATCTATCTTTCTGTCTGTCTATCAATTTATCTATCTTTCTGTCTGTCTATCTTTCTATCTGTCTATCTGTAAGGTGAAAGGTATTAATATGGAACAATTATCCAACAAACTATCTATCTATTTTTCTATCTGTTTGACAATCTAACCCTTTGTTAATCTATCTTTCTATTTATCTATTATTTATCTCTCTATCTATTTATCTATTAGTCTATGGAAGGTGAAAGGTATTAATGTGAAACAATTATCCAACAAGCAACCTTGGCACTAGACATCAGAAAGTCAGGGATAAGAAAATGGAAGATACTTTTATCTTCCTTGGCAGTAGCTTTCAGGGATTCTGGGATATGAAAATGGGGTAATATCATTTGAGTAAAACACTAGAGGGAGAAAGGGTTAAATAACTGTATCTCCCCATCTCAATCGTCTTATGCAATCTTTTTATTAAGTCATTGAAAATAAACCAATGGTATCGCTTATATTAACACAGCCAAGTAGCAGAAAATAATTTAGAAGCAGACGAAAGAGGTCTTTGAAAAATTAGGAGAGGTAGTTGTCTGTATATACATCTATACTATAGATCTGTTGTAATATCCTCTTAGAAATTTTTTTTCTTCCAATTTTTAAAATTTGTATACACGCTCGGCCCCCTTGCCTGCCTAGCCGCAGCGCTCGGCCCTCTTGCCTGCCTAGCCGCAGCGCTCGGCTCCCTAGCCTAAAACCTAACCTAAATTAGTTGTTATGTCTGGGTGGTATAAAAATTTTCAAAATTAGAAAAAAGAGAAGAACGCCGAAAATGGGAGATACATTAATCTTTCCCCTAATTTGTAATAGGAAGAAAAAACTTATTTATTTCTTAAGGAATGAGACAACGGACAAAAAATTAATGAACATTCTCTATTGTGTTAAACACAATAATTCCTTCTTTTTATTCAAATTATTTTAGATATTTGGACACTTCTAGTTTGAAACCAACCATTCAACATTAAATAAAAGTACCCAAAGATTTGAAGCCAACTATCAAAATGACGTGGTTATAAAACTTTGGGTGCCAGTGTAATTTAATTCCCTTTCTCCCTGGATGAAATATGTTTACTAGTACTCAAGTATCTACCTAATTTTCTATCTACTTATGTATCTTAATTTCTTTCTGTCTCTCTAAATGTCTATCTATCTTTTGATATATTTGTCTACCTATCTGCCTATGTATCTGTCTACATCTGTCTAACTATCCGTCTACGTATCTTTCTATCTATCTGTATATTTATCTGTCTATCTATCTATCTATTTAACTATATGTCTACTTATCTGTCTATATATCTGTTTATATATTTGTCTACCTATCTGCCTATGTATCTGTCTATATATCTATCTATCTGTCTAACTATCCGTCTACCTATCATTTTATCTATCTTTTTTTCTATCTGTCTATTTATCTATCTTTTTTCTATCTGTCTATTTATCTAACTATATATCTTTCTATCTATCTGTCTATCTAACTGTCTATCTAACTGTCTAACTAATTGTCTACCTATCTGTCAATATATCCGTCTATATTCTATCTGTCTATCCGTCTGTCTATCTATGTAATTTTTCTATCTACCTATGTATCTTATTGTCTTTCTATCTATCTATCTTTACCTAATTTGCTGTGCAATATCTGTATAAGTGAAACTCTTCCCCGTGTATCCACATACTATAGCTGAAATAATTACAACAGTATGGCTTCAAAACCGATCATTATCCGCTGGATTAGAACCGGTTCTCAGACATACTGAAAATAATGTATAGCATCGTATAGACAATTTTCCACGAAAAATAAAATAAAATTAAAACAATTTTTATCATCACGGGCCTTCAACCTATCGTTGATAACAAAATTACTTTAATCTTCTAATTTTACATTCATATATCCACTGACAGCTGTCTATAATACGATGCGATGAATAACTACTGACAGTTTTATAAACAAGAATGACAACATCCATAAAAGCAAAACTCTGAAATTAAATGGAAGAACAAATAAACATGAACACTTGTATAGTGTCTAAACTTAATAAACATATATCAATTTACAGGTAAAAACCAAATTGTATATAAATTTGCTGCAAAATTGCGTAAATACAGAATTCTTTTTCACGACATACTTACATTTTAGAACCTGAAAAGCCCTTTAAATTATAAGTTATTTGTGATAAAGATTTAATGAGTTGTGCCTGTTTTGTGCCAAGGCATTCCCCGACATTTACCTGGTAGATCGCTTCTAATGGCGGCTCTTTTCAGAAAGAAATCACAAAGGTTCTCATCTGGGATTTCTAACTAAAATTAAATATTCATCAGGGATCTAAAGGAATAGGACATACATTTCCAAGGTTGCTTAACCAGATTATCCCTTTTGTACATAAAAATTAGTTTTGAACTAACAAATCCTTATAATAAAGTAACAGGATGTTTGTGTGTTTGTCTGTACCGAAGGATCTCGCTAACCGCTGAACCGATCGAGTTCTCCTTAACAGGGTAGATTCTCATATGTCCTGGGAAGGTTTATAACTATTTTGGGGGAGGGTACCACCACCCTCCCTAGAGAAATTAAATTTTTTTAAAATTTCTCAATTTTAGAAAGAGAGTTCAACGAAAAACAAACATCAAACGTAAATTTTTTTACTTTTTCTTTTAAAATCTAAAATAAGAAATTGAATTATTAAATTCGACTCTCTCCTCCTCAAGTGCCCCTAGAGGCCTCTAGGGGCGTAGCCGCTAGTAAACAATTAAAGCACCTAAAGTTTATTGGTCATCGAAAAAGATATTGTTGTCATAAAACTTGGGGTAACATTAATTTTTACAGTTTAATGTCAAATTTAAAAAAATAGACCGAGAACAATTGATATGAAAAGCACCAACGGTTAGCTAGCTAGATCTTAATGAATATATAAACAACCTTAATACTTTATATAATACTAAATGCTGTTACTCTAGCATCAAGGAGATGGCTGGTAAAGTCAGAAAACTAGCTTAAAACCACTCCAAGATATTTGTAAAGCTTTTCTGAAAACTACAGCCGATTCGAACCAAATATTTCTGATATCTTAAGCTTCAGACAAAAAAAAACTACTTTGCAAAATAGTGTATATTTAAGTATCAACATCTTAATTTTTAGAAATAGATTTATGGATTTATATAAAATAAAAAAGAAATCAATAGATATTTAATGCATAGATAAAAAGAAAAATAATCCTAACATTAGAACAGATAGATATAAGACATAAAGATAGATAATTAGATTGCTATGATAGATAGATAAAAACACAGATATAAAAATAAAACTTACGTCAGAATAGATAGATTTAACAACACCCGGTTGACTGCTTTGTTGAAGTCCACGATTCACAAACTAAAAACAAGGATGACAACATTCATAAAAGCGAAGCTCTAAAACCAAAAGGAAGGACAAACGAACAATAACTCTTGTATAGTGTAGGAACTTAATAAGCAGAATATTAATTTGTAAGTCTAGACAAAACTGTACATTAATTTGTTGCAAAATTGCTTAATTACAGGATATTGCTAAAGGACATACTTTCAATTTTAGGATTTTATTGTAGAGATACCTCGCTCGTATTATTGTACCTTGCTGTTCTAAGAATCATTCTTCCAAAAATCACATAAATAGGATAATCATATCATACAAAAAGTTATTGTCATAAAAGTTAAAAATCAGTTAAAAGTTTTTGTACAGACTTTCTGGCAACAATAAAAGAGACCGACCATAATTATACAAAAGCTTCGCTTTAAAATAAATATGTTACACCGTTATTTACAGTTAGGGAAATTCATTGGCCTCAAACAGGTGGAATTATTCTGTACAGTTAGGACTTTTAGACAAATGTCATGCAATCAAAGGGTTTGTTGTCTGCAATAGTTAAATGTTAGAACAATTTATTTATTAACCAAAAATTTTCTTATTCCTGTTTCTCATAAAAATGCATTTTCTATTATTTATTTTATAAGTAAACTATACTTCTATATATCAAATTTTCCTTTTTGTAGCGCGAAGCTACTCCATAATTTACTTATGGAGTCTATTGGGAAAATGTGTTTTTTTGGTTGCTATTTTGGTCAAAATTTCTTTTATCATAGAGCATACATCTTATTGGAGCCGTCAGCTTGTCGGTCAGGCTACAAGACAAATATTTTATTTTTAACTATAAAAATTTCGAGACTTTTTATTATTTATCAAATATTCTTTTTTTTATGATCAGTGAACATCTGCTTTGTAACCCAATTTGTTCAAATGCCCATACATGATATTTTTGGGTTTCGCTCCTTTTTGATGTTGCCATCCTTGTTAATATATAATGTAATACAAGAAAAGAATATCTAAAGCGAAGCTTTTCAACAATTATTGTCCTTTTAATGTTAGAGTTTGTGAGGGAATTTAGGCAGAGGTCAATTGGAGATAAAATATTCTTTCCAGTATGGCTTCGAAACCGATTAATATCCACTGGATTAGAACATATTTCAGCCATACTGAAATATCATGTATGGCATCCTAATAGTCAATTTTTACGTAAAATGAAAAAAAATCATAGAATTAAAAAGTTTTTTTAGCCCGGGGGGTTGGGACTAACAAAATTGTTGTATATTTTTTAAAAATTTTTTCACAATATCCGCTGAAAGCTTTATATAATACGATGCGATATTTAACTATTTTTGTTTGGGATAAATAAGTTGTGATAAATTGGGAAGAAAAAACGAATTTACAAATCATATGGTTTGCTATAATAATGGATTTTTTATCCTTGTTTTTGTAGATCAGGATATTTTTAATTTAAAAATTCTGCAAATACGAAGTGCAGTAACAAAAATATAACCATTTTCAAATAAAAATAGATATGATTGAAGACATACCGTGTAAAAAATTGATTAGGAAAATCGGCCATCTACTTCAAATCAAATCAAATCAAATCAAAATATTTATTTCAGTCAACATATTAAAACACAATTATATGATACGAATATTTACATAGGTATATTGTTTATATAGTTTTATTTTATTTTATTTATTTTAATACACAAGAAATATCAAATATGTTGCCTAGTGGCAGGACCTAACGCAAAACACAATGTGTAAATTTTTTAGTATAAAGTGGATTATTAAACAATAACACTGTGATCATGCGGTAAAAAGAGATCAAGCCCTATTAAGAATATAATACAATAAAATAAAAATGAGATGAAAGTTAAATATCATAAGGGAAAAAATTTGTATTTCTTTTAAAAAAAACATAAAAAGTAAATGGAGCATGTAGTTCAAAAAAAAAAAGAAAGAAAGAAAAAAAGAAAGGAAATGTACGGCGTTGTAGTATGTTTAAAACCTGGCAATTTTTGCATTCTATTATTTTTTGATCACAGAATAATAAAATTATAGAATAATGGCAGCATTCCAACCAACAATAGTTCAAATTGCTTAGAACAGCAGCCGAGTAATATACCAAAATAAATCAAGTTACCGATAGACAGCCGATATTTAGTAGTGGTAGAGACTGCGTATAAAGAGATACTATGCAAAAAGTTTATGTATTCTATAATTTATGGAATCTCATAGATTTATATCGTCGACAATATGGTATTGATAAAAAATGGTCATGGCCAATAAAATATCAACATGCTATTTTTGAAATAATCATTTAAACAGTTTTTACGTACTTTGTGGCATTAAAGGACGCCTGCAAGAAATACCACGCTTTAACTACTGAAAGAGTGCCACAAGTAGACCCAATACCCCTAATTTAAAGTCTTCAGCTTCAATAACAAAAAAGTTCTAGGCATTTCAAAATAGCATTTCATGTACAATGAAAATTTTGAAAGATTTACAATGCTCATAAAGAAAAAACAATATTAAATTACGTTGCCTAGACATAAAATTATAACCTTATCTTTGTCAGAAATTTAGATTGTCGGTAACTGATTACATATTTACAATAAAAACACCACATTTCATAGTCAAAATCTATAAAAAAAATTCGATTTAAATTGTATTTGTGAACGAAAATCATAGCGGAAACAAAGGGGAAAACTAAAATAAGCTCAGCTGTGATTGGTTGCTTAGCTGATTCAGCCTTCTGATTGGCTACAGTACACTCGGTACAACGCAAGTTAAACTTAATTTTTTTTAATGATTTTGACTATAAAAATGGGTATTTTTATTGTAAAAATATTATTAGTTACTGGCAACCGAAATTTGTGGCAAAGATAAGCTTATAATTTTGTTTCTAGGCCACGTAGTTTAACTTCAAAATTTCTAACATAAGCATTGATATTCTTTCAAAATTTTCATTGTACATAAAATGTCATTTTAAAATGCCTAGAACTTTTTTGTTATAGAAGCTGAAGGCTTCAAATTTGGGGTATTGGGTCTACTTGTGGCAGTCTTTCAGCAGTTAAAGAGTGGTATTTCTTGCTGGCTTCCTTTAATGAGGTGATGGCTGACAAAATGTCGAAATATCGAGAGTAGTAGTTATTTCTCGCATCGTATTATAAACAGCTTTCCGCTTATATAAAATGTACAATTATAAAAATAAAACCAGTTTTTTAGCCCCAAAATGCTGAAGACACGGGCTAAACTACTGGTTTTAATCTTTGATTGAACATATTTATATTCGTAGAAAGCTGTATATAATACGATGCTAGACATAGTTTTTTCGTATGGATGAGAACCGGTTCCTATCCACCGGATTCGAATGAATACGAGAAAAATATTTATGTTAACATTATAACTATACAATTTTTGCTTGTTTCTACTATAAACCATTAGACATAATATATCTAGATGGTCCATCTGACCCCATAATTTGTCATATTTACATAGGAATTCTAGAAGACAAATACATTTATGTATGTTTGCTTACCGATTCTTTCTAATAATAACAGCAACGAATTTTTTAGGATATAATTTCTCGAAAGCTATCTCAATCCTAAGAAATTCAACTATTCATATATGACTTTTAATACATGTCTTAACATATGCTTCAAATTACACGAATGTAGAACTGTTTACTTTATATAATGTAACCTAGCAAAGCTTAAGGCGACTATTTTTAGCTAACTCATTATGCAAATGTAATGAAAAACTAACCGCCCTTTCTCCTTTAAGTCTATCTAACAAATAATATGACCAGGTTGTTCCTTCACTTTTTTCCTATTGGCTGATTTAGAGAGTATGTATCTAGTTTATATTTATTTACAAAAAATTGTCAAGTTTCTGTTTTGCACCAATTCTCAGGAAAAGATCTTTTTTTCCTTCTGCTAATAAATTTTTAGAATGTATGATTCCAGGAAATCATTAATGTAATAAACAAGGATGACAACATCCATAATTAGCGAAGCATAAAATCAACAAATGGACAAATGGACAAAGTTAGTTATAAAGCAGATATTGAGTTGTCATATATGTAAAAAGTTGGGAGCATGAGTTAGAGAAGGATGGAAATAATAAATTATTTAATTTATTATATATGCTCATTGCGAGGGAATCTTCACCTAAAATTTCAGATGTAAATCTTAAATAGTAACCAAAAAATCACATTTCCGCAAAGCTTTACGGATTGTTTGACTAAAGGACTAGTTGACATATTTCTAATATGATAACTGAGAAAAATATCGATAATGTAAAACTTAGAAAAACATACTTTTATTTTAAGGTTTTTATTATAGAGATGCTTCGCTTTGATATTGAATCTTTTTGACCTAGAAATCATAATTTTAACAAGGATGACAACATCCATAAAAGCGAAGCATTGAAATGGTAGGACAAACGGACATTAACACTTGTATAGTCATAATATAAATTTATAAGAGTCAAAGCAAAATTGTAAGTAAATTTGTTGTAAAACTGCTTGATACAGGATAATTTTTATGGACATACTTACATTTTTAGGGCTTGATTATAGAGTTGCTTCGCTTATTACATTATACTTTGTTGTCCCACGAATCAATATACCAAAAATCAGATCAATCCGATGATTTGATCACATAAAAATTTGTTGTTAAAAAAGTAAAAATATCAACATGTTTAAAATGAACGTACGGACATTTTGGTAATGATTATAGAGTTGCTACGCTTTCTAAATCGTACCTAACTACTAAAGGAATCACCATGCAAAATTTGAAATCGATAGGACAATTCTAACATGTCTAAATTAACGAAAAAAGCTATCCGTGACGGATGGACGTACGGACGGACCGACCCTAATTATAGAAAAGCTTCGCTTTTAAAAATCTTACCTTTTGTAAAGGTCTTTGGCCTCTCAACAAACATTTTATTAACATTGTTTAACTTTTTCAATTAGTCTAAAAACATGGTTAAAACATTAAACCACATTTTTCCAGTGATTGCTTAAAACTTTGGGTACTTTTTAAAAATTTGAAATCGTTGGGTCAAACCTGATCCACCCCATTCGCCCCTCCAACTATATGAACGAACTGACCAATAAGTGCTGTCTATATTAGCAACTTAAGTGGAGATGGATGATGGCTTGCACGTAGTTCCACCTGCCCGAGGGTCAATGAGTTCCAGAGCCATGCTGAGAAGGTCCTACCATGTCAGACGGGTTTGTGACGAGGCTCCAGTCTAACAGTCATCCCTGAAACTCCACAGTAATGGAGGTTGGCGCAGGGCTAATAACTCTGCCCGTAGAAAAACTTTATTACAGAAATACAACAAGGTACCCCTCATACCCTTGTAACAGAGGAAAGTATGGGAAATTCTACTGATCCAATGACTGAGGCTGTTGGCAACAACAATATGACGTCTGGCTGGCAAACTGCTAGCAGACCAGGTAGACCGAGGCTCCTCAACTCTAGTAGATCAACCAAAATTTGCACATGGAACGTACAAACAATGTACCAGGCAGGAAGAGTAGAAAACATTATTAGAGAAATGACGAAGTACAAGATTGATGTTCTAGGCATCACTGAATCACGATGGACTGGAAGTGGTGACTTCAAACATCTCTCAGGCATGAGAATACTATATTCTGGCCAACAAGATGAGGCACTAGGTCACCACCAGGGAGTAGCACTTATCCTAACAGCCGATGCCTCCAAGGCTCTGATAAGTTGGCTACCACATGGCCCAAGAATAATGGAAGCTTATTTTAAAACCTCTAACAAGAGGATAAATTTGCGGCTAATATTAGTCTATGCCCCAACTGAGGATAAAGATGATGATGTCAAGAACAACTTCTATGACCAACTTGACAAAGTTTACAGGGATGGTCAAAAAGAGAAGGACATTACCATGCTCATCGGTGATCTCAATGCCAAAGTTGGTGATAACAATGAAAACATGGAGGAAGTAATGGGTAGACATGGACTTGGTTCCATGAATGATAATGGAGACAGACTTGTAAGTTTTTGTACAGAGCATAAGTTGGTGATAGGTCACAGTTGGTTTTTTATTAAATGAATAAGTTAGGGTACAATGTTTGGCACTTTCGATATAAGTAAATGATAATAACAAAGCCACAGAATACGATAATACCTTCAGAAAAATCTATGAAAATAGTTTTCATACTAAATTTTGTTTTTTTATATTTTTTCTAAAATGTAATGACAGAAGATGCAAAATGTCGTCTTAGTTTTTTGAAAGGAGTAATCTTCTCTGAAATCTAAATTATCAAAATATTTTTTTTGGTAAATGATTATACGATATATGTCAAACATTTTATCAGAAAGAAATATTTAAAATTGTGAAGTAGAAACCTGAATAATTTTTCTTGTGGAAATAGTTTTCTGCAAATGTTGATAAACATATGTCTGCTAGCATTAAGATGTTTGTACTGCCAATACACGTTGGGTTTTATTTAAAGAATTTCTTTAAAATGTTTTTTTTTTACATTGTATACCAATAACGCAATATTTGCTATCAGAAAACCCCCGACTAAGACTCGCCTACAACCCGATCTTTTAGGATTGCTTTGTAATTTACATTTTTGAAAGTCTTTCAACAGTATACACAGCAAATTCTCTCTTTTTTAACTAACTTTCTGAATAATATACCTAAAGCATTTGAATTGACAAAGGCTATGCTAATATTTTTACCATTCAAGTTTATTTAATATTCTAATAAATAGCGCAACCCTCCAAGTTTATGACTACTTTTCATGAACATATGATCTAAAGAATAAGCTCTGATGCAATGTCATATAAGGATATTATAATATTCATTAAAAAAATTGTTATTTTTGCATATATGTTACATTTTACAGTGTTTTGTGGCTCAAAAGAAAGACAATTAAAAATTATTTCATATTATATAGTTTAAATTACATAAGATAACCTAGAAATAGTAAAAAATTCCCTTTCTTTTTTTGTCGCAAAAGAGAATTCAACAAAGATTTTCATTAAAAAACACCTTAGTGTAAAAATTAAAAAGTTTAAACATGGTCACAAAAAGATTCAATTAGTTTATTAAATGTTTCATTTTCAGCAAATGACGATTAATCTCTATTACAAAGAATAAAGTGTAAAAAGATATTCTCGTTTTAATTTTAAGCAACTTAAAATGCATTTTAATACCTTTTAATGATTTATTTTTTAAAACATCATTTTATAAAATGTTATTGATTTTTAAAGTTATATATTAGAATGTTTTTAAATTTTGTTAACATTTTTTTTTAAATGTAGAAAATTGGTAATTCTAAACATTCAAAAAATGATTTTATTAAATTTTCATCACTTAAATTGCATGTTTGATGAAATTTTCAACTGATAATTCAAGAAAAATCGTTTAAGTTTTATTATATTTTACTTTGAAATGTTAAAAAAATATATTATTGTCAAAAATGTGGAAGTTATACTTTCCTCAAAAAAAGACCCAAAACATGCAAATTAACACGTGTAATGAGATTTTTTTTCTTTCAGGTTTAATCTTAAGTAATTATTGATATTTTTTGTAAAAAGGATTTTATATAAAAAGTTTAAAAACTCGAGTTATGCAGTGGTTCTAAAAAAGGTTGCGAATTTATGCAATTTTCTTGCAAAAAAATTTTTCTAGGATTTTAAAAATAGCAAAGGGTGTTATTAGACGTACTTACAGATACAATTGCTAAGTCATTTTGGCCAAACACTAAAATAAAGTTTTGACATCTGAGGGTCCAACCGTGAGGTGGAACCCTTTTCCCTCACAAGAAGATTCATACAGCCACGTGGAAATCACCAGATCAAGCTACTTTAAACCAGATTGATCATATATGCATCTCCAAGAAGTTCAGAAGATCCCTTCTTGATGTAAAAGTACAAAGAGGTGCAGATGTAAGCTCTGATCATTTTCTACTCTCTTCCATTGTTAAGCTAAAACTTAAAAAACAACAATCAGCCCAAAACCCAAGGATTAAATACAACATAAGTGCTCTTCAAGATCAAGACAAGCTAAATACCTTTAAGCTTAACCTTCATAATCGTTTTGAGGCCTTGACACCCACTGAAGATGACACTGTTGAAGAATCCTGGGAAGAAATCAAAACTGTCTATAATGAAGTCAGTAAAGAATATCTAGGTTTCAAGAAAAATGAAAAGCAACCATGGATTTCTCAAAATACCATCAACCTTATGAATGAAAGACAAGAGTTGAGAAAGAAAGTCCTTGATACAGAAAATGAGGCAGACAAAGCTTCTTACAATAGACTTAGCAAGGCCATAAAAAAGAGCGCTCAAAGAGATAAAAGATCCTACACTGAAGAACTTGCAACAAAAGCTGAGAATGCTGCAAGACAAAATAGGATGAAAGAGGTCTATGATATCACCAGAAAACTGACTGGTAAATTCAACAAATCTAGTTCACACATCAGAGACAAACAAGGTAATCTGTTGAAAACTGATGAAGATAATCTGAACAGATGGGCTGAACATTTCAATGATATCCTAAATGTACCCTCTTCTGAAGAAGAAGTTGATATCCCACCTTCTGAAGATACACTTGACATTCTCACTGAGCCCCCTAGCCTGCAAGAAATCAAGGAAGCGTTAAAGACTCTCAAGAATAACAAAGCTGCTGGTCCTGACAATATTCCTGCTGAAGTATTAAAAGCCGACATAGAACTCTCAGCCAAGTCCTTTTTACCCCTCATACACAAAATCTGGAATAATGAGATCTGTCCCGAGGACTGGAAAAATGGTCACATCACCATTTTACCAAAAAAAGGAGATTTGACTCAATGTGGAAATCATAGAGGAATCATGCTTTTATCAGTTCCCGGCAAAATTCTAAGCAGAATTATTCTAAGCAGGATCAAAACTAAAGTTGATGAAAAGCTTAGACCAAATCAAGCTGGTTTTAGATCAAATAGATCAACAATTGATCAAATTACAACACTTAGAATAATAATAGAACAATCTAAGGAATGGAACTCTCAGCTTTTTGTAAACTTTATAGATTACAAAAAAGCATTTGACTCACTGGACAGAACATCACTGTGGAAGATCTTGAGACACTATGGCATCCCAATCAAGATCATCAACATTATCAAATCTATGTACGAAGATGGTGGTGGTAAAGTGATGTTCAAGGGGAAACTGTCTGATCTGTTTGTTATTAAAACTGGGGTCAGACAAGGATGTCTCCTTTCCCCTTTTCTCTTTCTCCTTGCTATAGACTGGATCATGAGACAGTGTGAAGCAAGAGATGGTATTCAGTGGACCGTTACTGATCATCTTAATGATCTGGACTATGCAGATGATATTGGTTTACTCTCTACAACCAGACATCAAATGCAGAGAAAGACGAATAGGATTGCAGAAACTTCCAAGAAAATTGGATTAAATATAAATGTTCCCAAAACTAAAATCCTTAGAATAAATGTCACATCTCAAGAACCAATAAAGATTGGCGACATTAATTTGGAAGATGTTAGCACATTTGAATACTTAGGCAGTAAAATTGATGAATATGGTGGAACAAATGCAGATGTTAAGGCTAGAATATGTAAAGCTAGATCAGCTTTTGCTTGCCTAAACAATATCTGGAACTCAAGAACCATCTCTGTTCGCACAAAGTTAAGACTTTTTAACTCAAATGTCATGTCTGTTCTGCTCTATGGAGCTGAAACATGGTTTCTAAATAAAACCCATGAGACTAAGCTCCAGACTTTCATCAACAAATGCCTGAGAAGGATTCATAAAATCTTCTGGCCTAACATCATATCAAATAAAGATTTGCTTCTGAGAAGTGACATGAAAGATATAAGATCAGTGATAAAGCAAAGAAAATGGAGATGGTTAGGACATACCCTAAGAAAAAGTCCCCAAGATATTACTAGGCAGGCCTTACACTTTAATCCCCACCAGGGGAAAAGGAAACCAGGAAGGCCAAGGAACACCTGGAGGAGAGAGTTGGAGAAAGAGATGATTGATTTGAAGATGGAATGGAGTGATGCTGTTGCCTTAGCAAAGGAAAAGAAGAATTGGAGAGACCTTGTCCGTAGCCTATGCCCATCATAGGGCTACCCAAGGCATAAGTAAGTAAGTAATATTAGCAACTTAAATTGACGACAGTTTTTTCTTAAAATAAAAATCATAGAAATAATACCATTTGTAATATTATAATTTTTCTTTTTAATTAAAAGCGAATAAATGTTTATAATATGATGCGATAAACAACTATTATGTAATATAATATGAAATATAATCTGTAAAAGATAATTAATAACTGAATTAGTCAAGGAGTTAATTATATAAAGATAAGTACTAAAAATATACAGCAAAGAACCTCTATATTTCACTTACATATTTTCTTTATTATGTTATGTACTAAATAAATTGAAAAGTAGGGGATAGTTTTTTTAAGGCGTTGCTACAGAAGACCAACTCTACAAAAGACCAACGCCTACAAAAGACCAACGCCTACAAAAGACCAACTCTACAAAAGACCAACACCTACAAAAGACCAACATTAAAAAAACCGTAATGCTAGAAGTTCATAGCCGCAGAGCTTGGCCCCCTAGCCTGCCTAGCCGCGGGCGCTCGGCCCCCTTGCCTATAACCTAACCTAACCTAACCTATACGTATGAATGTTTAATGTAAATTAATTTATTTATAGTTTAGTGGTTGGTAGATTTTTTTCAAATTTTTAATATTTTTTACAATATTTAGATAAGGTTAGGTTAGGTTATAGGCAAGGGGGCCGAGCGCCCGCGGCTAGGCAGGCCAGGGGGCCAAGCGCTGCGGCCATGTATTGATTATGTAATACATTATTAATAAATTTAATGTTTATATAACAATATATAGGTGTTGGTCTTTTGTAGGCGTTGATCTTTTGTAGAGTTGGTCTTTTGTAGGCGTTGGTCTTTTGTAGAGTTGGTCTTTTGTAGCAAGGCCTTTTTTAATGCCTTAATCCTGTAGTACCTATACCTGCAATGCCCTAACCAAACGGGGCTATATACCCTGTAACCAATATAACATACCACCCTAAAGTAACCTAGTAATATACCAAAACAGTAAAAATAACCCCACACCTCCCTATTTTATCTTTAACTCAAAATAAGAGAGGAGGTTTTGTATTCGACTAGGCCATTTGAGGGAAACTTATTCTTCTTGTTATTCTTGTTTAAAAGAAGATAAGAGTGTACTAATATTAGTTTTATAAAATTATATATTATATAAGTAGTTCTAGTTGTATTTATTTAACTTTTTCAATTTCTTGGGGCACTCTACTAAGGGAGAGGGAGGTTATATAGCCCCCCCCCCCCTCCTCCTCCAACTCTTCATTCTATAAGAAATATCATAAAGAAGAATCAATTGTATATTATTATTTAAATATAATATTTTTGAGGGAGGGTTTTTTTTCGGTCAGAGTGATAAATTGGGGATTCTGCTAAAATATTGATTATCACCCAGCGACAAGAAAGTAAGGCTTCGAAACTGATTAATATCCGCTGGCTTAGAACCGGCTCTTTGGCCCCTCGGGACCAACAATACTAGAATCAAGTTAGTTAGTTGTACGTTTTTATAAATAAGTGTATGTATGGTTTTAGGCTATTTTTCCGCTGTACCATAGCCCTGCAAATATAAATCCCCATATACTTATGCAGTAGCTGAGTTCATAAAAAAATATATTTTGATAACTTTGACATTAAGAATATTAAGGATATCACAAACACATAATAAAGATAAAACTGATTCGAACTTTAAACTCGCTCGCTTGTATTGTTGTTAAATCAACGCGATTCTAAAAAGCTTAAATCAGCTAGTATAACAGTATGTTTTTGGCACTTATTTACTCTATTGCTGTTGTGTTATACACATAATTTAAAGACTATAGAATCTACTCTTATCAATTGCTACACAATAGAATTTATAGAATTCTTAAAATATATATTTTTTTGTTTTCCATTGGTGTATCACTGTATACTATTTTTTATAAATTATATTTTTACTTTATAAACATAAAATATCATAGATATTTTGACTATTTACCCCCCCCCCCCTTGTTTAGCAATCTAAATGTAGAAAATCCACTAGAATTGAAAACATGATCAGCTGATTTTTGTTTACTTTTTAAAGCGCAGCTTTTATACATTAAGAGTGAAGCTGTCAGATAACAAATCAATAGTATAGATGTATATACAGACAACTACCTTCCTTCCTTTTTCAAAGACCTCTTTCGTCTGCTTCAAAATTATTTTCTGCTACTTGGCTGTGTTAATATAAGCGACACCATTGGTTGATTTTCAATGACCCAATTGAGAGTCGGCACCCTTCTAGTGTTTAACTCTAATGTCAGACGACTGGATAAATAGATCTATTATGGATCCTGATTATCATGTACTCTAATAAAATTAAACTTGTAGCAGGCTAAAAACAACCCCCCCCCCCATCTACTCCCTTTACCCCTCCCCTCATAATGAATGAACGAACTGATCAATAGGTAATGTCATTGTTCATGTTACCAACCTAAATTGACAAATTTCAGATCTTAGTTTTCGCCGTCTAATTGCTAGATTATCTAATTCGCTATAATATAAAGATAATTTTTTCTCAAATCGCCAAATCTGGGGTCTGAAATTTGCGTCACCCTTATAATCTGAAAGTGGGGAAGAGAATAAGGGATGGGGTAAAACCGGTTATCATAATGTTTTATCTTCTTGACTTTAACCCTTACAGATCGGGCCCCAATTCCCATCTTATCAGATCGGATCTATCTCGGCTCCTGTTACAGATAAAGACGTAAAATTGGTGGTTCATGTGTATTTTTAGAGAAAATTACTTTTTCTAGTCATAGCGGTCAGACCGCTCCTTAGCCGCTTTTTAGCGGCCAGACGCTAAATTTTAAAGCAACTGTAGAGCGGCCAATTTTGCAGCTAGGATGGCCAAATTTTAGGACGAACTTTTATTTTTCATAACAAAAAAAATACTTTTTCTGATCAGCGCCGAAAAACAACAAATAACGGAAACTGCCATTTTCGACGGTTACGGCGGTAAAACGGTGGTTTGCGGCGCCAATTAATATTTTTATCTGTTTATTGTAGCTCAAGGATGTACCAAAAAAAATTATAGGTCTCTAGCTGTAATAGAAGCCACGATATTCATGTTATATATCTGTAGTAAAAGCCGGATAAAAATCGGTCATAAAGTCGGTCAGGGAGCGGTCAAACGGTCATAACACCACTTTTCTCAGAAGGTCATTGATATCAAAGTATTCACCAAAAAAAATTTAGGTTTCTACCTTATACACAAAAGTCATAATGTAGAAATTAAGATTTATTTAGAATTTTTTCTAATTTTGGTGCTACCCAACTGACTTTGATCGGACACCACGACCGACACAGAACAGATATCCTAATAAAATCAACTTTTGCCGACGTATAATTACTAAACTTAAAAAGTCATGAAGTCACAGCTTTCCATCTTACCTACAAAAAAATGAGATTTAAAAAACTAGAGGGGGGGGGGGTGGCTCTAGGAGCCCCCCCTCCCCTATTTTTCTACTCTTACAATATAGTGCATAGTTGATAATCCTAGGAATCTTTATTAAAACAGGGATGACAACATCCATAAAAGCGAAGATGTAAAATAAGAAGAAAGGAAAAACGAACAATAATCCTTAAAGAGTGTCAGAACTTAATCAACATAACGTAAATTTATAAGTCTAAACTGAATTTTACATAAATTTGTAGCAAATTTTTCGTAAATACAGAATATTTCGATTTTTAGAGAAACCTTGCTTATAATACTGTACGGCTTGACTTATAGGGTAGGTTTGATTTTGGTAATAAAAAATGTTTTTTTTTTTAATGCTAACTAAATTATTAATTTATATTAATCAATTGGTAATGTGTCAAATAGGTTAAAGGGAGTGTGAACGTAAATATTTCTCATCTGATTATCAAATCTTAACATTTTCTAAGCACATTTCACTACACTGATCAACCAAAAACGTCCTATTAACAAAAATATCCAGGAATAATGCTTTGATTTTATGGTATTTTGGGAGGGAAAAAGGAAAAAACAAGGAAAATCTGAACGTTTTTGTTTCTTATAATGTTTGTAGGGATATTTAACTTGTCATATATAGTTGAAACAATTTACTTACTGTTAAGGATTTATTTTATGATATAAAATTGCCAATTAGTTTTTCTATAACGTAGTAATTAGGTAATAAAGACCTATTTTAAATTCGTATTATTGACAAAAAAATACCTCACTGTCTACAAAGGGTTGAATCTCATAGGTTATTTAAAATAATAATATCCTTTTTTATTGTGTTGGACAATAAATAACCCACTTTAGAGAATTAGTTTACACTTTTATCAGACTGTTTATAAAGAAATATTGCATCTTTATTATTTACAAATTTGTAATTAAAGGTGGGCGAGAGATGGGCCATCTAAAGTTAATTGGATACTAATAGAATAACCTGTTTCTAGCTTTGTTATTGTATTTGGTTTTCAATAAAAAATATTGCTTATTTTATCAATTTCTAAGTAACTATACATTGGTTTAAAGTAAGGATTATGTTAAAAGTCAGCTTAACCGTTAGGAAAAATCAAGAACTATGTGAAAAAGTTTAATTTTAGGTATAATGGGAGAAAAAAGCAATTTAATGCACATTTTATATAATACGGAAAATTTCTTCCTTTCCCTTTATCTTATAAAAATCGTCGGAAAAAGCCATTTTTTAAGCAAACAAAAGCGCGTTTTGCTCTATCTGTAAGATATTATGAATGAGATAATGTTAAGATTTGATATTAAGATGAGAAAAATTTACGTTCACAGTCCCTTTAATTACAATATGGTATAAACCTAACCAGTCCGTTGGTCGCCCTAGTGGTACTTTTCCTCAACAGGCCTGGAGAATCCAAAACTTAATATAAGTGAAAATGTAAGTCAGCACCTCGCCACAATGTCTAACATGGATCTATACGTTTGTAAAGAGAGAAACACAGGGAGGAAGGGGACATTGGACTGTAAATTACACTGGTACCCAAAGTTTTATAACTATGTTATCTTATTCGTTGGCTTATAAACTTTGGGTACTTTTATCAAATTATGAGTAGTTAATTTCAAACTAGTATTGTCCAAACCTTTAAGTTTAACCAATAATTTTTATTAATAAAAGTGTAATTTTGTTTATCATCATTGGTACGTATATTAATTCATCGTTCATTATCTGATCCCCCAAGATGCCTGGAGAAATATGTTTTTCTTAGTTGGTGGTATATAAGATGAAAACTATGTTTTCAAGAGAGAGAAATGAAGGGAAATATATGAATAAACCCGCAGGGATCCAAGGGATAGGACAATGGGATGAGAAATCAATCTATAATCCTAGTTACGTTTATAGAGAGTGTTTGGGACCCGAAAGATTCATGGTTACAAATTAATTTTTACTCCCATTGTCCTTTACATCCCTGTAAAGCATACATACATACACTCTAAGAAATTTAAAATTTAAGTTTATTCTTCCGCCTGTCTGTACTTCTGCCCGTCTGTCCTTCTGTCCATTCTGTCTGTTTGATATCTGTAACGCGAAGTTCTTTTTTTTTAGATATTTGTTATAAGTTTCAAACTTTACATATTAAAACAACGCTTTTTTGATTTTTTTCACTTAAAGTTTTCCTAAATTTTTTTTAGAGTAGAACATATTTTTTCTTTAAACACACTTAGTCTTAAGAAAATGTAAGTTTTTAGAAGGTCAAAAAATTCACTTGAATATACAACTTACTAGGAAAGATGTATTTATAGTAACTTTAATTTCTGCTTACTGGCAAATGGCAATGTAATTGACATATCATCTAATTTTCATGTAATCTGATAAATGATACCCACAGCTGGCTTAAATAACTATATCTCCAATACAGCCCCTGTACCCCAATCCCTCCCCTCCTACTATATGAACGAACTGACCAATCAATAAGGTCACAATCAGCAACATAAATTGACAACACATTTTCCCCTGTATATATATTCAAGTATACTCTATATCTGTTCTTGGTGTACAGTCTATGTTTGTAATCAGCACAATGTCCCCTCCTTCCCTTGTAATTTACAGTGGAATAAGAACTTTTTTATATATCTTTGGGTATTAATGTAATTTACAGTCAAATGTTCTCTTCCTTCCTGGAAAAAGAACCTAGTAAAACATTGGTTACCCGTGGAATTTCCAGTCCAATTTTCCCTTCCTTTCTGAAAAATAAACCTTTTAAATCTCTAGGTACCAGTGTAATTTTCAGTCCAATGTTTCCTTTCTTCTTTGAATAAGAACCTAGTAAATTTTTAGGTACTTGTTTAATTTAAGTACAATGTTCCCTTCCTTCCTGGAAAAAGAACCTATTAAATCTTTGAATACCATAGTAATTTACAGACAAATGTTCCCTTCCTTTCTGGAAAAAGAACCTAGTAAATCTTTGAACACCCATGTTATATACGGTCCAATGTTTGTTTACTTTCTGGAAAAAGAACCCAGTAAATTTTTGGGTACCCGTTTAATTTACAGTCCAATAATCCTTTCCTTTCTAGAAAAAGATCCTAATAAATCTTTGGATACCCGAGTAATTTACAGTCCAATGTTACCTTCCTTCCTATAAAAAGGACCAAATAAATCTTTGGATACCAGAGTAATTTATAGTCCAATGTTCCCTTTCTTCCTGGAAAAAGAACCTTGTAAATCTTTGGGTAATGTTTGTTTACTTCCTGGAAAAAGAACCTAGTATAACTTTGGGTACCCATGTAATTTCCAGTCCAATGCTCCCTTCCTTTCTGGAAAAAAAACTTAGTAAATCTCTGTGTACCCGTGTAATTTACAGTACAATGTTCCCTTCCTGGAAAAAAGATCCTAATAAAACTTTAGGTAACTGTTAAATTTACAGTCCAATGTTCCCTTACTTTCTGGAAAAAGAACCTAATAAATCTTTGGGTAATGTTTGTTTACTTCCTGTAAAAAGAACCTAGTGAATCTTTGGGTAACCGTGGAATTTACAGTCCAATGTTCTCTTCCTTCCTGGAAAAAGAACCTAGTAAAACATTGGGTACCCGTGTAATTTCCAGTCCAATGTTCAATTCCTTCCTGAAAAAGAACCTATTAATACTTTGGGTACCCGTGGAATTTCCAGTCCAATTTTCCCATCCTTTCTGAAAAATAAACCTTTTAAATCTCTAGGTACCAGTGTAATTTTCAGTCCAATGTTTCCTTTCTTCTTTAAATAAGAAACTAGTAAATCTTTAGGTACTTGTTTAATTTAAGTACAATGTTCCCTTCCTTCCTGGAAAAAGAACCTATTAAATCTTTGGATACCATAGTAATTTACAGACCAATGTTCCCTTCCTTTCTGGAAAAAGAACCTAGTAAATCTTTGAGCACCCATGTTATTTACAGTCCAATGTTTGTTTACTTCCTGGAAAAAGAACCCAGTAAATTTTTGGGTACCTGTTTAATTTACAGTCCAATAATCCTTTCCTTTCTAGAAAAAGATCCTAATAAATCTTTGGATACCCAAGTAATTTACAGTCCAATGTTCCCTTCCTTCCTGGAAAAAGAACCTATTAAATCTTTGGATACCATAGTAATTTACAGACCAATGTTCCCTTCCTTTCTGGAAAAAGAACCTAGTAAATCTTTGAGCACCCATGTTATTTACGGTCCAATGTTTGTTTACTTCCTGGAAAAAGAACCCAGTAAATTTTTGGGTACCCATTTAATTTAAAGTCCAATAATCCTTTCCTTTCTAGAAAAAGATCCTAATAAATCTTTGGATACCCAAGTAATTTACAGTCCAATGTTCCCTTCCTTCCTATAAAAAGGACCAAATAAATCTTTGAATACCAGAGTAATTTATAGTCCAATGTTCCCTTTCTTCCTGGAAAAAGAACCTTGTAAATCTTTGGGTAATGTTTGTTTACTTCTTGGAAAAAGAACCTAGTATAACTTTGGGTACCCATGTAATTTCCAGTCCAATGCTCCCTTCCTTTCTGGAAAAAATACTTAGTAAATCTCTGTGTACCCGTGTAATTTACAGTCCAATGTTCCCTTCCTGGAAAAAAGATCCTAATAAAACTTTAGGTAACTATTAAATTTACAGTCTAATGTTCCCTTACTTTCTGGAAAAAGAACCTAATAAATCTTTGGGTAATGTTTGTTTACTTTCTGTAAAAAGAACCTAGTAAATCTTTGGGTACCCGTGAAATTTCCAGTCCAATGTTCCCTTCCTTCCTGAAAAGGAACCTAGTAAATCTTTGGGTAACCGTGGAATTTACGGTCCAATGTTTGTTTACTTCCTGGAAAAAGAACCTAGTGAAACTTTGGGTACCTGTGTAATTTCCAGTCCAAGGTTTCCTTCCTTCCTGAAAAGGAACCTAGTAAATCTTTGGGTAACCGTGGAATTTACGGTCCAATGTTTGTTTACTTCCTGAAAAAAGAACCTAGTAAATCTTAGATACCAGAGTAATTTATGGTCCAATATTCCCTTCCTCTCTGTTAATTTTCAGTCCAATAATTCCTTTATTTCTGAAAAAAAGAACCTAAATAATGTTTGAGTAAAGTGTGTAGATGATATGAAATCATTAATCAGGTGAATATAAAATATAAAATAGAATATAAGCTCAACACAAAGAAGAAAACACAACCAAAATTGTAAGAAATTTTTTCTCAATTCATAAAGGAAGCTTCAAACTTTTAAGTAGCGAGACTACTCTATAATTTACTATGTCTGTCCGTCCAACAGTCAGTCTGTAATGCTATGGGGAAAAAGTGATTTCTTGGCTATTGAAGAAAGTTAGAGAGCTGAAAATGATTTTCATTCCATGATTTTTTTGTGCTTCGCTACTAATGTTATTTTTAAACAACTTATATAATGTTTTATAATTAGGGAATGTCTGTTTTTATAATCTCGGAAATGACTAAACCAGAAACTCTATAACTTTTTCTTGTCTGGGTTTAGGCTATTTTTTGTAGATATTGCAAAAAAAGTAAAATTTTCTAGGAAACAACAGACATGCACACATCCTTCTACTTTATTATGTAAGGTATATATAAAAAAAACATATGGATATTACCAATAAAAATTTTGCAAACAAGCCACATCTACAGGGATAGGATAATGGAATAATAAATTTATCTTCCTACAAATTCCTCAAGTGAAATATCATATGTTCTCTGTGATATTTAAGAATGTGATTATTGGCTTGGAGAAGGTTTTAATAACATTGTCCTCTCCCTTCCTGAAATAAACTATATCAAATATATGGACTAACAAAATATGTTTAAATGGACATTCGTTATTTCAATTTTTTATCCCCCCCCCCCCCAGAAAAAAAAAACAATATTAACAGTGCAGTGCAGTGGTGTAAAACTTACTATTAAACAGTTTTAAACCACTTAATCTTATTTATTTGCATTACTTTATTGAATTATGATTGGTTGGTTCCAAGTAGTGGTCAGTATTTTCATTAAAGTATTTTAACCAACAGGAGGGGTAATCTTCTTTGTTGTTGATTTACATCAGTTTATCGTCCATTGTCTTATCACTTAGAATCCCTGTTTAATTAGTATTGAAATATTTCAGTGTCCCTTCAAATTTTGTTGTACATTGCAAATTTACTTTGCAAAATTTTTCTGCAAGGGAGGCAAATTTTGTTTCAGAGGGAGGGAGAGGAAGAGAGAGAGAAAGAGAGAGAGAGAGATTGAGGGAGAGAGAGAGAGAGTAGAAAATAGAGATATTGAAATTAAGAAAATCTGTGTCCAAAAGTAGCGTGGCAAAAATAAAATTGCAGTATTTAAATCAACAAGCATATCCTCCCCTAGCATCAAGAATCTGTGTATTATCAAAGGGTAGAAAATACCCCAAAAACACCCCAACACTGGAATTTGAAATTAGATAACCTAAAGACCTAAGTAGATGTTCTCCGGAAAGGCTCAGTGGTTCTTAATAAGCAGAAAAAAACGTTACTAAGTAATATTTCAGAACAATTGATAAATTTATTTATCCTTGCTATATAGACCTGCAATCGTGGCTCAACACGAAGTCGCCGGGGAGATGATAGGTTCGAATCTTGGGCCGACACCACGTCATAACTAAAGACGTAAGAATGGTTCCTACTTATGCTATGTCTGGTGCGCAACATAAATAGTAAAAGTATGGGGAATGCCTTGGCCCATAAACAGGCGCAACTCACTACAATTCACATTAATGACTTCTCAGACAAAGGTCGTGCAATCAAAGGGTTGGTTGTCTGATGGATGTTACATAACCTAATATTCTTGGGTGTTAGAGTATCGCATCCCATTAAACGTAGATGATACTCTGGATTTTCTAGATGATCACTTAAAATCGCAGGAGAATCCCGCCCTTTCGAGGTAATGGTAAGGTGATATAAAGTAGCTTAGCTTCTAATAAGGGAGAAATAAGTTATACCTCTACAAACAAAGTTTATAGAAATCAGGGGTCTTAAGGGATAAGACAATAAACTATATGTAGATCATCAGTCCCAATGATGGTTAACAAAATTTTAAATTACCCATTCTCTAATCTACTAGTTTGGAACCAACCAGTAACCTAAAGGTGTTAAAAATAAGAAAACTTTGCATGCATAAATCTGTAAATTAAACTCAATGTCCCCTCCCTGACAAATATTAAGTCTTTAGATTATAGATAGTGGTTTAAAACACTCAACTTAATGAACATACGAATCAAATTCAATAAAAGTCCCCAAGGTTGTTAGGCCAACAAATCAGCAAACGTTACAATAAAACTTTGGGGACTAGTGTATTAAACAGTCCAATGTCTCCACCCTGGAAGATGGTAAGTGATATTAGTGAAAGAAAGAATTAGAAAAGGAAAGAAAATTTATTTTTTTAGGTAAAACTAAGAAATATTTAGTTGATGCTAATATTTTCTAATGAACTCTTACATACCCACAAGGTCCACGCCACCCCCCTCCCCGCTCGGGTAACTTAGTAAGCACGCTTCATTCAGTAAAAAACTAAATTTGGCTTTAATTATAATTAAGAAGTGATAAATAAAATCCAATCATGTATAAAATACCTGTTGCATTCCCTCATAATGCCAATCAAGAATTGAAATCCCCCCTTCCCCTAATTAACCCATATCATTTAGAACAAAAATTGATAATAAGGAAGAAGGTGCCCCAACCCAACGCGGATAACCATATTTCTCGTATTCATTCGAATCCGGTGGATAGGAACCGGTTCTCATCCATACGAAAAAACTATGTCTAGCATCGTATTATATCCAGTTTTCTACGAATATAAAGCTGTTTATAATACGATGCGAGAAATAACTATTATTTTTTTTTCAAAAAAAAGGGGGGGGGGGAGTTTCAATGTGCTTGACTTTGAGGGACATATTCTAATCAATCACTTGTGGGTAATTATACTATACTTTATGTCCATTTCATACAAAATGTAATAAAAGTACTATTCAGACAGAGAGGCGTGCGAAATTGGGATGCAAAATTAAGAAAGTGAATACACCCCACAACCTTCCCCCCCCCCCCCACTGCTTATGACAATTTTTGCCACTTTTTCTTGTATCAATTTACAAAAAAAAAGATTTTACATGTATTATTTTTCTAAATATATCAGGCTATATTTAATTTTTTTTGTGTATTCCTCTAGCTATAAGACATATTTTTTTATCTCTTCAAATCACGATAAAATAACACACATAAATTCATGTGCACGCCACTGATTAAAAATATTTGACATGGTTCCTTCATGGTAAAATACATGCTTTTTATTTCATATAGATATATTATATTTAGATGGTCTAACTGAATCCAAAATTTGTCAAACTTTTAAAGGAATTCAATAATATCACCTTTTGTTTTATTTTAAAACCGAGGCTTTTCTATAATTTGGGTCGGTCCGTCCGTTCATCCGTCCGTCACGGTTAGCTCTTTTAGTTAATTGAGGAATGTTAGAATTATCCTATCGATTCCAAACTTTGATGCTGTGAGAATTGATGCAAAAAATATGACGTAACAAAAAAAATTAGCCAATGAGAGGCCGTTATTGACCAATGGCGGCAATGGTAGTGGCCGCCATTGGTCAATAACGGCCTCTCATTGGCTAATTTTTTTTGTTACGTCATATTTTTTGCACCAATTCTCACAGCATCCAAACTTTGCATGGTGATCCTGTAGTAGTTAGGTACTATTTAGAAAGCGTAGCAACTCTATTGGCATTACCAAAATGTCCGTATGTCAATTTTAAACATGTTGATGTTTTACTTTTTTGGCATAAAATTTTTGTATGTTAGAACTATCGGATTCATCTGATTTTTTTAAATACTGATTCCTGTTACATCAAGGTACAATGTTATAAGCGAAGCATCTCTATAATCAAGTCCTTAACATGTAAGTATGTCTTTAAATAGTATTATGTATATTGTATAGATGCAGTTTTGCATCAAATTTACTTACAAATTTGTTTATACTTATGCAATAATAATCTGCTTATTCAGTTCTGACAGTCTACAAGTGATAATATTCGTTTGTCCTTCAATTTCAGAGCTTCGCTTTTATGGATGTTGTTTGAATTAAAAAATCAAAGTTATACAAGCGACGAAATTTTTCAAGAATATAATTTCTATCAATCAAAATTTTAATAGTATTTTTAAAACTTAAAATTTCCATTAAATTAAAAATTTATTTTAGTATCCAAAGGTTGCTTAAAACTTGAAAAGTGGGTTACTTATGGTTATGAGGTATTACTTTGATAAATCTAAAAAAGTGAAAAACTTTTGCTTCATTAAATCAGTCTGAAATTTTATATTATTTTGTTTATGTAAATGAAAGTTAACAAGGATGACAACATCCATAAAAGCGAAGCACTGAATCGGTAGGACAAACGGACATTAACACTTGTACAGTGTCTGAACTGAATAATCAGAATATAAAAGTATAAGAGTCGAAGCAAAATAGTAAGTAAATTTATCGAAAAACTGCTTGATAAAGGATAATGTTTATGGACATACTTACATCTTTAAGACTTGATTATAGATTTGATTCGCTTAAAATATTGTTTTTTGTTTTTCCAGGAATCAATATTCCAAAAATTAGATCAAACGGATAATTAGATCACATAAAAATTTGTTGTTAAAAAAGTGAAAAATCAACTTGTTTAAAATGGACATACGGACATTCTGGTAATGATTATAGAGTTGCTACGCTTTCTAAATCGTATCTAACTACTACAGGAATCATCATGCAAAGTTTGAAATCGATAGGACAATTCTAACATGCCTAAATTAACAAATTAAAGCTATCTATCTCGGACGGACGTACGGACCGACCCTAATTATAGAAAAGCTTCGCTTTTAACAAAATATAATAATTTTAGAGTACAAGCACATCAGCTGTGGGACGATATGTAACTAATGAACATGGTTATGCTATGCAGTGCATGGAGTCCTGCAAAGACAACCATGATTATTTAGATGGTTTTGCAGCCATTGCAGCCAATGTAAGTAGAGTAATGATATAGGTCAATGCAGGGACATCCAAGCCTTTTATATTGAGGTGGATGAAAAAATAAGTTTCAAAGGTGTAAGTTGGGTAATCAAATGTATTATAAATTTTGGATCATGGAAAGAAAACAAAGTCATTCCTAAATTAGGACAGAAGTCACCTTCCTAGGAAGGACATAAGAAGCCTTCCTTAAGTGAGAATTTGTTAGATGAAGGGCATAACATGTCTCCCTTAACAAAGATTTTACTTTATGTCCATTTCATACAAAATGTAATAAAAGTACTATTCAGACAGAGAGGCGTGCGAAATTGGGATGCAAAATTAAGAAAGTGAATACACCCCACAACCTTCCCCCCCCCCACTGCTTATGACAATTTTTGCCACTTTTTCTTGTATCAATTTACAAAAAAAAAGATTTTACATGTATTATTTTTCTAAATATATCAGGCTATATTTAATTTTTTTTGTGTATTCCTCTAGCTATAAGACATATTTTTTTATCTCTTCAAATCACGATAAAATAACACACATGAATTCATGTGCACGCCACTGATTAAAAATATTTGACATGGTTCCTTCATGGTAAAATACATGCTTTTTATTTCATATAGATATATTATATTTAGATGGTCTAACTGAATCCAAAATTTGTCAAACTTTTAAAGGAATTCAATAATATCACCTTTTGTTTTATTTTAAAACCGAGGCTTTTCTATAATTTGGGTCGGTCCGTCCGTTCATCCGTCCGTCACGGTTAGCTCTTTTAGTTAATTGAGGAATGTTAGAATTATCCTATCGATTCCAAACTTTGATGCTGTGAGAATTGATGCAAAAAATATGACGTAACAAAAAAAATTAGCCAATGAGAGGCCGTTATTGACCAATGGCGGCAATGGTAGTGGCCGCCATTGGTCAATAACGGCCTCTCATTGGCTAATTTTTTTTGTTACGTCATATTTTTTGCACCAATTCTCACAGCATCCAAACTTTGCATGGTGATCCTGTAGTAGTTAGGTACTATTTAGAAAGCGTAGCAACTCTATTGGCATTACCAAAATGTCCGTATGTCAATTTTAAACATGTTGATGTTTTACTTTTTTGGCATAAAATTTTTGTATGTTAGAACTATCGGATTCATCTGATTTTTTTAAATACTGATTCCTGTTACATCAAGGTACAATGTTATAAGCGAAGCATCTCTATAATCAAGTCCTTAACATGTAAGTATGTCTTTAAATAGTATTATGTATATTGTATAGATGCAGTTTTGCATCAAATTTACTTACAAATTTGTTTATACTTATGCAATAATAATCTGCTTATTCAGTTCTGATAGTCTACAAGTGATAATGTTCGTTTGTCCTTCAATTTCAGAGCTTCGCTTTTATGGATGTTGTTTGAATTAAAAAATCAAAGTTATACAAGCGACGAAATTTTTCAAGAATATAATTTCTAGAAAGCTGATTTTATTCTAAGGAATTCAACTATTCAGAGCTAACTTTTTTAAAGGTTTTGTCATATGCTATACACTATACTAGGAAATCAATTTTTACATGATGTAATTTAACCGAGAAAAGCTTTATCTTAAGAAATGCGACTATTTATAGCTGACTCATTGCGCGAAAGTAAAAAAATATGCCCTTTCCAACCCAAATCTATACACAATATCAACCAATAACATGTATGAAGTGTCTCTACAGTATCTCTATTAAAGGGATAGTTGCATGAAGTGCAATTCAGAAAAAAAGATTACAAGCATAAGTAAAAGGAATACCGTCTAACAATTAGGCACCACTAAAATAGTCGGCATGCTGTTTTTGTGAAAATAAAACAGCCATACTAGTTGCAAATATCATGAGAAAATGATTTTCAAGTCTTGATATTTTTAAAACTACTTTGTAGAAAATCAAAATTCTTTCAAATATATGCCCTATAGATGTAGTTAAAATTATTGAACAGAAAAAATATGTAGTAAACTAAATTCAAGTTTAAATGCATTTCATGCAACTATCCCTTTCCATTATTGGGGGCATTTTAAAGGTTATTATATATATATAGTTTGTCCAAAGAGTATTGTTGATTGGAATTAATAACAAATTAAATGCTGAATAATTAATAAATAAAGTTATTAGACTTATGCAAAAAATGGATGTAGAATACACGTGGATATTATGAAACTATGGTACTTTACATATGCAAAAAATGGATGTAGAATACATGTGGATATTATGAAAGGGGTAAAATTGTCATAGTTTTAGCTTGCTAACATGGAACTCATTTATTGGTCAGTTCGTTCATCCAGTAGGAGAGAAGGGATAGGGTTAAGGGGTGGAAGGGTGAAAATGTCATCGATTTAGCTTGCTAACATAAACTCGTTTATTGGTCAGTTTGTGCATCCAGTAGGAGGGGAGGGGATGTGGTAAATGGGTGGAAAGGGGGATCGTTTTTTAATCCCGTTGCAAGTTTCAACTTATTAGTGAAAATCTGGTGTATGAGCCAATTAATAATATATCGATTTAGATATTAAATTAAACATTTAGTATGGTTCCTTCTCTTTCTATATTGTGGATTTTGCTTTAAAAGTAATAGTAGGGAGAATGCCTGTAAAAAGGTGCAACTCATCACATTTGTTTCTGTAAATAAATATTTGTATTTTTAGATTGTTTAAGAGTTTTTAAAAGCGAAGCTTTTCTATAATTAGGGTCGGTCCGTCCGTTCGTCCGAGATAGATAGCTTTTATTCGTTAATTTAGGAATGTTAGAATTGTCCTATCGATTTCAAACTTGGCATGATGATTCCTGTAGTAGTTGGGCACGATTTAGAAAGCGTAGCAACTCTATAATCATTACCAGAATGTCCGTACGTCCATTTTAAAAATGTTGATTTTTTTACTTTTTTAACAACAAATTTTTAACTGTTCTAATTATCCGTTTGATCTGATTTTTGGTATATTGATTTCTGGGACAACAACGAACAATATTATAAGCGAAGCAACTCTATAATCAAGTCCAAAAATGTAAGTATGTCCATAAACATTATCCTGCTTCAAGCAGTTTTTTTCAACAAATTTACTTACAATTTTGCTTCGACTCTAATACTTTTAAATTCTGATTATTCAGTTCAGATACCATACAAGTGTTAATGTCCGTTTGTCCTACCGTTTCAGTGCTTCGCTTTTCCTTGTTTAAATATAACCCATTACAACATAACATTAATCAAAATCTTCTTTTCTCTGGTGACCTGGAAGTTTTATTTCTGAAATAAGATATAGAAATTAAAATTTGCTCTATAATTAACTTCGTCCATTTGACATAGTTTGTAAAGCGGATGTTGTGCTCCTTGTTAAATGTTGATCATGTTAATTATCATGAATTTTTAATATAGATAGAGGTTCAACGTTTTACAAAATCCTCAATGTCTGGACGGCATTTTCTGTAGGAGTAGAAATACTTGATTCGTTGATTGGATCTTGTGTGTTCAGCTTGTGTAGGTAATTAGTGAAATTAAAAGTAAAGAATATTATTTCTCGTATTAATTCGAAACCGATGGATTAGAAACAGTTCTCATCCATACGAAAAAATTATGTCTAGCATTGTATTATATCTACAAATAAAAAAATGGACAATCATAAGATTAAAACCAGCTTTTTAAGCCCCCAGATGTAGAAGGTTTTGCTCTTATAATTGTACATTTTATATCTGCAGAAAGCTATTTATAATACACTGCAAGAAAAACTATTCCAGTATGGCTTTGAAACCAATTAGTATCCGCTGAATTAACCAGTTTATAATGGCTATTGTATAGCATCATTTTATTGTCAACTGAAATAAAATGAAAATTATAAAATTTAAACCAGTTTTGTTAGCCTTGATTAGAGTCCTTACTTACTCTTTTACAGAATTATATCCCAGTGAGTAAGGGAGGGGACAATGGATCGTATATTCAATTTTTAGGAGTCTCAGACTTTGGGTACTGGCTTAAAGGGAATGTGCAAGAATTTAGCAGTTTCTGACTGACTTTGGGTACTTGCACAAATAATACCGCTAACTCGTTTGTTAGTTTAGTATATTGCAGACAAGTATCAATAAACTTTGTTTGTTATGATATGGCTGGTTTTAACAATTTTTTTCTCTCCAGAAAATTTCATTTCATAGATAAAAACTTTACTGTGATATTTGTTTAATAAAAAATCTAAGAATCCAATTAAATTTTGGGTTACGGGACTATGGGTTGAATGGGATCCAGGGAGATTTTTCTAGTTATTAATTACAGAATGGTTACGTCAGTCTGATGTGCTGGTAATATAATTTTCAAATGAATGCTTTTTTCTTGGAACTTTCTTCTCATTTTATTGTTTTCTGTATTGTATTAACTCTCCCTTTAAAATTTAATCCATATTATCTGGATTAATCTAGATTTCAAGGTCTTTCGGCAAATGCTCCTAAATTGAATTAATTGTCCATTGTCCCCTCCCTTACTCTCTGATTATATCCTGTTGCTTTCTTTATTTCCAAATTTTAAGCTCTCTTCTTTGTCATCATTGTTCCTTTCTGAAAACTTGATTATTAGGATATATAAGTTGGAAGGAATTTTAATGTTAGAGGGAGATTTGAAATCTGCAACAATTTTTAAGAATTTTTTTTTATAAAATTCGTTTTTTGTATAATTCCTTATCTAAAAGCAGAAATACAATTTTTGTTCATAAATTTTGACCAATAGGATAGGTGGATTGGAAACTACCTGCGCTCTAATTCGTTGAATGATGTGTGACACTTAAGCTTCTCCAATCAGAGCGCAGATAATTTTCAATCCACCAATCACAGATGTCAAAATTAATTAACTTAAATTGTATTTTCGCTTTTAGATAAAGAATTATACAAAAGACTAATTTTATAAAAAAAATCCTTAAAATTTGATGCAGATTTCAAATCTCCCTCTAACATTAAAATTCTTTCTTACTTATATATCAGACAACCAACCCTTTGATTGCATGACCTTTGTCTGAGAAGTCCTAAATGTGCATGGTAATGAGTTGCGCCTGTTTTGGGCCTAGGCATTCCCCCTTCTTATCACGCTCTTAACCTAAAAAACGTCTTTAGTTATGACCCAGTGTTAGGCCAAGATTTGAACCTATCACCTCCCTGACGACAAGCAAGTGCACTACGTGTTGAGCCACGGTCATGGGTTTGACTCAGCTACTCCCTGTTCAAGTTCTCTCTTTCATCTATCCAGTTATTTATATATCTTGATCCTCTGTGCTTCAGAGTTATTCGCTCTTTTTTATGTGATTTTGGAGGATTTTTTTACAAAAAAAGTTAGCTGATTTAAAAATACTGTTGTATAGTCTGATATCTGTATTCAGAGCAAGCTGGTCCTTTAATTTTCAAAAACTGTGCATACTTTTGAAAGCAATCATAGCCTTATCACTCCTAGATTTGTGAATTTGCATTCATGATTAAGAATTTAAGTCTTCATCACATTTACTATGAATAATAACATAAAAATCTTACCACTTTTGTAGGACATGAATTGATCTTGTAATTTTTATTTATTTTATGAAAATTATTTGTTTGCAGAATCATGAAATATGACTAAAGATGCATCAAACAACATCATTCTATGTTTTCATACTTCTTGTAAGATTATCCCACTCAATTACCCTTGGTGAGAACTTTTTACTTATCATATTTCTATCAATCAAAAATTTAATAGTATTTTTAAAACTTAAAATTTCCATTAAATAAAAATTTTTTTTTAGTATCCAAAGGTTGCTTAAAACTTGAAAAGTGGGTTACTTATGGTTATGAGGTATTACTTTGATAAATTTTAAAAAGTTAAAAACTTTTGCTTCATTAAATCAGTCTGAAATTTTATATTATTTTGTTTATGTAAATGAAAGTTAACAAGGATGACAACATCCATAAGAGCGAAGCACTGAATCGGTAGGACAAACGGACATTAACACTTGTACAGTGTCTGAACTGAATAATCAGAATATAAAAGTATAAGAGTCGAAGCAAAATAGTAAGTAAATTTATCGAAAAACTGCTTGATAAAGGATAATGTTTATGGACATACTTACATCTTTAAGACTTGATTATAGAGTTGATTCGCTTAAAATATTGTTTTTTGTTTTTCCAGGAGTCAATATTCCAAAAATCAGATCAAACGGATAATTAGATCACATAAAAAATTGTTGTTAAAAAAGTAGAAAAATCAACATGTTTAAAATGGACATACGGACATTCTGGTAATGATTATAGAGTTGCTACGCTTTCTAAATCGTATCTAACTACTACAGGAATCATCATGCAAAGTTTGAAATCGATAGGACAATTCTAACATGCCTAAATTAACAAATTAAAGCTATCTATCTCTGACGGACGTACGGACCGACCCTAATTATAGAAAAGCTTCGCTTTTAACAAAATATAATAATTTTAGAGTACAAGCACATCAGCTGTGGGACGATATGTAACTAATAAACATGGTTATGCTATGCAGTGCATAGAGTCCTGCAAAGACAAACATGATTATTTAGATGGTTTTGCAGCCATTGCAGCCAATGTAAGTAGAGTAATGATGGGCCAATGCAGGGACATCCAAGATTTTTATATTGAGGTGGATGAAAAATAAGTTTCAAAGGCTTAAAAAAATATTTCATCCAAACTTTTTTTCTTGGGAGGGGGTAAATATGGGGTAAACAAACACCAATTTACCCCACCTTTGAACATACATGGATCAAAATTTTATAAACAACTTAATTCAATCCTTCTTTTAATTTAGAATTTAAAATGTTTCTGTATCAAAAACTACAAAACTTGGGCGTGGAGTTCTGATTGTAATAGCATTAAAGTAAAAATTTTAGTTTAATTATATACATTTTAATACAATATAATAATGATTCCATTCTATTTGATAATCCTAAAATAAAAAGGGTAATTTTCTAAAAAGTTGTGTGTTAGCGTTTAGTAAAATTGCGCTTATTAAGTCAAACTGTTCTTAATTATTGTCATTTTATGTAAATACATTTGGTCAAAACTAAGAATAGTTTGACATAATAGGCGCATTTGACTAAACAGTAACACATAACTTTACAGAGAATACGCGAAAAAAAATTCCCCCTTTATCAAATTCAAAAATTTTAGCAATCATTTGAAATGTGAAATATTCTTGTGTTTTCAATCTAAGAACTGATACCCCCTCCAATTTTAGTTTTTTGCTTGTTAGTTAATTACTTAAAGATAGGTTGGGCTGGGTACTATACAAATGGTAAAAATTCTCCTCCCCAACTTTATTTTAATTTTAAAAAAAATATGGGGGGAAAATGGAGGATTATAAGGACTTACCAGGAAAACAGTAAAAGTGTCGAACTATGACGTCAAAAAAAATTTACAATTAACCAATGAGAAGCCAGTATTTACAATGGTAAAATATATAGCGGCCTCTCATTGGTTAATTGTTATTTTTTTCTGACGTCATAGTTCGACACTTTTACTGTTTTCCTTAACAGGCACTTTATGTGAAAGCACCAAATATTTCTACAAATAATATTTCTTTTTAATTTTTAATTTATTATTTTTTAAGGATTATTATGCAATATCTGATATGCCTTTCTCCTCCACCTGTGCTCAGCTGTATTATCAGTACAGGATATATATGTCAAGAGATTACAGGTGAGACTATGGAATTAATCAGGGATTCTAGGGACACATCAATGATGATAAACAAAATTACCCCTTATTTTTAGATTAATATTAAAGTGCCCAAATAAGATATGTAATTGTAAAATTTTAGGTATAAGTTTGATATACAGTGTCTTGGCACGCAAACGGGTTGTTGTATATAATATCATAAATTTAAACTTTTCAAAATTACTACTTATTCTTTAAAACTTTATTTTTTAGGTTATCTCTAAATGGTGATTATGTGAAGTAAGTTTGCTTTTAAGATAATGATATAAATTTACATATTATAAAGTTTAAAAAAGAAATAAATTAAAATTTTTCCAGTACATGTCTTTGAAATCAATTAATATCTACTGGATTAGAACCAGTTCTTAGCCATGCTGAAAAATCATGTATTATATTATATTATAGAAAATATCCTATGAATAATAAATTTAAAAAAAAATGTATTATTAATACAAGTTTTGTTAGCCTTGGCCTCCTAACCCTTAGGGACAACAAAACTGCAAATAATCTTATACTTATTCATTTTACCACCTGTAAGAAGAATATTGAGAAAAAAATAATTTAGGATTACCTGTAACTTTGGCAATGATGATTACATTGGACATAGTTTATCCTACAGGTTTAGTATTCATTTTATAATTGACTTGCATGCCATTGATATTCTTTAAAAAAATTTTATTCACCTTAATTGATATTTCACCTTAACAATAATTAACAAGACATGTAATTTAACTGTTACTTTGTATTATGCTAACTTGAATTACAGATTTTCATTTTAGACTAAATCTATTACCAAGAAATCATAAAACACCTCTTGCTTTTATTTTACCCAAAATCTATCACTGCTTTTAAATGTGGTCACCATTACCCTTGTAGGAATCATGTTACTGGACATATGTGCTGGGTGCCTTTACAACGCCTGAAGAGGGGAATGTCCTCACAGGAGATATTGCGATGAAATGATAGTTATTTATCGCATTGTATTATAAACAGCTTTTCACGAATATAAAAAATGTACAGATATAATCTTAAAACCAGCTTTGTTAGCCCCAAGATGCTGAAGGCATGGGCTAGCTGGTTTTAATATTATGATAGAACTTTTATATATTCTTTGAAAACTTGATATAATAAAATACGATGCATGATTTTTCAGTGTGGCTGCTTGAGAACCGATTCTTATCCACTGGATATTAATCAGTTTCATGCCATACTGGAAATATCTTTCTTCTATTCATATGAAACCAATTCTAATTCAGTGGATTAGAACCAGTTCTCATCAATACAAAATACTATGTCTAGCATCGTATTATACCCAGTTTTCTACAGCACCTCGGGGCAAAAAAAAATCGTTTAATTCTTATAATTGAACATTGATCCCCGGAAAGCTGTTTATAATACGATGTGAAAAATAATTATTATCTGTATTGCATGATTGATGATACACAATACCAGGACAATTGTGTTTATTGTGATACCTCATATAAATCTTTCATACAAAGATCATGCAGTGTTTTCTCACAAAGAGCCTCTTTTCTGTTCATTTCAAATATATCAAGTTCACTGTGAGCTACAATTGAATCAAGACAAAAGTAAGTGCCGAGCCCTGGGACCTATGTAGGGTGAAAATAGACATAAATCCTTGATGATTCCAGGTAGAGACAAAATATTTCAGCGGGGTCTTTTGGTTTTTTTTCAACTTTAAGTTCTGAAAAAAAATAAAAAAAAATATGAAAATCTTTAATAAAAAACAAGCAAAAAATAATTTTTAATATTTTTTTTTACTGAAAGATACAAACAACTTATATAATTACTATAAGCTTTAAAAAAATCACAATTTTTAAATTTAGTCTTTCAATATAAAGATTTTTAGAAAAAACCTAACAACAAATTCTAACATATTTCTGATCAACATAGCAATAAAACGTCTTTTGCAAAATCTTTATCATCAAAAATAAATAGCACTTACTAAAGACTTTTTTACATTTAAACTTATACTTTTCACATTAATTAACTTTAAAGATTGATTTTTTTAAAAAGAAAGGTTTCGTGATATTTTTCTTCAGAATTTATTGCCTAATTTTAAGATTCAGACAAAAAACCTTACTGCTTTAAATTAAGGTATAATCTACTAGCAGCGGCTACGCCTCTAGAGGCATATGAGGCCCTTGGGTTGGGGGGGAAGTCGATACCCCCCTTACAATTACAGTTTTTTTAATGAAAAAGTTAAAAACATTTATTTTGGAGAGTTAATTCTCTTAGGATAGTGGTTGTACCCTTCCCAAAATAGTTATAAACCTTACCAGGACATATGAGAAGCTACCATGTAAAGGAGAACCATATCGTTTCAGTGGTAAGTAAGATGCACAAAGACTCACATAGAACCTGTTACTTTATTATAAAGATACATATTATACACAGAAGCTCTACAATCAGAGTATGTCTGTTTGTACATCAGTCTGTATAAAACAATACATAATATATTTATTTGGTACTAGCGGCTACGCCCCTAGAGGCCTTTAGGGGCACTTAAGAGGGGAAGAAGGGGTTGAATTCAACAACTATGTTTTTATTTTAGGCTTAAAAAGAAAAAGGTTTTTTTATGGGTTGTGGGGTCCTTTTTTAAGGGGCGATTTCTCTTAGGGAGGTAGAGGTACCATCCCAAAAGAAGTTATAAACCTTCCAAGGACCAATGAGAAGCTACATAGTAAAGTAAAAAAGAACCATATCAGTTCTTAAGCGTCAGAAAGATGGACAAACAGACATCAATATATTTTGTATCATAAATAGTGCTTTAAAGCAGAGAGAGAAATATCATCTAAAAAAAAAAAATTTGCTATTGTTTAAAAGTTATATCCCTGTATAAAAAAGATAGGATGTCCATGTGTTTTTTTCTGTCTGTGCCTAAAGTTCTTGCTAACCGCTGGACCAATTTGGTTCTTCTTTATTGACCTATCTTTTAGACTGATAATAGGATCAACATATAAAGGAGTAGTTTAGTGTCTATTAATCCTTCTATAAAAGTAACAGTTTCTGTGTCTGTCTGTTTGTGTGTATATGTGTGTGGGTGTCTGTCGGTACCGAAGATTCTTTATAACCGCTTAACTGATGTAGTTCTCCTTTTGGTTCCAGCTTTCCATGGTCCTGAGAAGTTTTGAGTTTAGAAAAAAAAGAGTTCCTACCCAACATTTAAAAAAAAACTTTTTCTTTTACATACTACAACTGAAAGTAGGGGAGGGGTCAACTTCCCCCCACTTATCAAGGGCCCCTAGATGCCTCTAGGGGCAAAACCGCTAGTGATAAAATAATTTTTATCTTGAATTATGATTAAAGTGTTCTTTTTCCATTTTATAAAACATAATTGTAATTATCAACCTCAAAGAATATCCAGATTTAGGTAATTGGATTTAACAAGGAAAAAAAAAGAAGACAACATCCATAATTAGTGATGCTCTTAGTTTAAAAGAATACAAATAAAGAAATTAGCAAGTGTAACATACAGATGCAAAGATATATTAATCAGAGCAAGATGGGACAATGGGCTGTTTATTAGACTAGGTCCCATAGTTTCATATAGCAATTTGTTATTCATTGGCTTAACTACTTAGGGGACTTGATGCGATTTTTGTTTGGTTGGATTATGAAATTTAGTGCCCAACATTTCAACCATTAACTGAAACATAAAGAAGGGATATCCATGTATCATATTTGGGAATGTAAATTAATTTAGTGGTCATTGTCTTATCCCTTTAGATCCCTGAATAGTATGTAACAATGATCAATGGTTCTTTTTTTCTATGTAGCTTCTCATTGGTCCTTGGAAGGTTTATAACTTTTTTGGGAGGATACCTCCACCATCCTAGGAGAAATCACCCCCTAAAAAAGGAACCCATACACACACACAAAAATAACTTTTTTTTAAGCCTAAAATAAAAATCTAATTGTAGAATTCAACCACTTCTTCCCCTCTCAAGTACCCCTAAAGGCCTCTAGGGGCGTAGCCGCTAGTACCAAATAAATATATTCTGTATTGTTTTTATACAGACTGATGTACAAACAGACATACTCTGATTGTAGAGCTTCTGTGTATATATGTATCTTTATAAAGTAATAAAGTAACAGGTTCTATGTGAGTCTTTGTGCATCAAGGGATCTCACTAACCACTGAAACGATATGGTTCTCCTTTACATGTTAGCTTCTCATATGTCCTGGTAAGGTTTATAACTATTTTGGGGAAGGGTACCATCACCATCCCAAGAGAATTAACTCTCTAAAATAAATATTTTTAACTTTTTCTTAAAAAAAAAACTGTAATTGTAAGGGGGGTTCGACTTCCTCCCCAACTCAAGGGCCCCTATATGCCTCTAGAGGCATAGCCGCTGCTAGTAGAGTATTACATGATATAAATCAGTAAGGTTTTTTGTCTGAATCTTAAAATTGGGCAATAAATTATGAATAAAAAATCACGCAACCTTTCTTTTTAAAAAAATCAATCTTTAAATTTAATTAATGCAAAAAGTATAAGTTTAAATGAAAAAAAGTCTTTAGTAAGTGCTATTTATTTTTGATGATAAAGATTTTGCAAAAGACATTTTATTGCTATGTTGATCAGAAATATGTTAGAATTTGTTGTTAGGTTTTTTCTAAAAATCGTTATATTAAAGATCTAAATTTGAAAATTATGATTGTTTTAAAGCTTATGGTATGTATATAAGTTGTTTGTATCTTTCAGTGAAAAAAAATATTGAAAATTATTTTTTGTTTGTTTTTTATTAAAGATTTTCATATTTTTTCAATTTTTTTTTCAGAACTTAAAATTGAAAAAAAACCAAAAGACCCCGCTGAAATATTTTGTCTCCACCTGGAATCATCAAGGATTTATGTCTATTTTCACCCTACATAGGTCCCAGGGCTCGGCACTTACTTTTGTCTTGATTCAATTGTAGCTCACAGTGAGTTGGGAGTTTAAAAGTGTTCAACAGGAAATCATTTCAATTCTTCATGTAAGAAAAATCCAAATGAAACATAATAAAAAAATTGAAAAAAAGAAAGACATTGTAAATGAAGATTTACCCTGGATGAAGAAGCAATTATACTCCACTCTCAGGTTATTAAATTTTGTCATTTTATAATTCTTTTAATTCAATAAAATTGCAAATACTAACTTAGTTATCATTAGAATTCAGCAAGGAAATATCTAAATTGACAGAGAGTTTTAAAAGGTAATATTTTTAAAAATAAAATTTTTAAACATTTTTCTCGTATTCATTCGAATCCGGCACCCCGGGGCTAAAAAAACTAGTTTTAATCTTATAATTGTACATTCTAAAGGGTGTTAAAATAAAAACCAATCGCTTCACTTTTTTCAATATAAACCTTACAGTTTTGGTCCAAAACTAATAAAAAATAATACAATTCATGCCCAAGCAATGTCAATGAGAAAACAATATTGAATTTTAAATCTACTTACCCTTCCAGAGCCCTAGAGCTTAAGACCTAGCCCTTGCAGAGAAATTTGCCCTACGCCGAAAGTGCATATTTTATTACAAATTTGTCTTTTTAAAAACCAATCGCTCACAATATAAACCACCATAAGTACTTAAAATCTTGTAGATAGACCCCATAATGTTTGGAGTTTTTGATGGGGCATGTAAAGACCTTTCTTTAGACACCTTAACAATGTTTCTAACACAATCTTAGCCAATTTGGCATCAAAAAGATCGACCTGGCAATCATCAAGAACTAGGAATAGACAGAGCCGTTATGCCTCAAAGTTGGATGGGAATGTCTTTTTTATGTCAAATTGGCTTAGATTGAGTTAGAAACCTTGTTAAGGTGTCTAAAGAAAGGTTTTTACATGCCCCATCAAAAACTCTAAACATTGTGGGGTCTATCTACAAGATTTGAAGTACTTATGGTGGTTCAAATTGTGAGCGATCGGTTATTTTTTTAACACCCTTTATATCCGCGGAAAGCCGTTTATAATACGATACGAGAAATAACTATTATAAGAATGTTTTATTGTTTTAGATTGTTAATTAAGATAGTTTTTGTTTGCTGGTTTTACACTGATATGGAAAGTTTTAAAAAGGTAATAAATTCTAAATATTTGATTTGAAAATGATAATTTCTTGGGGTAACAATTTGAAATGTTCTAGATTGTTGACAGAGATTTTGTTGTTTGTTCAATGCAACTGTTAATTAAATATTTTTGTAATTTTATATACATTTAATAAAATTAAATTACCTATAATTGATTAATTTGTAAATTTAACAAAATACATCTTAAATTCAAACTGTTAACCAGTATGGCTTTGAACCGCTGGATTACAACTGGTTCTCAGCTATACTGAAAAATCATGTATAGCATCGTATTGCAGGCAATTTTACAAGATAGACAGACATTCTTTTACTTTTACATAAGAACAGGTTATAAACCAATTTTGAAAATATTTTACATATAACCTAATTGAATGAAATATAAATAAATATATCTACAACAAGATATATGCTTTTAAGTTTCCTAATGAAGGAGTGAGGGACCCCCCCCCCGGCCCCCCCCCCTAACAAAAAATGATAACGCAAAAATTAAAAAATCTCTAAAATTAAATTGCAATATAAAAGTAATAGGATATCTATGTATCTGTCTGTGTGACTGAAGAATCTCGCTAACCACTGAACCGATAGGGTTCTCAGTCCAGGCAAGTTATTTAATTTTGGTGGGGCGGGTACCACCTCCATTCGAAGAGAAATCGGAAATAGAAAACAATGATTTCCACCAAAAAATTCTCTTTGCAACTAAAAATCAAAATGGGGGGAGGGCAGGGGCGTAAATTTTTTTTAAGGGGGGGGTTAACTTTATTTTTTTTTTGGGGGGAGGGGGGGGAAATGGCGCGCAAAGCGCGTTGCAAATTTTTCTTACCCCCTCCAAAATTTATACCCCGGGGGTAAAATTTGCTTCGGGGGGTAATTACTGAAATCTGTTGGCAGGGGTAAATTTTGTTTACTTCCCCAAAATTTACCTCAGGGTAAAATTTTTTTTTTTTTTGGGGGGGGGTAATTTAATTTTTTAAAAATATTTAGTATTAAAAATGCGCGTGAAGGGCGAAAGTGCAAATGGTTTTTTCTATACCAAGATGGGAGGGTTTATTTTGGTAGTTATCCGATTGATATGATTGTGCCCGGATGTTTTATATATTTGGATGATGACAGGCAAACTTAGGTTTCAATTTTGTACAGTTCTTATTCTGCATACCTCGAGTTTTACAAGTATCTTTGTAATTTGCAAAGAATACAAACTAATTCAATTAAACTTAAAGTAGTATTTCTTTATTATTCACTAGCTGCTGAGGTGTGGGGAGGGGGGAAAGTCGACCACCATTTTTTATTTTAGTTTTATAATGAATTAGTAAAGAAAAACATATTTTGGGGGAGAATAATATTTTCTTAGGTGTTATTTATCTTGAGAGAGTGACGGTAACCTCCCCAAAGATAGTTATAAACCTTCCCAGGAAATAGAAGAATCTACCCTGTAAAAGAAAACCATATCAGTTCAGCTGTTACAGAGATCCTCCAGATGTGGACCAATCCTGTTTCTTTTATAAAAAAATTGCCACTTTTATAAAAAACATTCACGGACTGCTGGGTATCTATCATCATTTATGTAGGTATATATTGCAAATATCTCGGCGTACATTGCTTCTGAAGTTCTGGTAGTCTTTTTAAATCCAAATATTTTACTTTTTCAAAATAGCAATTCTCATATACAATAAGGATATGTCTATCCGTTTAGATTATCATCTTATAAAAGTAGCACGATGTCTAACTGTGTGTATCGCTAACTGATATGGTTTTCCTTTACAATGTAGCTTCAAGTAGGATCAGGGAAATTTTTCAAATATTTCAAGGGAAGACACAACTGCCTTCCCAAGAGTATTCAACCCTAGAAAAAATAGCCCCCCCCTCAAAAAAAAAAAAAAATTGGTTTTAATTTCGCTTTAAAAAAAATCAATTTATTATGTTTCTATATTTTGCTTTTCTCATTTTTTTTATATTTTGTATTTACACCATATTTCTAAAATATACATTGTTTCTATAATACAGTGATGACTTTAAATTGACAACTGATATTTAAGAGATTATCAATAATTTTATATTTAAGATTTTAGTTCAACTTTCTTTGTAAATTAGTCGCATTGTAGCTTGGTTTTACCATCACAAACCTCATCAAACATCACAAAGATAACTATAACTACATCCCCAACCATTTACCCCCCCCTATTAAAAAAATTTTTTGCGCGCTTTGCGCGCATTTAATACTAAATATTTAATAAAATTTAAATTACCCCCCTCAAACATTTTACCCCGGGGGTAAATTTTTTTTGGAGGGGGGGGTAAAAAAAATTTCGGTGCGCTTCGCGCGCCATTTTAACCCCCCCCCAAATACGAATTACCCCCCCTCCAAAAAAAAGCTTGGACGTCTATGTTGACACATAGACCAAACTGAAATATCAAACCTAACAGAGCTAACTATTATTCACTCAAGTATACACAAGATGACACATGGGCCCAACTGAAATATCAAACCTAACAGCTAACTATTATTCACTCAAGTATACACAAGTTGACACATGGGCCCAACTGAAATAACAAACCTCACAGAGCTAACAAATTACTTCCTCTCTCTTCTTATATTTTCTCTGAAGCTTTTTACCAGAAAACATTTGGTGATTTCCCTCAAGTTTAAACTGAACCACAAACAAAATTTAATAAAAATATGTATTTTAGGATAGGTTAGGTTAAAATTGTAACGGTTTCCAAACGTATTGAGTATAAAGTATACCTCTTTCTCTTGCAATAAAATTATTAAAAGGAAAGGGGGGGGGGGATCTTTTAGGCGTTATCCTCTTAGAAATTTTTTTTTTCAATTTTGAAAATTTGAGTTCCCCCCCCGACAACAACGAACAACTATTTTAGGTTAGGTTAAATTTTAGGCTAGGGAGCCGAGCGCTGCAGCTAGGCAGACAAAGTGGCCGAGCGCTGCGGCTAGGCAGGCAAGGGGGCCGAGCGCTGCGACTAGGCATGCAAGGGGGCCGAGCGCTGCGGCTAAGCAGTCTAGGGAGCCGAGCGCTGCGGCTAGAGTTCATAGTTCGCTGTCGGCGGGCAGGGGTATTCAAATTTTCAAATTTGACAAAAAATACCGTGTTTTATGTGTTATTGTTTTACCTTAGGTTAAGTTGTATTTATTACAGGGTAGCTCACAGGGTTAAGTCGCCCGCCGGTTCTTCAAAAAGAAAAAAACTAATCTACTTATTTTCAATTATATTGAAAAAAAAGGGTTTTCTATGCTCCTTAGGCACTTTAAGGGAGGCATAAAAGAATTTAGTAAAGCCCCACAGGGTTAAAGCTCTCCAAAGTGGGTAGAGTAAATGAAGGATTGGGGGTGGGGAATTCAGTGGTCCATTTGTATGATGAAGGGATATTATAAAATATTTTCATATATGTACAACAATGTACATATGCTTATATATAAAATTAGGTAAAATTGGTATAATATAATGAAAAAAACATCAAATGAAATTTCAATGATAAAATAGAATATAAAATTTGTGAAGGGGAAGGAGAGGGTAGAATAATAGCTTAAAATCATCTCAACCCTTAATCTTAACAATAGTCTAAAACCAACCCTAAAAAAACCTTCTACTTTATTACTTCTATATTACTGGTAACTTAATCAGTTCAGTAGTTTTTAAAAAATTCAGCTTTTTAAAACACATCAAAATTATTTATGTAGGATTGAGAAAAAAGTTAAGTCAGCTATGTCAGATTTAATGGTTGCTTTAGTACATGAAAACATTAGAGTAAAACACTAGAAGGATAATGGGATAAATAACTGTATCTCCCCATCGCAACTACCTTGTGCAACCTTTCTCTTGGGTCATTGAAAATCAACCAATGGTGCCGCGTATATTAACACATTCAAGTAGCAGAAAATAATTTAGAAGCAGACAAAAGAGGTCTTTGAAAAAGGAAGGGGAGGTTGTTGTCTGTATATACATCTATACTATATGTAGATCTGTTTTGGAAACCACGCCCACCAGGCCCTCTTCCAACCCGATCCAAGTCAATTTATGTAACCCTGTTATCTGACATAATACAATGTCCACTTGACCATGGTACCTTGGATTTTAAATATAGGAGTACTTTCTTCCAGGGAGGTAGGGTACATTGGGCTGTTTATAACACTAGTCCCCAAAGTTTTTTAATAAAGTTTTATCTATTTCTTTCCTTATCAACTTTGAGTACTTTTATCAAATTTTGATTTATTGGCTCATTTAGTTGAATATCCACTAATTGTAATCTACAGAAGTGATATTTTTGTGTATGATAATTGGGTATTTACGTCAATTTATTGACCAATATCCTTTAGATTCCTGACTTTCTTGACATTGAGATATCAAACAATAAAAATACATGTTCAAATATTAGATTTACAAGATTTTCACTTAAACGAGGATGACTACATCAATAGAAGAAAAGCTCGACATATGAGACGGTGAGAAAACGACAAACAAATATAGAAAGTTGTGTCAAATCGTCCTTGGAATCAATGCTCCAAAATCTAGGTAATGATGTTTCAACATAAGGTTTTGAAATTTATCTGCACACCTAGCTTCTAGGGGTTAAGTATTTAAAGGGGTCAAAAATAGCCTTAAAACGTCCTGAGGCTGAATTCTAAAACCATCCGAGGTCCTATATGAGGCTTCCTTTGAAAGGAGAACTCAATCAGTTTAGTAGTAATTGAAATCTTAAGCTTCAGAGAAAAAAGCTTGCTACTTTATATTATACTAGCGGCTTCGCCCCTAGCCTCTAGGGGCTTTGCCCCAAGAGGTGATAAAAAAAAATTAAGGTGAAATTCGTAAAAGGACCAAGGAAATCTTCTACAAAAAAATAAAGGACCTAGGAAATCTTCTGCAAAAAAAAATAAAGGACCTAGGAAATCTTCTGCAAAAAAAAAAAAAAAAAAAAAAAAAATGGGGGGGATTTTTTGTTGTTTTTGGGGGGTTGGGGGTGTCCCACCCCCCAAGAAAATAGCTTAAAACCACCACAGGACCAATAGGTAGATACCCTGAAGAGTAGAATCCGATCGGTTTAGTGGTTACCGAGATCTTAAGGGACAGACAGACGGACAGACGGACAGACATCAAGCTACTTTGTATTATAGAAGATATTTAGATTGGACATACGAACTTTTTGTAACAAATATAGAGTTGCTGCAGATTAAGACTATTGTCGTATACCTGTCAGAGATATGAATGGAAAATAAGACAATTGTGGTATTCGGCAACCGTGAGCCATGCCTATGGCAACCCTGACCGGGGTTCGGGGAAGGGCCAAAGGCCCTCCCCCGAGTCCTGGGGAAGGGGTCTGCCGACCCCCTCCCTATGCCTAAAATTAATGATTGATTCTGACAGCCTTATTATGGTTAAGCTGTATTGTTAATTCCCCCCACCCTTTCCAGGGATGGGGGATCATTATTGCCCAAACTGACTATTGTATATGTATTATATTGCTTTTATTTATGATTATTTATTCCTATCTGTGTAGCTATTGTTTGTTGTATATAACGTTAGTAATCCTTAGACCTTCAATAAAGGAACAACTGAATAGACTCTGTTTATTATTTAGTGATTGCTAGAGAAGCGTAGCTTCTCTATAGTACAGGTGTCCACGTCTGTTCACACTGCCGTAGTTATTTGAACTCTGGTGTCTGCCATTTATCCTAGGTGGATACCACAACTTTTGGTGACAGCTGTGTGAGATTACGGCAAACCACAAGTGTAGAGCAGACGCGCAGCTGAGGCTAAGGTACTCCCAGCAGTGAAACTGGCAAAACTGACACAAGCAACCTGAATTACCCACCCTGGATAGCAAGGTCTAACTCTGCATCCGGCAGTTGTGGAAGCGAAATCTAGCGAGATCGGACGAGAGACTGCGGAGAGCAGCGAAACTTGACGGAGAACCGCGAGAAGCGCCAACATCTAACGGAGAATTGAGCGCTCAAGGGCTGAAACAGGCCTGCGGATGGGCTGAAACAGGCCAACTAAGTGTAAACGGCTGAAAATAGGCCAACATTTACTGCAAGAGATAGCAGGATTCGAACCAGCGGCGCTGCAGGACGGGACATTCCCTGCCGCCACCAGCCGGATTCGGATACACGGCGCTGCAGGACGGGACATTCCCTGCCGCCGACAGACTGAAACAAGCCAAGGATTCGAACCAGCGGCGCTGCAGGACGGGACATTCCCTGCCGCCACCAGCTGGATTCAGATACACGGCGCTGCAGGACGGGACATTCCCTGCCGCCGACAGGCTGAAACAAGCCAAATAGCTGCGAGCTGCGAGCGAACATACGAGTGTAGTGTACCAAGCAGAGGAAACTACGTCAACCCCAAGTATCCTGAGAGGCTACAGCGCAGCCACCCATCTAGAAAAGCCGATATTATATCACATTGTAGGGATTACCACCCTAGTGTGAAGGCTGAACAATAGATTTATGAGCAAGGATTGGTAAACAATTTGTTGTGTATTGTGATAAAACTAGAAATAGAACAGGCTTGGTAAGCAAATCTGTTGTGTATTGTGATAAGGCCAAAAATAGAACCTAGATGTAATATAACAATGCATTGATAAACAATCTAACCCCCCAAGCCTCCAGCACAACAAATACACCCCTTATTCCAGCGGAAAGGGAGGAGCCCACCATCCATTGAAGAGAATACAATCGAGGTGACATAACAACAAGCCCAGGATTAAGGAAAAGGGCACAATTACCTCACCACACAGTTACCTCAAACCCACAGCACTCCCCCCTCTCCACAGGGGGAACGGACGGTTTTACCCCGTCCCCTCACGCGCTTCCCCCCTCCTACCCACACTTGACTAAGTCCGCCCACGGTGTGGAGATAGCGACCGGGAGAACAGAGCGCCATTTACGGGTCGCGCAGCAGAGTTCGGGACGCATAACAAAATTCAACGGACGAATAAGACAAAGCGGACCAATGAGAGAGCGGGTTGAGGGATAAGTGCGCGTTTTACCTGTGTGCGCGGATTTGACGGTGCGTAAGCGCGTTGCAAGGAAAGGATATTTCACGCACACACACACACACAGGAGCGGAGCTACTCCATAGCATCTAACAGAGATATTTTTAGAAAACAAGACTTACAAGCTTCTCCCTCCTATCTATAGTGTGATAAAGGAAAACCCAATCAGTTCCTGACAGCAGTTCAGACCCTCAACAGCTATCTACTCCTACCAGCCTACTCTACAACTCAGAAAAAACTAGTGACAAGTACATCTAAGTTACATCTTTGTAGTTAAACTACCAACCTAGTGATAAACAGTGTTGGCTGCTAGGCTAGAAAGCCTCAAGTGTAAACCATTTATAGTATTGACTTAAAACTTCGTGTCCCGCCGCTGAACCGTTGACCCGATGGAGCAGCCGCAAGCGCCAGGAGGCGACCAAGCCCAAGGATGGCTCCAGGATGATCCCCAACCGGCTCCAGCCGAGTACCGCAAGCTGATGCTGAGTAACCTGCCGGAGTATAGAGGACCGCCCAAGCAATCCTGGAGTTCCCACATCCGGAGACTCGAGATGTCATGGGCGGCTTACCGTGTGCCTCCCCATGACACACTGAACCGCCGCAACGCCCTTTTACTGTCACTGGTGGGGCAAGCGGCGGAGATGGCCTCTCATCTGTTTGGCGAGGCAGGCCAAGCCTTGACATACGAACAAGTCAAGGTTGAGTGTGAAATGTTATTTCGTCCAGCCTTTGAATCCCAGACTTTGAAGCAAGCCTTCAGGGATTACAGGCAACACTCGACAGAACCTATACAAGCATACATATCCACAAAGTGTGCCTTGTATAGGGAGGCCTATAGCCATGAGGACCTTGAATTGTTGATAGACGAATTAAATCGTGGCATTCGTAACGCTAATGTGAAACGTGAAATGATGAGTCATGAGATCGCCTCGGTACCTGAGTACACGAGGCGAGCCATGTTCACCGTCACAATGATTACCAAGCAGCTGAAGGAGGGTGTGTGCCTAGTGGACGCCACCGACGGGCTCACGGGATCAGCCAGCGTCCAGTTGCCCCACTACGACGAGTCGGAGCCAATGGAGATTGGCGCCTTGGCTCCGGGTCTCCACCAGATGGGGAAGGTCGCCCCAGATGACAAGACTTCAGGCCGCTGTTACCGCTGCCAAGGGAAAGGCCACCGAGCCCGAGACTGTCCGATGCCTATGGAGGTCAGCCTAGAAGAGAGACGCACCCAGCCACGCCATGACCGTCCTGCCAAGTGCGACCGTTGCCACTATGCCGGCCATACGGTGGCCGAGTGCAGAGCCGACTGGGACCAGGTAGCCGGCCGGAGGCGCACTGCGGACAAGGGCGCTCCCCCAGGAAAGCCCAGCAGAGTAGCCAACATGGAAGGGAGCGCGCCCCCAGCAACACCCCAGCAAGCAGCCGCCCCCAACGCAGCGGGCCGAGCCGACGGAATGCCGCAGTTCGGAACCGTCCCAGCTAGAATCAACGTACTGGGAGGAGCGGCTGAACCCAACCGGGTTGGCCTGGGCTTCAGCCTCAACCACCTGGGGCCGGAGTTTGTGCAGCCCAACAACATCGCCGAGCCAGAAGTCCTGAGGCCCCAGCCCTTCAGCCTCAACATGATGGGGCCTGCCCGACCGAGCCTACCCAGCAAGAGTGGAGGGGCGCTACCCAGCGTCACTGAGACGGTGTACGGAGAGGCCCTGGCGGCCGTTGAACGAGAGAGGCAGGAGGCGCTAGCCAACGCATTGGAGTCGATGTATGGGGCGCCATCCGGCGCCGCCACCTGCGATGACTGGGGGGTGCTATCCAGCGCCCCCACCCTGGTGCCTGGGGCGACAACCGTCGCCGCCACCGAGATACCTGGATCCTGGAACAAGCCAGCAGCCCCAGAGGAAGGGGTGACACCCGTCACCCCCAGTCAGCCAGGACTTGCCTGTGCCACATGCACCTGAGTTCCTAGGGCAGGGGAGGGACGTAATTCAGGGCGAGCCTGTGCCACACGCACTTCGGCCCCATGCCACTGGGCATGCCATGGACAAGGGAAGGGACCCCTTGGGGCTAGGGGAGCCGACACCCAGGCAGGCGCCAGTCGCCTGTCAGTCTGTCATTGGGGAGGGTATCGGGATGCCCCGGGCACCCAAAGATAACGCTCAATGGAAATTTGTATCTAGCCAGGAGCAACCCAGCCGTGTCCAGCCCCAAGAAGCAGCCGTGGCCCGAGCCGAAGATCCCCAGCCACGTGTGCGAGGTAGATGGCTGTCTGGTAGCTTCTCACACTGGTGGATGGTTCTGTGGGGACTACTGCTCGCAGCCGTGTGGCCTACAACTAGCTACGTCCTGGTAGGGTGGGACTGCACCAACCCCACCCACGTCACAGCCTACAACAAGGAGAAGATGTGTAGCACGGAACCGCTACACCAGGAGGTGCCCCTGGGCCACGAGGTACATGTCCTGCAGCAAGTCAAGATCAGGGAAACAACAGGATATAGCTGTCAGCTCACCGTGTCCCAGTGGACATTTAGGTGTGGAGTATGGGGTCACCTCAAGGTGACCTCGGTCCCCACCCTCATGAGGCCAACCAAGATTGATCCAGAAACGTGCCGAGACCTGGCCAGGAACCGAGTCTACACGCTGCCAGGCAAGACCCAGCCACTGACGTTCCAGCTGAACCATCCCCTGTTCTTCACCCTCGACATGGTGGGCGCCTTGGTCAACAGCCCCGAGGGGGTGGGTTGTGAAGGGGAGGACGTCCATTTCGAGGGCCAGCTGTACCGCAATGAATTAGTGCTCCAGGAACGACGGCTGCTGGTCAAGGAAGAGACCTACGTAGTGGAGGATGGACGGGTGGAGTCCCAATCTGACCACCTGACCCTAGAATGTCCCCATTCTGAGCTGTCTTGCATTACTGGGGAGGCCACCTACGTGTGGGACCACCTGGGGAGAGATTGCCCCTTGAGGCTGATCCGCGGCCTCCAGCCTAGCCTAGTGATGGATGCGTTCCTGGTTGACCATCAAGCCCAGTTCTTCATCAACATGACCACCCCCACCTCAATAGTGAACTGCGACTTTGAGGCCCATGCCACCAACCACCCAGCATTGTTCGTGGCAGCTGACCCGGCCGCGGCAGCGCTGCCCAGAGTATCGGCCAGGGATGTGGATGTCCCCCTGCAGGCCCAGATACATGCAGGTTACATTGGATTTACCCTGGAGACACGCATGAAAAGCACAGCGGCAGAAGAAGTAGCGGCCAATTGCTGGAAGCTCCAGCAACTAGACCCGGCCCACCCGGTGCGTGTCCAGGGGAGCACGTTCTCTGTGCTGAGGGGAGATGCTGCTCCAGCTTACCTGCCAACGCAACAAATATGTTGTCCGTGAGAGCAATGAATGTTGGGACAAAGTACCAGTGGAACCCACAGGATTCGTAGACGCCGTGACAAGGGTGTATAGCGGCCACGCCACCAAGATTCCCTGCTCCTCCACCTACCCACTAACTGTGCACGCAGAGGAAGGCTGGATAGAGCTAACCCCCGCACCTAAGAAGAGGCCACCCCCGCTGGATACGCCCAAGCAGCTGCTGACAGAACCTTTGGATGACTTTAGTTCGGGAGGCTTGTATTCGCAGGCTGAGCTGAACGACTGGCAGCAGCTGCTAGCGTTCCCAGCGTATAAAGCCGCCATGCTGACCGGCCTGTCTTATGGCTCATGCGTTCAGCAAGGTAGCTGTTCGGCCACCGGAGACCATGGGATCGTGTCCTACAATATCGACCGACTGGCGGAGGAAGGAGAAGCCGCCCTGGATGTCTGGGCTGGGTTCAGACAAGCTATTCACGAGTGGGGAGATGGCGCAGCCATACTGTGTTTGCTGTTGTTGATCCTCAAACTGCTGGGGGATTTAACCAGCATTTCCCTGGCAGCCGCACAAGGAGGTGTACAGGCCGCCATGAATGCGATGTCACAAGTGTTCCTGTACCATCCAACCTTGTACCGTAAGGCCTTGGCCAGAGCCAGACTCACCCATGCCAAGTCCCGGGACTTTTCAGTAGACTGGGATGCCATTCCTATCGGCCGGGAAGCAGCCGAGGAAATGGTGTCCATGCAATCAGCCGATAGCGGGCATGACCGCCCAGGCAGGCCTGGACCACCCTCTGGAAAGCCCCGCGGCCCCTCGGGAGGCCAGGCTGTCGCTCAGACGGTCAACTTGGTAGCCAGTGCCCCAGCTGCTGCCAACAACAACCAGAATGCCCCGTTACTGACCGGCCCCGCAGCGGCTGTGCCCCACGCCAACCTGACACCTGCTGGCGCCGAGCTACGTGTCCAACCAAAGCCAGCCTCTACCTTCTATCCCACGTTGGGAGCCCATCAGCCCTGAAAATCACCACTAGGATTCCATTGAATCATTATCGTTTGTATATATCTTAGCCCTAAGGAGCGGGCCGAAGGCCTCAACCACTGTCGGAAGTCTGGCAGGGAGACCCCCTCCCAGCCTTCCGAGGGGAGAGTTGTGGTATTCGGCAACCGTGAGCCATGCCTATGGCAACCCTGACCGGGGTTCGGGGAAGGGCCAAAGGCCCTCCCCCGAGTCCTGGGGAAGGGGTCTGCCGACCCCCTCCCTATGCCTAAAATTAATGATTGATTCTGACAGCCTTATTATGGTTAAGCTGTATTGTTAATTCCCCCCACCCTTTCCAGGGATGGGGGATCATTATTGCCCAAACTGACTATTGTATATGTATTATATTGCTTTTATTTATGATTATTTATTCCTATCTGTGTAGCTATTGTTTGTTGTATATAACGTTAGTAATCCTTAGACCTTCAATAAAGGAACAACTGAATAGACTCTGTTTATTATTTAGTGATTGCTAGAGAAGCGTAGCTTCTCTATAGTATAGGTGTCCACGTCTGTTCACACTGCCGTAGTCATTTGAACTCTGGTGTCTGCCATTTATCCTAGGCGGATACCACACAATAACCGATAAATTAATGTAATCCCAAATGATAATACACAAAATTATCCCTTCTGTAAAATGCAATTAGTGGATTAAATCTTTCTACACTCAACTTAATGTACAAACCAAAAAGAATTCAATAATAGTCTCCAAAGTTATTAAGCCAACTAATAAGAAAGATAACTTTTGGGAACTATTGTTATAAACATCCCAATGTCCACTCCCTCCCTGTGTGTACCTGACCTCTAGGGGACTTATCAGACATATTCTGATTTAGACTTGAACATGATTTCTATAACGACATCATTTTTCAAATCTTTTGATATTGAGTGTCTAGGGTCAGGGAGAAAGGGGACATTGGGTTGTTTATCACACTAGTCCCCAAAGTTTTATAATAACGTTTTCTTATTTGTTGGCTTAACAACTTTGGAGACATTGCATGAATTTTATTTGGTTGGTTCATTCAGTTGAGTGTCCTAACGTTTCAACCAGAAGGGTTATTTTGTGTATCATCATTGGGGATGTACAACAATTTATCGGCCATTGTCTTATCCCTTTAGATCCCTGTATTGAGGGTCAAGAGTTTTGTAAAGGGTCAGCTATTAAACTCAATACCAAGGCTACATAAAGATTTAAGAATGGATATTGATTGTATGGATATTATTACAGGGGAATTTTCGTCCTCAATTTAGGTTTCATCACAATATCCATGTATTCTATATCCTTTGATCTAAAAACTCAGATCTTGCAGAGCGCATAAATAAAACAACTGTTATTTGAATCCACAACCCTTTCTTTTCCCAATTATTGTACTGAAGGAAGAAGATTAATGGGTGAAAGATTATTTCAACGTCCGTGGGTCAAATATTTCTTCAATCTTCAATTGTATTTATAATTTCCAAATAATTCAGGGATCTAAAGGGATAAGACAATTGCCGATAAATTGATATACAACCCCAATGATAATACACAAATTTACCTATTCTGTAGATTAAAATTAGTGGTTGAAATGTTTGAACACTCAACTTAATGAATGAACCAATCAAAATTCACCAAAAATTCAATAGTCCCCAAAGTTGTTTATCTAACAAATAAGAAAACGTTATTATTAAACTTTGGGGACAAGGGTGGGGACATTAAGCATATTTTTTCAATGCCCATTTCAGTGGAGTAGTCTTATTGATTTAAAGCCCACAAATAGATTTCTGGACGGAATGGAGGGGGCAATACTGTAGATTTAAAAACCATCACAAAACTTGAATTTTAAAATGAATGGCCTAAAACCAAAAATAATAGAATTTAAATTTTCCTACCAAGGATTTAATCTACAGAAGGGCTAATGTTGTATACCAATTAATCATCCTTTGTCTTATCCCTTAAAATCCCTGGATGTAATAAATCTGTTGAGGCCTATCCAAAATCAAACAGAGAAGTCTTATACAACTATAATTCTCAGGGATCTTAAGGGATAAGACAATGTACGGTAAATATTCATATATACCCAATGATGATAAATAAAATTACCCCTTCTGTAGATTGTTGGTTGAAAAATTTTTATATTGCTAGTTTTTAGTCCCTAAATTGTTTTATTGAAAGAGGAATAGAACGTGATCATATAACTTTTGGTACCAGTGTAATTTACAGTTCAATGTCCCTTCCCTGCCTGTTAATCCTTGACATTATATGACATTCAGGGAGGGGATAATGGGCTGGTTTTTTTTCTGGAATAATGTTTTCTTATTCGTTGGACTAACAATATATTTATACATTTTACTTTAGTATATCAACAACTTTGGGGACTTTTATTGAATAATAATTGGTTGGTTCATTAAGTTGAGTGTCCAAACTGTGCTTTTTGCTCCTTTTTTGAATGTCATTTTTTGTTGCGCAACTTTGTAGATGCATATTTTAAGAATATATCTTAAGGGATAAGATAATGGCCGATAAATCATAAACATCTCCAAAAATGATACACAAATTTACCCATAATGTAGATAATAATTAGTCGATAAAACATTTGGACATTCAACTTAATGAACCAACCAATAAAAATTCAATAAAAGTCCCAAAAATTATTTAACCAATGAATAAGTAAACATTAATATGAAACTTTGGGGTCTAATGTAAGAAACAGCCCATTTATCTCTACGTCCCTGTATTTTTAGTCTCTTTAAAACTCAATGGAGCAACGTCTGCTAAATTTAATCTCTATCAAGATTTAGATATACAAAATAAATTTACAATTGGGTGGATGAAAAAGATTCTTTTCTCTTAACCTTTAATAGTTGAAGATACACCTGTAAATTACCTCGTAAGGACGAGGCTGATGTCCAGAACCAACGCATTCAGGTTCACCAGCCCAGGATAACTAAGGAGAACTGTTGTGTCCCCTTCTCTGTCTATTTACCCAAAAATAACAGTTGAGGATGGGGGCATCTAGCGCCCCCACCCCTTCAGTTTTTTTCTATATCGTTTTCTGTATGTGAAATAAAGAAGGGTATAACTTTTTGACATAAAACTGGAGCAATTTGAAAGCATGTTGGAATTTAAATTCTTTTGAACATAACCATTTTTGAGAGCACATTATACCAGAAAATGTGATATGGTCATTAAGTGCAGTCAATAATTTTTTTTGGGTGGAAAATGGTTGCAGCTACTTTAAAAAAGGTAGTTAAATAATAATTAGTTTATGAAAAAGTAATTTTATGGTAAAAGGTCCATCTAAATCACATTTGTTACTTGTTTGTAGTTCAAAAATTTTCTTAGAGTGACATTTTCATTTCGAAGACGACATTATTATATTTATAATATACGCAGCATTTATAACAACTTTAAAATCATCGTTACGTGACAACCAGTGGACGGATTTTAGATTGGTCAACGGATTTGAATTTATTTTGACCAGGACTATTTTTTTGCCACCTTGGCCGACTAAATCGGCCAAGGAATAACCGGCTACGGTATTTTTAAATTTTACTTCTATTTTATGCAATTATTATCATGTCTACAACTTTAAAAACATCGTTACGCGACAACCAGTGGACGGATTTTAGATTGGTCAACGGATTTGAATTTATTACGACCAGGACTATTTTTTTGCCACCTTGGCCGACTAAATCGGCCAAGGAATAACCGGCTACGGTATTTTTAAACTTTACTTCTATTTTATGCAATTATTATCATGTCTACAACTTTAAAATCACCGTTACGCAACAACCAGTGGACGGATTTTAGATTGGTCAACGGATTTGAATTTATTACGACCAGGACTATTTTTTTGCCACCTTGGCCGACTAAATCGGCCAAGGAATAACCGGCTACGGTATTTTTAAACTTTACTTCTATTTTATGCAATTATTATCATGTCTACAACTTTAAAAACATCGTTACGCGACAACCAGTGGACGGATTTTAGATTGGTCAACGGATTTGAATTTATTACGACCAGGACTATTTTTTTGCCACCTTAGACGACTAAATCGGCTGAGGAATAGCCGAATACGATATTTTTAAACTTAACATGAAGAAAATTTGGGCCGATTATGTTCATCGGCCGAATCCGGCCGAAGTCGGCCGATTTCCGGCCGGCCGATAACGAAAACAGCTTGCTAATACTGTTCCAATTTGGTTACACTTTTAAGGGAAGGTTTATAAATGTCTTAGGGTTGGTTTTAGGCTTTGTTCCTGACCTCCATCAGACTCCCCAATAGGATAAGGATCAAACAACTAATATTCTAATATTATAGCTTCTAAAATCCTTATTTCTGAACCGATTTTTAAAAAATAAAGGTCTAGCAGCACAGTTATGGGACCTGGAAAACGATTAAAGCAATGGTTATATGCGTGGATTGAATCATAACAAAGATATTAAAAACCGCATGAAGATTTAGGGTTAGCAGAGTTATAAAATTAAAAAAAAATTTTGCTCAAGGATATAAACTTTTCAGATAATTGGCAATTAAAATCCTTATTTGTATCATAAAAGGTAATAGCTGCACAATCATTCCAAATGTTATAGCCATTTTAGAGAATATTGACTGCACTTAATGGTCATCCAAGTAAAGAGCAAAACTATTATAAAGTTATCAAACAAAGGTTGCTCAATAAAGGGGTGAAGAAAGCATATATGACTTTCATGGTTTTATCATTAGAAACTCTTTATCAATCAGTGATCTAAGGGATAAGACAATGGTCGACAAATTAATGTACATCCCACATGATGATATACAAAATTACCTCTTCTGTAAATGAAAATTATTGGTTAAAAGTTAAAACGTTTGAATTCAGTAAAAAGTTGTTCAGCCATCGAATAAGGAAATGTTATTATAAAACCTTGGGGACTAGTGTAATAAACAAACAAATGTCCACTCCCTCCATGATTAGAAACTTTTTATTAAACAGTGGGGGTAATATCCTCTTAGCAATATTTTTTTTAATTTTGAAAATTTGAGTATACCCCCCCCTCCAACAGAACTATGAACTCTGGACGCGGCGCTCGGCAATAAAGAACAATTTTGAGCCTCCCAACTCATCTTACCATATGCACAGATATTATATCAAGAATATGAAATCGTTTGAATTTTAAGTACTTTCTAGCTATGTGTTTGTGTGTGTGTGAGAGTATATGTGTGTGTAAGTATGTGCTTGTGTGTGTGTGTGTGTTTGTGTGTGTGTGTGTGTGTAAGTATGTGTTTGTGTGTGTGTGTGTTTGTGTGTGTGTGTGTGTGTGTAAGTAGTGCATTTATGTGAGTAAAGGGGAGTGGGAATACTTTGGAAAAGGTTTGTATTGGTCCCATTTAATCTTGACAAAATTGTCCTATCGTTTTTAAACTTTCTATAAGGATTCCTGTTAAGATAAGGAATAAGGCCTTAATTTAATGTAAATAGGCCAATTTATCAATAGCTATTTCAACACATTAAACTTTTGACATGCTGGTTACATTCGACCATTTTTGTTAATTATGTTAGGTTAGGTATATATACAGTTTATGGGGCAGCCTCGAAGGATTAGGGTACCGTAGATATAGGCACGCAGTGTTTGGAGCTCCCACAGGGGAAGGACATGGAAAAAGAACTATCCTTGTTTCCAATATTAATAGATAAAAAGGGGAGGGGGATGTGTCAGTGCTCGATAGGTATTTGAGGAAAAGGACTCTTCTTTTTTTTATTTTATTTTTTTATTTATAATGATTTCATAAATAAATAGGCATATCATTAAAAATGAATTCATCAACTTATCAACAAATGTAATTATTCTTTTGGAGCTATTTTTCTCAAAACTACATTTTTATCATTTTTTTCTACATTGGAGTTTATATTTATGTGCATTTATATCTCGGCAAGGAAAAGCCATTGAATTTCAAATATTCTACATTAAAGGAGTTTCTACATGGATTTGATATACATCTAATTTTCTAATTTGAATTAAATATAAAGTGAGAATTCAAGTTTATTAAGACATTTTAGTCCTTGGATTTTTTAGTAAAAATACTGGTAGCACCTTGGGGCTCTGTATTTAAAGATTGAAAAAATAGTCTAAAAGCATCTAAAGATTTCAATCTTAAAATAAAATAGCATGAAACCACTCTGGGCCCTTTGTGAAGATCATCTATAATTGGAGAACTCAATCTGTTCAGTAGTCATCGAAATCTTGAGCTTTAGACAAAAAAAAAACTTTACTGCTTTATATTATAGGATTGTATTATCTTAACAAGGATGACAGCATCCATAAGTAACGATCCCAAAAAAGCATGAATTAACAAACAAGCTAATTCATTTATCTTATTTTAAAGGTTATGGCATTGCCCTTACTTTTGTTGCGGTTTCCTTCTAGGTGCCCATTTTTAATAACTTTAAGTAATGTTAGGTTTGGTTATATTGGGTACTTTGTATTCCCGCTTGTTTAAGGCACAGCAGGTTAAGGCGCTGCAGGGTTTTGATAATCAAAAAATAACCCCTCCCCCTTTATTTTTGGTTGAATACTTCAATTTTTAATATATTATTTTTATTTTCATTTTTATATAATTTTCTTAATTTTTATCATTTCTATCTGAACAATTTATCTAGATTAGATAAAGATCAAGATATTTAAATACCTCAAATAGTAGTTATGTATTTGACTTTCAACCTTCAAAAGCCAGTTTTAAAGATATCTTTCATATAATCTACACTATTTAATTCAAACATTATAAAGTTCTGCTATATAAGTTCTTATTTTATTCTTAGGAATTTCCTTTAATTGTTGAATTCAGATAATTTAGTCATGGATAAAAGAATAAATATAGGTGCTCCAAAAAAATAACTATAAACAAGTGAATTTAAAGGAATTTTAAATATTCTAAGTTTCAAAAAATGATAAACATGACAAAGACCAAATAGTGTTAAAATTATCCATTTGACATCATAAAAATGAGAGAGATGAGAGGTGAAGTGGCAAAGAAAACACCTAAAAAAGAGATGGATTTTCCCTCATTTTTATGACATCACATGGATCATTTTTGACACAATTTGGTCTTGGTCATGAACATTAGTTACTTTAATGAAGTCAAAAATAGGCAAAAATTATTATTTATAAAATTATGTTTTTACAATATCTTTCACATATCAGATTTGAAAACTAAATAAAATGAAGATGGATAAATAAACAAATTAAATTGTAGTTTATCAGTCACATAAACCTTCTTTGATAGTTTTCATGATCAGAGATCGAATAAACCATAAATGTAAAGTGTTTTAAATCCGCAGATAGAAAAATTGACCTAAGAATCTAAAACAAAGTTAGCTTTCTAACTAAAAAGGTAGAAAAGTAAATACAATTTTATCCTTGGTATTAGGGAGTAATCTACAAAAAAAACAGACAATTAAAAAGTATTTAGTAGATGCCCATTGATCAGAGAAATCTTCAAAAAATAAATGACCTGATATGGTAGAGAGGTAAGTATAGTTATTTCTGGTATCGTATTATAAACTGCATTCTGCAGATATAAAATGTACAATAATAAGATTAAAACCAGTTTTTTCACCCTGAGATGCCAAGGCATGCGCTAAAAAACTAGTTTAAATCTTACGATTGTACTTTTTTTATATTCATAGAAAACTGGATGCAATATGATGCTAGACATAGTTTTTTTGTATGGATGAGAACCTTTTCTAATCCACCGGATATTTATAGGTTTTGAATGAATATAAGAAAATATTTTCCAGCATATTTCAAATTATTTCCAAAATTAAGATATGTAGCAATGTTTGTTAGGAATATACTTCTGCCTAAATTCAAAATACAATTCTAACCATTTAGGGTGGTTATAACATATTGAAGTCAAACAATTGTAACATCAGAGTACCATGATATAGTAGGATAGTCCATACATAAGTTGTTCTGTTATACTTTGAATTGAAAGCATTTTGGAAACCTTCTTTTATTTGCAATGATATTCGATATTAGCTACAATGCCTTTCTGCTCTGTTTACCATTATCTATCTTTCTAGATATATATACACCTTTTAGTCTTTTTGTATATCTATATTTATTTAGATTTTTCTCTTCTAATTCTTTTATACCTTTTAATATTAATCCATCTACCTATCTACATATTGACTTTACTTATGACTATCTTTACACTTCATCTACATACTAAATATTTTCCAATCTATCTGATTGTCTTAAAAGTTAACAAAAATAATATTTATGAAAGCTATCTTTTTTCCAATTATCTATCTGTTGATCATTAATCTGGCTTTCTAACATCCTATTTATCTATAAAACTTCTGTTTGGTTAAAAAAGTGCAAAGAAAGAAAGAAAGAAAATAAAGAGCTGAAATAAGTTTGTAAACCCATAAAAACTTTTTTTACTGACTTTTTTTCTATTTTTATTTGCTTTTGTTTCTCTCAATTAAAAGTTTCACAACAACTCTATAAGCAAAAGCTACAATTTGTCATAACATTCCTTTTGTTTAAATAGGGAAGTAATTGTCAATAAAAGATTAATTGGCGTCTATAATGTATATTTACAATTTAAAAGGGGGGAGTCATAGAATTTAAGCTGGTAGTACCCCCTCAAAACCAAAGGTATGACAAAAGCACTTCAAAATTAGGGCTAAAATGCATAATATAATTGGGTAGGTGAAGGTAAAATATAATCACAAAAATTTGAATCTCCAAATTTTTTTTGGGCATCATCACCGCCTTAAATTCCCTTTGTATGTTTTGTGTGTCCTTATTCCTTATGCTAATGGTGAATGGGTTAGTTGCACTTGGACTGAACAGTCAACTTGTCTACTCAAGGCCAGACTCTTGGTCCTTCACCTCATACCCGTGGTACAGTACATTACAGACAACCAACTCTCTGTGATGCACGACCTTTGTCTGAGAAGTCCTAACTGTGCATGGTAACGAGTTGCGCCTGTTTTGGGCCAAGGCATTCCCCCCACTCTAACTATTTATGTCGCGCATTTGACATAGTAGCAGTGGGAACCATTTTTAATGTCTTTAGTTTTTGACGCGGTGTCGGACCGAGATTCGAACCTATCACCTTACCGACGACGAGCGAATGCGCTACGTGTTGAGCCTTATTCCTTAAGATTACTTTATAATTTACAATAACATTTTTTCTGATTAATTCTTATTGGATTTATTTTTAACATTTTTTAATTTCTAAAACTTTACAATATTCTAGCTGTTCTAATCAATTTACTCAGAAATATTTTTATCAAATCAAAATTTTGAGGCAAACAAATATTAAAGTTTAAAAATGCACACAACTATTTCTACCAGAGTTGAATAATAGGTATCTTATTTTAAAGCTTAACTACTGTACAATTTCATTTGTAAAATTTCCTAGCTGCTATTTGAGATAGACCGCTGTTTTTTTAAAGGCATTCACTTTTAAAACTCACTTTGTCATCAGTCTATTGCTTATGAAACATAGTTTTTCATAAAACCAGCAGCATTTGTGTATGGGGCAATGTGTCAGCATGCTTGCAGAAAGGTGTCAGGTTAGAGTCTTTACCAAACAACATCATACTAGAGAAGTTAAAAATGGTACCTACTGTTACTATGTCAGACACAGGACATCAATAGTAAGAGTAGGAAGAATAACTTATGGGCTTATAAACAGGCACAACTCATTAACATACCCAATTAGGACATCCAGAGAAAGGTTATACAATCAAAAGGTTGTTACCTATAGAGCAAATAGACTCTTAAACTGTAATTATAAGGAATGGAGTTAGTTTTAAGGTGTGCCAAGAGGTAAAGAACTCAAAGAAACACCAAACCCTCTAGAAGTCATCAACAATAGATTTTTTGATAATTAAATGTAAACATTTCTTGATTTTTATTCTGACCTTCTTTTATTTCCCTAACCATCTTTTATGCCCAGTTCACAACTAACTTTTAAAGGTCAACCGTTTTTTTCTGTAGGTCAACCTAAACAAGTACAACCCACAATTACCTTTATAAAATTGGTCAACCTAAAGCTTCTAAAGGTTGACCTAAAATTTCCATAGTTTAACTTTTGTCTTTGTGAACTGGGCTTTAGTTTACAGTTGGACAAGACAAAGGCACCTAACCTTGTGGGGAACTAAATCCTTACTGTGCATTTTCATGTCAATAAAGGGCAAGGCCAAGGATTATAAAAAATGTAACTTTTCCTTAATTCCTGACTTATTTATTTGACAAATATTAAAGTTTCAGGAGGGTGTTTCCGAAACTTACAACCCCATTTAAGAAATATTTAAAGGACAAAAAAACTGAATCAAATTCATAATAATAATATAACACTAAAATTAACATTAAATTTTATATCTTTTTTTTTAAACCTAGAATAACTTTTAACTTTATTACTAAATAAATAATCAATAAATTTGAGGACACCCTGCAAAGTAAGTTTATATGTTGTAGAAATGACGGAGGTGATTTAATTTATGGGTTATTACCCTTTATGTTTCTATGTCTGTCTATCTATCTGTCTATATGTGTAGGTATCTATTTGTCTATCTATCTGTATATATCTATCTACTGGGACATAATAGAGTTGATTTAATTGATGGGTTATTATCCTTTATGTCTCCATGTCTGTCTTTTTATCTATCTGTATAGGTATATATTTATCTAACTGTCTATGTATCTATCTATAAAGAAATAACAGAGGTGATTTAATTTATATTGGTTATTACCCTTTATGTCTCTATGTCTGTCTATTTATCTATAAATCTTTTTTTATCTTAAGATTTAAGTAATGGGTTTTTACACTATGTATATTGTTTGTCTGTTTGTTTATCAATCTATCTATTTATCAAACTTTCTATGTATCTACAAAGACAATAATAGGTTCTTTAATTTATGGATTATTAATTTATGTCTGTCTGTCTATCTATCTATTTGTCTATATATCTGTTTATTTATCAATTTATTTATCTGTCTGTGTATCTGTCCATATAGAAAACAGAGTTAATTTGATCATGGTTTATTAGCCTTTATGTCTGGCTGACTATTTATCCATTAATCTATACATCTATCTATTTATCTGTCTATTTATCTAATCCCAATCTACCTGTATATTTATGTACCTGTATATCTATCTATCAAGTTATAGACTAATTCATCTATTCACAAATGTATCTATCTTCCCATCCATTCATAATATTAATCTATCAATCTATCAACTTAATGATATACCTGCCATTATGTCTAGCCGTATTTGAGATCCTAATATACACACAAATACATATTACATACACACTCAGACATCCTTACACTTTTATATAAAGCTATCCGATATCTACCACTTGAAACTAGTAAGCTAGAGAAGTTTAGAATTTCAAACTTCCTCAAATCAAGATAAACTTTATGTATTACTCTTATCGTTTCCATTATTAGTAGGGAAGCTACTCTATAATTCCAAATGTCTGTCCGTCAGTCCTTCCGTAACGCTATGGGGGAGACGTTATTTTCTCGGCTCCTATTCAAGATAAACAGCTGAAATTTTTAGTGATCTATCTATACATTGTTTTGTTTATCCTTCTGATATTTGGGGTGCTAGATCGATTCCTAGATTTTCAGGTTTTCGTGATTTTCTCAATTCCTATTCAAGATAGAAGGCTGAAACTTTCAGAGATAAAATTATTTTACATTCTTCATATTTTCACCTAGTTTTAAATTTTTGTTTATTAATTAAGCTGCTAGATCGATTCCTAGATTTTTAGGTTTCCGTGATTTTCTCTATTCCTATTCAGGATTAACAGATGAAAATATTTGGGATTGAATATACACATATTCTACATTTTTCAAACACGTTTTATTGAGATTTGTCTATTAATTGCGGTGCTAGATCAATTTCCAGATTTTTACGTTTTTGTGATTTAAAGGTTGTGTGATTTTAAAAGCTTCGTGATTCCCTATTTTATCAAGTTTAATGATTATTATATAACACTGCTCTATAATAATTTTTTTACCATTCATTCATAATTCTTAAGCTTCGCTACTTCTGGATGGTGTCATCCTTGTTTAACAATCTTTGCTTATTTCAATATTTTCATTTTAGTCCAATTGTGGTAGTCGGACAGACAGATGGGCCTTCCCTAGAGCATGCTATGCTCCGGGACTGCGGATAACACCCAGACGTTAATCCCTTCCTTATCACAATTCTAGCCAACCCATTTTGCCATTGTTTGACCATCAAAGAAAGCGGTCAACTTATCACCCGCTGATATGGAGTCTACATGTCCCAGTAACCTACCCTTTTCCGGGGGACGTCTACCTTACCCCCTACCGGAACCTACCCATCTACTATTCACCTGGCTGAGGCTCCCCCATCTTCTCCACACCCATTTTCACACAATCTTTAATCCAATAAATGCAGATATCTTATTGGATAAGACAATGGATGACAAATTAACGTAAATCTCAAATGATTGTATTTGTAACAAAATTACTTCTGTTGTAAATTAAAACACTATTATCTCAGTTCCTATTAAAGCTAGAGGGCTAATTTTTTTGTGCAAGTCCCCTGTTTGATAATGAATTTCCGACCTTTATTAAGTCTAAGTAAATTTTTGCTTCCTTCACCCTTTTACTTAACAACCTTTGTTTTAGGTCTTTTTTTACTTAAAAATTTCAAACGGCTATAATTTTCTTATTTTGAAGCTAGAAGAACAATTTTTTTCCAGAAAAAAATGTTTATTTTTATGTAAATTTTACATTAGAAATATCAAAATATAAATTTCAGCGGCCGCAGCTTTACTTTGCAGCTGCAGGCCGCCGAAGTCGGCGTTCGGCGGGAAAACGGCGGCGGATCTTTATGAAATTTTAATACATTATGTAGACATGTAAGAAAAGTTTAAGTTTAAAATTTGAAGTCTCTAAGTCAAAAATTGCGGCCACATGAGCCTTTTGAAGATTTATTGAGACCTGGAGGATCAGGACCTGCAGGATCATACCTAGAACCTGAAAGTGACTTGAACACCTGTATTTCATATAAGGATGTACTACTAGAGAATACTTTAGTATTTTGGTATGATAAAATGCTTTGTTTTAGTCAAAAACATATTTTTGCTCTATACCTGGATGACCCTGCTAGGTTTGCTGTCATCCTGTGCCCGCCAGGATGAAGATATTCAAAAAATTTCAACTCTAAGTTATGTGTCATACCCATACTTAAAAAGTCACGCAGTTTTGGCTCTTTATCTTTCACACACAGAAAATGAGATAGAAAAAAACCGGAGGGGGATGAGAGGAGGAGTGGGAAAGAAAACCGCTAAAAAGAGATAATCACTCACTTTAATGGCGTCACCTGGCTGATTTTTGAGACACTTTGTCCCGTTACCTGTCCCTTGGCTTATTTAGTGTTAAAAAAATTTATGTGTTTACCATTACATTAGAATGATGAACTGGATGAATGGAACCGAGATTATGAACCTGACTTATATACATAGAGGGAGGGAGAGGACATTGCACTGTAAACTTTACTGCTCCTCGAAGTTTAGGCTGTTAAAAATGTCAACAAAAAATTTAAAAATATTTGGCCAAAGTATCTTGAAGGACGTCATTTTTCCTTTTTATATAAAGTCATTTGGAATACTTAGGCCAAATGTTAAAACATGGGAGACATTTTTACCAGCTTCCACAAAATTCACTTATTAGTTGGCATTAGGAACTTTTATTAAATCTTGATAGGCGTTTTCTGAGATGACCCTAACAAACAATAGTTTCAAAACTTTTCAACCACTAATTCTAATCAGCATAATTGATATGTTTCTAAAATTATGATAAATATGTATGGTTTAACATTTAATGAATAGCAATAAGTTATAAGTTATTACACTGTGTTTTGTAATGATACTCCTCAGTTACAATAACATTATATAATTTTTTTTTTAAATTCTCAGTGAAGATTAATTTATCCAATGTTGACCTATCCCTGATCAATGAGGATAAACTTTGCGTCTCCCTCTAAACAAATCCTTCAGGTTGTTTCCCTAAATTTATAAAGTGGACCATTAATAAAACCCTCAACTTAACTTTAAGGGACGGGAGAACTATTTATTTGTTTATTATTAATTTTTTTTAGGTTCGGTTTGGTTAAATTGGTAATATGCTAAATTTACCACAGTTATAGCCTTATAAAAATCCCAAAATATTATGGATCCCCGCAGGGGCTAGATATCCGCAATCAAACATCCAACCGCATATGGGGGTTCATTAGGGGTGCTCTGGAGATGGTAAAAGGGATTTTACTATCCTTTTATTTTAAAACTTTTGATTGGGACTTGAGACAAATTTATTTAAAGCTTTCCTACCTTTTAATTTCATCCCTTCTATCTATCTATGAATGTATCTATTCTACTATCTATCTATCTATCCAGTCCCTATGTATATCTTTCTATCTATTCATATGGTGCTATCTATTTATTCATTTGTACATTTATCTATTCACCTATCTATTTATCCATCTATCAATCCACTAATCTAGCTACCTATAAATTCATCTGTCTAACTATCTATTAATTTATTAAGCTATGTATCTATTCAGCATTCCAACTATCTATCTATCTATCTAAGTATCTATTTATTACTAAGTTTATCTATCTTTATATTAACCCCTTACAGTCGGGCCCCTTGCCGCACCTTAATCGGTCGGGGGGGGGGGGGCGTTTAACGCCCCCTCTTATTTTCTCAGTTCCTATTAGAGCTAGAGGGCTAATTTTTTTTGTGCAAGTCCATGGTTTGATAATGAATTTCCGAACTTTTATAAGTCTAAGTCAATTTTCGCTTCCTTCACCCTTTTATTTAAAAACCTTTGTTTTTAGGTCATTTTTTACTTAAAAATTTCAAACGGCTGTAACTTTCTTATTTTTGAAGCTAGAAGAAGAATTTTTTTCCAGAAAATGTTTATCTTTATGTAAATTTTACATTAGAAATATCAAATATAAGTTTCAGCGGCCGCAGCTGTACTTGGCAGCTGCCGGCCGCCGCAGTCGGCGGTCGGTGGGAAAACGGCGGCGGATCTTCATGAAATTTTAATACTTTATGTAGACATGTAAGAAAAGCTTAAGTTTACAATTTGAAGTCTCTAAGTCAAAAATTACGGCCACAGGAGCCTTTTAAAGATTTCTGGAGACCTGGAGGATCAGGACCTGCAGGATCATACCTGGAACCTGAAAGTGACTTGAACACCTGTATTTCATATAAGGATGTACTACTAGAGGATTTTTTAGTATTTTGGTATGATAAAATGCTTTGTTTTAGTCAAAAAGATATTTTTGCTCTTTACCTAAATGACCCTGCCAGGTTTGCTGGCATCCTGTGCCCGCCAGGATGGAGATATATTCAAAAAATTTCAACTCTCAGTTATGTGTCATACCCATACTTAAAAAGTCAAGCAGTTTGGGCTCTTTATCTTTCACACACAGAAAATGAGATAGAAAAAACCGGATCGGGGGGCGTTCAACACCCCCCCCCCCCCCGACCGTTAAGGGTGTGTCTGTCTATCTTTATATCTATTAGGTTATTTATATATGCAACTGTATATTTATCTATCTAACTAAATCTATTCCTTATGGCCTTAACTTTAAAGTTTTGTTTACCAAGTTAATTTTTCTTTAGAAACAAAACACAGATAGACTTACATAGAGATATATAAACTAGGAATTTAGTTATTGGAGCCATGAGATATATTATCACTCTTGGGTGTTGCACCAGATTTTCTTGTACTCGGATAAAATAATGCTCACAGCTAGCTAAAATAACGATAATTCATCCCTCCAACACCATCCACTCGCCTCTTACTGGATGGCCATGAGGTCCATATTAGCAATCTAAATCAACAACAAATTTCCCCCTGTCAATATATCTATGTAAATCATATATTTATTTTGAAGCTGCTACCTTTCTGTATTTATGGAATGCCCGTTTGTACAGTGTGTTTTTTTTATGAGAACTTTTTTGAAAGCAATTTTACCCCACTTATAGTTATCATAATTTAATGATTAATAGCTTATTTTCTTTGTTTTTTAAAGCAATTAATAGAAAAACAAAAAAATATTTCAGTTTTTATTTAAAAAGTACAGTAAAATCTAAATTTCAAAACTTAGGTGTCAACATATAAAAATGGTTTTAGCGCATTTTTCTTAAAAATTTCTAGTACATGTCCCTAATAGTATCTGTATACATTTTTAGCTCTATATCTCAACTTTGAAGTGTTTAGCAGCCATTCTTGCAAAAGGTTGATTATTTAAGCATAAGAAAAATGCGCTAAAACCATTTTTAGATGTTGACACCTAAGTTTTGAATTTTAGATTTTACTGTACTTTTTAAATAAAAACTGAAATATTTTTTTGTTGTTCTATTAATTGCATTAAAAAACGAAGAAAATAAGCCATTAATCATTAAATTCTGATAACTATAAGTGGGGTAAAATTGCTTTCAACAAAGTTCTCATAAAAAAACACACTGTATATACGATGTTGGTAAAACATTATCTATGTAGCTACTTCAGTAAGTAAACTAACTAGTTCCCAGATAACCCCTATCAGGACAAACTAAATTACCCCGTACGCCCAATATGCGATAAACGCCCCTCCTACCCCCCCCCCCCCCCCCCCTCGTCCCGACCGATAAAGGTGCGGAAGGGGCGAACACAGTAATAGTGTCTGACTGATTATGACGTAACAAAAAAAAAATAGCCAATGAGAGGCCACTATAAATTTTACCATTGGTCAATAACGGCCTCTCATTGGCTAATTGTTTTTTGTTACGTCATAATCAGTCAGACACTATTACTGTGTTCGGAAGGGGCCCGACTGTTAAGGGTCAATTATTGATAGCCTGATATCTAGTTGCCGAATGTGTACGCAGTTTCCTGAGTGTTTCCTCATCCTAGCTCAATATTTACTACTAGCTAAAAAAGCTTCAAACTTCAAAAAAAAAAAAATCAAAATTTAAAAAATTCAAATTTATAATGTATATTGTATAAATCGTTTACACATTCAAATTTTGATTTTTTTAAGGGAAGTTTGAAGATTTGTAGCTAGTAGTAAATATTGAGCGAGGATGAGGAAACACCCAGGAAACTGCGTACACATTCGGCAACTAGATATCAGGCTATCCAATTATTGGTTTTGGTTAAGTTTGGTTAATTATAACTTATTTTTCACCCATTGGCCTTTTCCTGGCAAAGAAAAAGAAAAGTAAACTGTTATTGATAATTGTGATAGTATTTAATCAGGGATCTTAATGGATAAGACAATGGACGATAAATCTATATACAATCAATATGGGGGTATATACAGCCAAAAAATATACAAAATGATACACAAAATTGATTACAAATAGTGGTTGAAACGTTTGAACACTCATTTTAATGAACCAATAAATTAAAATCAAATAAAAGTCCCCAAAATTATTAAGCGAACAAACAAAAAAATTATAATAAAACTTTGGAGACTAGTGTAATAATAAACCCAATGTCCCCTCCCTCCCTGTGGAAACATAAAGACATAAGTTGTATAGGTAATTGTAAAAGTAATAATAATTTTGCTTTGTCAGCTGGAGATAGAAATATATAATATATTGTTGTAAACAGATAGTGTACCTAAATTAAAAATAGGCTACTCGCAGAATATCAAAAAGAGTTTTTATCATAGAAAATGTGCTGTTTATTACACTTGTCCCCAAAGTTTTTGATAACGTTTTCTTATTTGTTGCTTTTGGGGGCTTTAGTAAATTTTGATTTGTTGATTTTATTAGTTGAGTGTTCAAACGTTTCAATCATTATTCTAACCTAAAAAAGGGGTAATTTTGAGTAAACCATTGGGGATGTACATGATTTCATTGGCCATGGACGAACATTTGGAATTATAGAGTAGGTTGGCTACTAAAAACCGGGGGGGGGGGGGGAGCGTCCAACGCACCCCTCCCCCTCTCCGGTGGTTAAAGGGTTAAGTAATCGAAAGTTTGTCAAGTTGAGTGTTTAAACGTTTCAACCACTAATTTTCATCTATGGATGGGGTTATGTTTCATTTTATCAATTTATCGGCTGTGGTCCTATTCCTTTAGATCCATGAGTATATAATTTCATATTTCAATATAGAATTGTTTCAACATGCTTTGAGTCAATATCTCGAATTTCAATAAGTCCCCTCCACTTCTCTCTCACACAGAGATAAAAGAATCAACAACATGAATAATGATGACAACTTCAATATAAGTAAAGAAGTAAGAAGGAAGGCCAAACGTACAATAACTCTTGTAGAGTGTCAGAACCTGATTTAAAGATTCTTCACTTAAAACTTAACTGTTGGGTGGGGGGCGTTTAATTTTTAAATATAAATATGACACATAACTGAGAGTTGGAATTGGAGTTAAATATCTTTAACATGGTGGGCACAGGATGCCAGCAAACCTGGCAGGGTCATCCAGGTAAAGAGCAAAAATATGTTTTTTGACTTACAAAATACTAAAATAACCTCTAGTAGTTAATCCTTATATGAAATATAGGTGTTCAAGTCAATTTCAGGCTTCAGGTATGATCCTGCAGGTTCTGATCCTCCAGGTCTCCAGAAATCTGTAAAAACCTTCTGTGACTGCAATTTTTGACTTAGAAAGTTTAATACACCCTCCATTTAAAGTTAAAAAGAATATTGTACCTTATTGTCCAAAACATAATTATTCAAAAATCAGAGAAATAGGATAATTATGTCATGATAATTTGTTTTCAAAACTGGCAGCAATCTTAGCATCAATGGGCCCTGAGGTGGATTCTTAAAAAAAATTTGCCCCACTAATTGCTTAGTGGGGCAAAATTGTTTTCGTGAAAAATCCTCCAAAATCACATAAAAAATCTACAAAAATTAAATAAAATCTTATGTTAATAACCCTTCTATGATTTTGTTTAATTTTTGTAGATTTAATGTGATTTTGGTTGATTTTTCACTAAAACAATTTTGCCCCACTAAGCGATTAGTGGGGTAATTTTTTTTAAAGAATCCACCTCTGTATTGGTTGGGATAAAAGAGGGCAGAGATAATAGCCTAAATCCATACAAAGACTTAAATCTATAAATAGAATAGTCTAAAACAATCCTAGACCCTACATGAAGGTTCCCTAAATGGAGAACTCAATCAGTTAGTATTTATTGAGATCTTAAGCTTCAGACCAAAAACCTTACTACTTTATATAATAGAATTACTAATAGAAAACCTTGGGAATTTTAATAATTATTTATCCATTTATCCATATCCTGTATTTTAGTGTACATAGAAAAGGGTTAAAATTGATGTATTACAACAAACCTTTTCAAATAAAAAATTGTTTATGTAACAACACAGAGAATAGTGGTCATAGTTAATTTCATGACTGTTAAACGAGATAGATTGTTACTTTACAACTAAGACAAAAAGATATTATTATAAGAATTGGACCGTCCATCCGACTCTAACCATCTTAATGCCTACAAAACAACTCTAAATCTTCCCAGGACCTTTGAGAAGATACACTGTAAAGGATAAGCAAATCCTTCAGTACAGACAGGCAGATATCCTGTTATTTTTATATTAAGATTCATAAGCTTTACTTTTATGGTTTTATGGGGGATTGGGTCATTGTTTGACAGAAACTTTTTGGGAAAGCACCAAATAATGTTTATAAAGATTTACTTTTAGTATGTCTATTTTAGTAAATAGAAAGAGAAATGTCAAATACTTTTATTACAAGACAAGAGAGAAATTTATAATTAGATAGATATACCTAATATATACATCTATACAACACCTACTCTATACAATTCATAATTAGATAGATATACCTACTATATCCATATACAAGGGGATTCGCATCTAGCCTATAGGGGCTTTACCCCAAGAGGTAACTAAAATATACTAAGTGAATAATCTACTTGGTTCGTCGGTTTGTCCGTCATGTTACAAAAGACAAATATATATTGGGGGGTAGGGGGTGTAGAGATGGTACCCTCCCTTAAAATATTGACAAACCTATCCTGTACCTAAGAAAATTCACTGTAGAGAACCATATTGGTTCAGCGGTTGGTTAGATCCCTCGGTATACACACAAACATCCTTATACTATTCTATTTATATTTATGCAAAACTGTTATTGATGCGCCACTTATGAACATACTTATTCTTGTGTTACAATAAAAACAAGACAATACTGTCATTGAAAGCTTATTTATTAGCTAAAGTAATAGTTCCCTCAGCAGTACCTATGTCAGCTTTTATTTTACATCAGGGAGGGAGGAGATATTGCAGTTTAAATTATATTGGTACTCAAAAGTTTGATAACATGTTCTATAATTATTTGGCTTACAGACTTTGTGTCATTTTAGTAGCGAAGCTACTCTATAATTCACTTTGTCCGTCCGTCCATCAGTCCGTAACGCTATGGGGGAAATAAGATTTACTCAGCTCCTATAAAAGATAGAATGCTGAAATTTTTTGACAACATTCCCATTAAGGAGCACAATTGACTATAAAACATCATTGGCGGTTGGACCGCTTTTTAGCAGGTTTTAGGCTGTTTTTAAAATTTTCACATTTCTCTCCATATCTTAAGTGTTTAATAATTAAACTGTTTATGGTCCGATTTTAAAATTTTTCCAGTCATAGATATCAAAATTAAATTCCGTCGTTTAAAGAAAACAACCATATGTTTTACATATTTCCCCATATCTTTGGTGTTTTTAGTCTAATTTTCAAACTTTTTTGGGATATCAGTATCAAAATAATCTTTCCCTTTACTTTTCAAATTATACTTATAAAGTAAAAAGGGTTAATTTTGTTTCTCGTTATTAGGACGTACAGTAGTTTGACACCCATCAGACAACCTGCACGACCTTTGCCTATAAATGGTAATTATTTAAGCAGTACTCAAATCTTTAATGTCGCTCACCTTACAAAGTAGCAGTAGGAACCATTTTGACGTATTTAGCTTTGACGCGGTGTTAAAGGGCGAATATAGGTTTGATATAATATGAGCTTATTTCAAAGGTGCCATTATATAGATTATAAATAACTTAAGGATATTGACATATCTAATTGTATAAGTCTGTTTATAGCTTAAAACCTTTCTAACTCAAGATAATATTATGTAATAAGTGTGGTTCCCTAAGAACCCAATTACCCTAGCATCACACAAGGCTTCGTAGCAAGGTTGAATTAAAAAGCTTTCGTAAAGGATAGTCGTAATAACGTGGAAACTAATTAATCAGGGGTAAATATACCCATCTTCTACCTTAATACAAATTATATAAAGTAAAATATTTAAAAGTTTAAAAAAACATCAAATAATGTAAAAAGTAAAAAAAAAATAATTGATAAAATTTTCTTGGAGGAAGAATGATTTCAAATCCCTGTTTTTTTAAGGTTCGTGTGAGTGTGTGTTAAAATTGCGTACATCAGGGTTTTTATATTTTCCAGAATTAACCAATGATCTTTGTACAGAAAATAAACTTTAAGACGTATTATTTACCCTAGTCAAAACTTTTACGCAAATTATTTCTACGCTTTTAAAAAATTGAATTAAAGAGTATATAATCTAAAATAATAAACATTTAAATTATCTTTTAAGGTGCGTGCCATTGTAATAGTCAATCAAACTTAAGCAAAATAGTCCAAAAAAAAGTCTTGTAAAGGGCTAAAATAAACCGTTTGTCGTCAATCTCATTTATCATATGTTCAATTGAAACAGAAAATTGCAAAATCTACTTAAGGATTTTTTTGAATTTTTAAATTTGGCATAGATATTCTAAAAGTATGAAATGGCACCTTTCATATAAGCTCATATCATATCAAACCTATATTCGCCCTTTAAGCGGATGCTCTACATGTTGAGCCGGTAAAGATAGATAGATTTACAAATATATACAGATAGAAACAAAAATAGAACAAGGATGACAACATCCATAAGTAGCGAAGCACAAAAAATCGTAGATGGGAATACGTACAGGTAGATTTAAAAGGTTTTTACTAAAATCAAGAATAGATTTATTGGATAAAATAAATATGAAACCTTGTTTTATTTTGTATGATGACGATGGTCAAAGTAGGAGGAATGGTGCAAATGGATCCCTTCCCCGCAGGACCAGCGGGAACGACGGGTTTTGGAAGAAATTCGGCGGCAAAGAATCCAGGAGGCCGGAGGAGCAAGCCCAGGAGGAGACCTGCAAAGGAGGACGACCCACGGCGCTTTTTTAGGCAGCAGAGGGGGGTGTTACCAGCCACAGCACCTCTCTCTATAAAAACATATTGGCGAAGGCTCAAGCTGGGCCGCAACTATTTTGGTGTTGAAGATGAGAGAAAGATAGGACAATGGGTGAAAAAATTGCTGCAAACAATTCACCCAAACCCAGGACCGGGGAGGGATAAGACAGAGGAGGGAAGGGCCAACAGAAGAGAAAGGAGAAAAACAAGGAGACAGGAGAAGAAGAAACAACAACAACAACAGAAAAAGGACAAATACAACATCATAACCTGGAATGTCCAAAGAATGTCTCTGGGGACTTTTAACAAACGGAAAGCAGGACAGGTGGCGGAAAAAGCGAGAAAAGAAAATTGGGACTCAGTATTATTAAGTGAAGTTAGAGCGGAGAAAGAATGAGTAGCATGGATTGGGGAAGGCAAAGACGTGACAGCAATAATTTTTTCGGAAAAGGCAGGTGTCCTACTCAGAGGAGAACTACTAGACGGATGGTGTCAAGGAGGTCAAGCCAAGAAAATAAATAAGAGACATGTATCTGTGAAAACAAGAGGTCTATCTTTGACAGCTACATACCTACCTGTATACATTGGAAACAACGAGGACGAGATTGAGGTGGAAATGGACATACTCACAGAACACAAAGAATGGGCAGGAAGGGATATATTTATCGGAGGCGGAGATTTCAACGCACATGTCGGAGGAGGAGAAGAAATGGACGGAGTCAAAGGAAAATTTGGATTATGAGAGTCAAACAACAGAGGACGAGATTTAATAAGATGGTGTGAGGAAAACAGCCTTGCATATGTAAACAGTTTTTACAATCACAAGAATAGAGGAACGTGGTTTAATAGAATGATAGGAAGGTGGTACGAACTGGACGGTTTTGTGATGAAATGCGAAGAGAGACACAGATATGCGAGAAAGGTCAACAATACAATAGGAGAAATGACACTGTCGGACCACAAGCCTAAGAAACTTGTGATACAGATTAAGAAATGGCATTGGCCAACAGTCAAGAGGAAAAGAATACCAGAAATATCTACAACTGAAAAAATTTTGAAAATCGGACTGTAAACACTAAAGATATGGAGAAAAATGTTAAAAATATAAAAAAAACAGCCTAAAACCTGCTGAAAAGGCAGTCTGGCAGTCATGGTTGGTATCTTTAAAAGACGGGAAATTTAATTTTGATATCTATAACTGAAAAAATTTTGAAAATCGGACCATACACTGAAGATATGGAGAAAAATGTGAAAAATATAAAAATAGCCTAAAACCTGCTAAAAAGGCAGTCTGGCCTTCATGATTGTTTCTTTAAACGACAGGAAATTTAATTTTGATATATGTAACTGAAAAAATTTGGAAAATCGGACCATAAACACTGAAGATATGGAGAAAAATGTGAAAAATATAAAAATAGCCTAAAACCTGCTAAAAATCGGTCCGGCCGCAAATGATGTTTTATAGTCAATTGTGCTCCTTAATAATGGGAATGTTGTCAAAAAATTTCAGCATTCTATCTTTTATAGGAGCTGAGTAAATCCCATTTCCCCCATAGCGTTACGGACTGACTGACGGACGGACAAAGTGAATTATAGAGTAGCTTCGCTACTAAAGAGTGAGATTGATAGATAGATATAAATGAAAATCGCCAGTCAAGATTAATGTAATTAATGAATGTGTGTACAACATGGTTCAAAGGATAATTATAAAGATTTAAACATTTTTTTTAAATAGCGAAGCTACTTAATAATTTACTCAGTCTGTCTGCAAGTCCGTAACGCTAAGAATGTAAAAAAAATTTCATGATTTTTGTTCAAAAAGTATATTTATGACTAGGGCGGGCCGTTCATATCGGAATTAGACAAAGAGGGAATATGCAAATGATAAAATTAACCTAAATACAATTTCTGACCAAAAAAAGATATTTTCTCAGGATAGGAACGAGATTTTTTGAAATGATCAAAATTTCCTGATTCTACTCCTTAATGCCTTTCCTGGGAGCACCATGAAGCCATAGTTCTGATTCAATAAATCGAAAACCCTATTTATGACTACTGAAGATCTGCTCTACAATTCAATTTGTCCATTTGTACATATTCTACGCATTGCTTATTATGGATGTGTTTATACTTTTATACTTGAGCTTTAAGCTTATGATTCCCTGACGATTAGGAATAATGTCTAAAGCCTATCATTATACTAAAGTAACAGGATGTCAGTCTGTTTGTCTGTGTTTTTGTATCGAAGGATCTCGCTAACCGCTGAACTGATCGGGTTCTCCTTAACAGGGTAGCTTTTCATAGGTCCTGGGAAGGTTTATAACTATTTTGGGGGAGGGTACCACCACCCTCAAAAGAGAAATCGCCCCTAGACGTATAGGAATAATATTTAAAGCTTATAGAATTATATTGAAGACTTATAAACTGTGCATCCTTTTTTTTTTTTACAAATCTTGATTATTCAGTGTCCGATTTTTTCAACCAATAATAACTTCATTGACATAAAAAACGTTTCAGAGCTCTTAAGAGACTTATAGTTAGAATCACATGAGATAACTATTCCTGTATTCCTATAATGAAATAATAATTTAATCATTGATCTTTCAAAAACATATTTCTTTTTACATTAATCCTTCATTATAACTCTTGTTTTTACATATCTATCTATCTATCTATCTATTTATCTATCTATTTATCTATCTATCTATCTATCTATCTATCTATCTATCTATCTATCTATCTATCTATCTATCTATCTATCTATCTATCTATCTATCTATCTATCTATCTATCTATCTATCTATCTATCTATCTATCTATCTATCTATCTATCTATCTATCTATCTATCTATATATCTATCTATTTATCTATCTATCTATCTATCTATCTATCTATCTATCTATCTATCTATCTATCTATCTATCTATCTATCTATCTATCTATCTATCTATCTATCTATCTATCTACCTATCTATCTATCTATCTATCTATCTATCTATCTATCTATCTATCTATCTATCTATCTATTTATCTATCTATCTATCTATCTATCTATCTATCTATCTATCTATCTATCTATCTATCTATCTATCTATCTATCTATCTATCTATCTATCTATCTATCTATCTACCTATCTATCTATCTATCTATCTATCAATCTATCAATCTATCAATCTATCTATCTATCTATCTATCTATCTATCTATCTATCTATCTATCTATCTATCTATCTATCTATATATCTATATATCTATCTATCTATCTATCTATCTATCTATCTATCTATCTATCTATCTATCTATTTATCTATCTATCTATCTATCTATATATCTATCTATCTATCTATCTATCTATCTATCTATCTATCTATCTATCTATCTATTGCAATTAGTTAATTTAATGTAATTGTTAATTACCACTAAAAGGTAAGGAATCCTTTTTACTTAACAAGAAGAAATAGCAATAAGAACTATTACTTACATTGAATAACGTATTCAAAGGGAGTTGGATTATACAATTTAAATAAATATACTACTCTGTACTAAATAAATCAAGATTTTTTTTCCTAGTATGACTTAAAAACTGATTAATGATTAATACCCGCTTGATTTTAACTGGCTCTTAGTCATACTGAAAAATCATATACAACATCATATTACAGTAAAATCCATGAATAGTACAACTAATTTGAATCTTATAACTTTTCATTTGAATATCCGCGGAAAGCTGTCTAAAATACGATTTTATAAATAATTATTATAGTATTGTTCAAATCAAATTGAGTTTCATCATTATAGCCAGCTGTAAGTATCACTTTATTAGAGGAAATGCAAATCTGGTGCAACATCCGCGTAATTATATATAGATTAAATAAAACTGTTAATTACGCCCTTACTAATTTTTGTTTATGTAATTTATTTGTATTTCGTTATTGCAATCTTTCTTTTTATACATTCATTGACCTAATATAGATAGATAGATAAGTTGTTGGTTAAATGTATCGTCATATTAAAGTAACATGACGCCTTTTTGCATGTTTGAAGTCAATACAAATAGATGGATAGATAGTTGGTTAACATATCATTATCCTTATAATAAAGTAACAGGATGTTTGTGTGTTTGTATGTTTGTACCGAAGGATCTCGCTAACCGCTGAACCGATCGGGTTCTCCTTAACAGGGTAGCTTTTCCCGGGAAGGTTTATAACCATTTTCTTGGGGGGTGAGACACCCCCAACCCCCCAAAACTTGAAAAATCCCCCCACCCCCTAAAAAAAAATATTTTAATTTTTTTAACTAAAATTAAAAATGAGGGGGGAGGGCACCCCACCCCCCAAAAAAAAAATTTTTTTCGCCCCCCCAAAATTATTTTTTTTACTTTTTCTTTTAGAATCTAAAATAAGAAATTGAATTATTAAATTCGACTCTCTCCTCCTCAATTGCCCCTAGAGGCCTCTAGGGGCGTAGCCGCTAGTATACATAAAAGTAACAAGATATCTGTCTGTATGTTTGTATCGAAGTATCATGCTTCCTGATGAGCTAATATGGTTCTCTTTTATAGTAAGGCTTATTTTAGGTCCAGAAAAAAAGTTATAACTATTTTGAAGAAGTTTTATAGTTTTATTATTTATACTACGCAACTGATTAGGAATTATCACTATATATTTTGTAACCCTTTTTTGTGGTAGATTGATGGTCTTTTAGTCAGAGATCAGATGTAAAGGGATAGGATAATGAAAGATAAATAAATATACCTCAAATAATCATTACCCTAACGTAGATTGGAATGATTTTGGTCACAGATATTTTTGTATAATCGTGATTCAATTCAATCTGTACAAAAAAAAAATAATTTAACACATGGCAAGTAAAGAGTGTAAAAAATGAATCGCTCACAATCCAAGTACTCGAAATCTAGATGGGCCTTTGGAACTTTCTGTACACACCTTAACCAGGTATCTAACCTACCCAATTTGGCAAAAAAGATAGAACCATCAAACATCGAGAACTGTTCTTTTTTAAGTTCTCGAGTTTTAGTATTTATTGGCAGGGGATAAACTGATAAATGGCAAAATAATACAAAATAAGAAAGCGGCTAAAAAATCAGCCATGTATATTGAAAATGGTTAAAAATAATCCATAGTAAAGTGTAATCGGATCGACTCTAGTTGAAGGGAAGCTTCGTGTGTGTCGGAGTAAGTTAATTTCTCCTTCATTATCCTTGTAAAATATAGTATGAGGATGGGATACACCACGAGATATCATTTTATTTGCTTTGATTGCACGACCTTTGAATGGAAGTACTAACTGTGCATGTCCTGATTTGGGCCAAGGCATTCACCTTACTATAACTATACAACATGTCAAGCAACTAACATAGCAGCAGTACGAACCATTTTTAACGTCTTTGGTTATGAGGCGGGCCGATATTTGATATTTGAACCTATATAACTGGATGCTCTATCTATGTATCGCTGTGTTTAGTGAAAGGAAACACTTTTATCTTGTGGACCTTACTTCATTTATCATGGCATTAATAACAGGGCTCTAAAGGGATAATACAATGGTCGATAAATTAGTGTACAACCCCAATGGAAATTACCCCTTCTGTATATTACAGTTATAGTGGCGGAAACGTTTGGACACGTTTGGAACCGTTTCTAATCCAGCAGAAATTAATCGGTTTTAAAGGCATACTGGAAAATGAAGTTAGTTAGATAATAGTATTTTATTAATATTTCTTAACGAAATATAGCGTCGTAGGGAGAATATTAATTTAAATAAAATTAAATTCAACTAAAAGGGTGCCTGGATATACCCTTCTAATAACAAGTCATCATAATATTATTGTATGATCAGGTTAACCATATTTCCGCTTAATATTTAATTTTCTAAAAAAGACATTGAATTATAAACAAAAAAAATATTTTATTAAATAGATTCTTTAAATATGTTATTGTTTTTTTTTATATTTAAAAGTATGATGTAAATAATTATAAGGATTTTAGAAAGAACGATAATACATTGATGTAGAGTAATCATACATATATCTTTTTCCGTTTTAAGATTTTACTCCTTTCTATATCTAATGTCTATTGTAAAGGTGATGAAGAATGAAGTGTTAATATGTTTTCCCAATAGAGACTGTACAAATAGAGGTTTATACTTCCTAATAGAGATAGCACAATTCATACTTCCCAACAGAAATAGTATTAATAGAGGTTTCATACTTCCCAAAACAGAGATGGTACAAATAGAAGGTTCATACTTCCCAATAGAGATAGCACAATTAGAGGTTTCATACTTCCCAACAGAGATAGTTTAAATAGAGGTTTCATACTTCTTAAAATAGAGATGGTACAAATAGAAGGTTCATACTTCCCAATAGAGATAGCACAATTAGAGGTTTCATACTTCCCAACAGAGATAGTTTGAATATAGGTTTCATACTTCTTAAAATAGAGATGGTACAAATAGAGCTTTATACTCCCTTATAGAGTTAATATTTGTGTATTTTTTTCAATAAATTTATTATTACTTGGATCATACACCAACTCATCATGTACTCTAAAAAAAGTGGAACCTGTTGCTGGCTAAAACAACGATACCCCCAATGCAACCCCTCCCCATATCCTCCCCTCATTCTGGGTGAACGAACTGACCAAAAGTTATCAAACTAAATTGACGGCGAAATTTTGCCAAGTCATAGTATCCATGTTTATTTTATATCCAATTTTTTTTTCTACCACCTCTATTGGATGAAAGATAATGTACCCTGTACAATATAATCTGTTTATGTACAGCTTTTTAGATTAGCCAATGGACATTTTATTACATGGATCTAAAATCAGATTTTCATGTTCTCTAATGAAGTGAAACATGAGGTGGGCTAAAATAAAGATTTACTCGCATTACCTTATCCCATCCCTTCCTACAGGATGAACAAACACAAGTTTACCCCTTCTGTAGATTACAATTAGTGGTTGAACGTTGGTACACACAACTTAATGAACTTACCAATAAAAAAATTCTATAAAAGTCCCCAAACATGTTAATTCAACGAATAACCTAGTGGGGACTGGTGCAAAATACAGTTTATTTAGACTGACGGACGTGCACTACAAGTTATACAATAGCTTTGCTACACAAGAAACACAACAATTTAACAACTTTATTTAATAAACATGATTTTAAAATTTGATATAAAGAACTTTTATAATATAATTACTACTATATATACACATTTAGTTAAAAAATCTATATTAAATTTGTAAATTTAAAATGGAAATCAAGTACTCTGACTCGCTGAGCTTTTAAATAAAGCACTGAATAAAAAATAAGGATGACAACATTCATAAGTAGCGAATCATATAATGTACAAACGGACAGTTTGATTTACATGGCAGATTTTCAGTGGTCATAACAAAGAAAACAAACAGAGAGAAATGATAAAACTTAAGAAAATTACGAAACCTTTAATAATATGATTTAAGTTTTTTGAAGAATGACCAACATATTGACGGAAAAAAGAAGGTATAGACTTAAAGCAATCATCAATGAAAATTTCAGCTGTCTATACTGTATCTGAAATAGCAGCCTAGAAAATTTATTTTCCCCATAGCGTTACGGACTGACGGACGGACAGATAAATGTAATAATAGAGTGGCTTCGCTACTAAAGAGGGTCAATTTTAAAAATGTTTTTTTCTTTCTAAATCATAATAAATTACATTTTTAATGTACTTACAGAATTCCTTCGCTTTCAATAGTGTGCCTCATTGTTCTTTTAATTACTATTTAAAAAATACTTGAAGATTAAAAAGGTATACATTGAAATGTAGAAAAGTTTAGCTTTTAAATCCTTATATAACAAATTATTTTCATTTAAATCAAAAATAAAAGAGAAAAAAAATTCTTTCAATAGCTATTTACAGAACGAACAAAAGAATATATAATTTGTTTGATATAAATAAACTATTTTTTTTGAATATCAAAAAGTTTAATCTGCAGCGTAGCTGATTTACATATATGTCAGATGTCGGTTTGTAGACTACATTTGGTTGTTTTGTAATGCAAGTTATAATGGTACCCAAAGTTTTATAATGACATTCCTAATTTGTTCCTGAAAAAAATGGGTACTTTTAATATATCTTGAATTAAACCAGCATTAGCAGTGTCAAAAATTTTCAACTAATAATTTAACCTTATAGAAGGGGTATTTTTTTTATCGTTATTGTGTGTTTTGATTGATTCATACATTTACAGAATCATACAGTGTCTGCTTCGTCTCTAGCCTTTTGGAAGGGCTTGTAAGGTCAAGAAAGTAGCTTAAAACCACCGCAAGATCATCATGAAGCTTTCCGAAGATAACAACCTATTCGGACCAGTAATTGTCGAGATCCTAAACTTCAGACAAAAAACCTTACTACTTTACATTAAATTCGCTTCTGTTGTACATAATCCTCCTAGTTAATATCAAAGAAAGATCTATGGAAGATAAACAAATCTTCCCCCAAAATTAAAAACTATACAATGGTTTAATATATTAGAAATTGTTTATTCCAGCATGCCTTCGAAACCGATTAATATCTGCCAGATTAGAACCAGATCTCTGCCATACTGAAAAATCAAGTATAGCATCATATTACATACAATTTACCATGAATATCAAAATAAAAATCATAATATTGATGGCAGTTTTAAAGAATAATTTTCATTTTAATATCCGCGAAAAAGCTGTCTATAATACGATGCAATAAATAACTATTATATATCCGCTGGCAATTTAAAAAGTCGAAACTATGGACAACTGCTGCTCTGTCAGGCTGTTGTCTTGATTTTGGTGTTGTTGTTGTATAAACTGGGGGGAGTGCGGAGGTTGGGGGGCGGGGAATTGTTGCAACTGCGGTGAGCCAAGCTTGTTCTAAAATTAATAGATAGATAGATTGATGGATGGATTGATGGTTAGATTAATGGATAAATTGATGGATAGATTGATGGATAGATTAATGTATAGATTGATGGATAGATTAATGGATAGATTGATAGATAGATTGTTGGATAGCTATATTGATAGAATGATGGATGTATGGATGAATATATAGATAGATTGATAGATGATAGATGAATAGATAGGTAGATAGATTGATAAATAGAGATATTAATTGAAATATTATTGTATTGATAGATTGATAATTAGATAGATATATAGATAAGTCTATATAGATGGATTGATAAGTATATCTATGAATCTGTTCATCTTTTTATATACCAATCTATCTAGTAAACTATCTATCCATATATGACGAAGCCCAATCTGTACCCCTTTTGCACCACTTTTGATTCCTGTGACGTCATATAATTGAGGAATATATGACCAGAAGTGGGAAAGAAAACCCATAAAAAAGAGAAGAAGTATCCCTCATTTTTATTACGTCACAGAAATCTGGTACATATTTGGCTTTGTCTCCATATATCTATCTATTTATGTTTTTATTGCTACTTATCTTTCTCTCTATTTATAATTATTACCTGAAAACATGATTCCATACTTTTGTAATGATTCAACCTTATTTATTTCCATAATTAATTCATTTTGTGGCGATTCTACTTCGACTGAAAATGGACCAAAAACAAATTTTTGGGATCTACATTAAATTATGTTTTGCCTTATTCCTTGCGATTTTGGGGGCAGCTACAAAAAAAACGTTATCCCCAAACAGTCAAATATTTTGAATTAAAGATAAGCTTCACTATTAAAACAAGGATGACAACATCCATAGGAAGGAAACAGAAAAAAAGAGACAAGTTTGTCTATTAACAGTGGGGATGTACATCAATTTTTCGGCCATTGTCTTATCCCTTTAGATCACTGTGTAGCATTATTGACTGACCAATGAACCAATGGAAAAATATACTGGATACACTTTGGTATATCTTTCAAAAAGAATTACAACTATCTATCTAGAATAGACGCCAAGAAAATCACATTTCTCCCATATTGTTACGGACTAAATGAAGAACGGACAGGCGAACAGACAAAGTAAATTATAGAGTAGTGTCGCTACTAGAAAAAGTAAAATGTGATGTCATACTTCCTACCACATATAATATTCAACTTTTCTTGAATATTTTCACTAAACTTATACTTTAATATCATAATGGACTAAGGGTCCAGTTTCTAGGGCTATAATTTTACAATGTTACAGTAGGATATGTGTCTAAAATAGCATAAAACTAAGCTGTGATACTGTTATTTTTAGGACTTTAGAAGTAATTCTCTCGCTATTGTGCATATACCGTGTAAGATGGAGAAAGATAGGCAAGAGGTTGTGGCTTGTAGATAGCAAGACATTAAAAGATAGCGAGATATCAAAAGATAACAAGATATTAAAAGATAGCAATATAATTAAAAATAGCAAGATATCAAAAGATAACAAGATAGCAAAAAGATAGCAACATATCTAAAAATATCAAGATATCAAAAGATAGTAAGGTAAACAAATAGAAAAATAACAAAAGATAATTAATAGGGTGGGTCGATTTTGGAATTTCACATTAGTACACATTGGCAAGGTTTACTTGGCCAATATAAAACTCTATGAAACGTGAAAGTAGTTTTTTAATCTGAAAACAACGTGTGCAAGGGGGGTGTAAAATGTGCCCACCCCTTACAAAACCAAAAGTTGAAATACCAAATACAGGCATGTTGCATATCAAAATGACCGCATTAAAATGCTGATTACAAATCTAAAAAAAATATTTTTTTTTTACAAATTTTGCTCCTAGTTCGAATAAGATCATATTAACAGCTAATTTAGTCAAAACTGTTTATTTTGGAAGGTTTTGAAAATCATTTCAGACTGAATCAATTATTTTTCTAAACGATTTTCAGATTCGTAATCAGCATTTCAATGCGGTCATTTTGATATGTAACATGCCTGTGTTTGAAGAATTTCAATTTTAAGTTTTTATAAGGGGGCGGGCATATTTTATACATTTTTATAATGACGGCAACCTTACTGGAAATAAATACTAAAATAATATGCTATAAAACCGCCACACTGGAATGAGAGGACAAAAATTGTGGTGAATATTTCATCAAATTTTGACCATATAAACAGATTATAAGTAACGGGATGTGCGTCTGTCTTTGTTAAAATAACAAAACCAGTGTTCTCAAGGGATAAGACAATGGCCGACAAATTGATGCACATACCCATTTCATACAAAAATTGCCCCATTAGTGGATCACAATTAGCGGTTGAAACGTTAGAACACATAACTTAATGAACCAAACAATCAAATTTAATAATAGTCTCCAAAGTTGTTAAGCCAAAGATTAAGAAAATGTTATCATAAAACTTTGGGGCCTAGTGTAATAAACCTCCCAATGTCCCCTCCCTCCCTGGAATTTACAAAAGAATAAATCATTACAATTAATAGTATATACAAAGGTTATGCAATTAAAAGGTTGATTTTAACCAATTTCAAGTTTAAATCAACACAAAATTGATTAATAACAATAGCTGCAAATTTGTTTTGTTTTATTAATTATGAAAATAAATGCCTGTGTGGTGAGTTTGAGAGAAGGGGATATAGTTTACTTGTATCTGTAATTATATTTAGCACCTATCTATCTATCTATTTGAGAGAAGGGGATATGGTTTACTTGTATCTGTAATTATATTTAGCACCTATTTATCTATTTGAGAGAAGAGGATATAGTTTACTTGTATCTGTAATTATATTTAGCACCTATCTATCTATTTGAGAGAAGGGGATATAGTTTACTTGTATCTGTAATTATATTTAGCACCTATCTATCTATCTATCTATTTGAGAGAAGAGGATATAGTTTACTTGTATCTGTAATTATATTTAGCACCTATCTATCTATCTATTTGAGAGAAGGGGATATGGTTTACTTGTATCTGTAATTATATTTAGCACCTATTTATCTATTTGAGAGAAGAGGATATAGTTTACTTGTATCTGTAATTATATTTAGCACCTATCTATCTATCTATTTGAGAGAAGAGGGTATAGTTTACTTGTATCTGTAATTATATTAAGCACCTATTTATCTATTTGAGAGAAGGGGATATAGTTTACTTGTATCTGCAATTATATTTAGCACCTATCTATCTATCTATTTGAGAGAAGGGGATATAGTTTACTTGTATCTGTAATTATATTTAGCACCTATCTATCTATCTATTTGAGAGAAGGGGATATAGTTTACTTGTATCTGTAATTATATTTAGCACCTATTTATCTATCTATTTGAGAGAAGGGGATATAGTTTACTTGTATCTGTAATTATATTTAGCACCTATCTATCTATCTATTTGAGAGAAGGGGATATAGTTTACTTGTATCTGTAATTATATTTAGCACCTATCTATCTATCTATCTATTTGAGAGAAGGGGATATAGTTTACTTGTATCTGTAATTATATTTAGCACCTATCTATCTATCTATTTGAGAGAAGGGGATATAGTTTACTTGTATCTGCAATTATATTTAGCACCTATCTATCTATCTATTTGAGAGAAGGGGATATAGTTTACTTGTATCTGTAATTATATTTAGCACCTATCTATCTATCTATCTATCTATTTGAGAGAAGAGGATATAGTTAACTTGTATCTGTAATTATATTTAGCACCTATCTATCTATCTATTTGAGAGAAGGGGATATGGTTTACTTGTATCTGTAATTATATTTAGCACCTATCTATCTATCTATTTGAGAGAAGAGGATATAGTTTACTTGTATCTGTAATTATATTTAGCACCTATCTATCTATCTATTTGAGAGAAGAGGATATAGTTTACTTGTATCTGTAATTATATTTAGCACCTATTTATCTATTTGAGAGAAGAGGATATAGTTTACTTGTATCTGTAATTATATTTAGCACCTATCTATCTATTTGAGAGAAGGGGATATAGTTTACTTGTATCTGTAATTATATTTAGCACCTATCTATCTATTTGAGAGAAGAGGATATAGTTTACTTGTATCTGTAATTATATTTAGCACCTATCTATCTATCTATTTGAGAGAAGAGGATATAGTTTACTTGTATCTGTAATTATATTTAGCACCTATCTATCTATCTATCTATTTGAGAGAAGGGGATATAGTTTACTTGTATCTGTAATTATATTTAGCACCTATCTATCTATCTATTTGAGAGAAGGGGATATAGTTTACTTGTATCTGTAATTATATTTAGCACCTATCTATCTATCTATTTGAGAGAAGGGGATATAGTTTACTTGTATCTGCAATTATATTTAGCACCTATCTATCTATCTATTTGAGAGAAGGGGATATAGTTTACTTGTATCTGTAATTATATTTAGCACCTATCTATCTATCTATTTGAGAGAAGAGGGTATAGTTTACTTGTATCTGTAATTATATTTAGCACCTATCTATCTATCTATCTATTTGAGAGAAGGGGATATAGTTTACTTGTATCTGTAATTATATTTAGCACCTATCTATCTATCTATTTGAGAGAAGGGGATATAGTTTACTTGTATCTGCAATTATATTTAGCACCTATCTATCTATCTATTTGAGAGAAGAGGGTATAGTTTACTTGTATCTGTAATTATATTTAGCACCTATCTATCTATCTATTTGAGAGAAGGGGATATAGTTTAATTGTATCTGTAATTATATTTAGCACCTATCTATCTATCTATTTGAGAGAAGGGGATATAGTTTACTTGTATCTGTAATTATATTTAGCACCTATCTATCTATCTATTTGAGAGAAGGGGATATAGTTTACTTGTATCTGTAATTATATTTAGCACCTATTTATCTATCTATTTGAGAGAAGGGGATATAGTTTACTTGTATCTGTAATTATATTTAGCACCTATCTATCTATCTATTTGAGAGAAGGGGATATAGTTTACTTGTATCTGTAATTATATTTAGCACCTATCTATCTATCTATCTATTTGAGAGAAGGGGATATAGTTTACTTGTATCTGTAATTATATTTAGCACCTATCTATCTATCTATTTGAGAGAAGGGGATATAGTTTACTTGTATCTGCAATTATATTTAGCACCTATCTATCTATCTATTTGAGAGAAGGGGATATAGTTTACTTGTATCTGTAATTATATTTAGCACCTATCTATCTATCTATCTATCTATTTGAGAGAAGAGGATATAGTTAACTTGTATCTGTAATTATATTTAGCACCTATCTATCTATCTATTTGAGAGAAGGGGATATGGTTTACTTGTATCTGTAATTATATTTAGCACCTATCTATCTATCTATTTGAGAGAAGAGGATATAGTTTACTTGTATCTGTAATTATATTTAGCACCTATCTATCTATCTATTTGAGAGAAGAGGATATAGTTTACTTGTATCTGTAATTATATTTAGCACCTATTTATCTATTTGAGAGAAGAGGATATAGTTTACTTGTATCTGTAATTATATTTAGCACCTATCTATCTATTTGAGAGAAGGGGATATAGTTTACTTGTATCTGTAATTATATTTAGCACCTATCTATCTATTTGAGAGAAGAGGATATAGTTTACTTGTATCTGTAATTATATTTAGCACCTATCTATCTATCTATTTGAGAGAAGAGGATATAGTTTACTTGTATCTGTAATTATATTTAGCACCTATCTATCTATCTATCTATTTGAGAGAAGGGGATATAGTTTACTTGTATCTGTAATTATATTTAGCACCTATCTATCTATCTATTTGAGAGAAGGGGATATAGTTTACTTGTATCTGTAATTATATTTAGCACCTATCTATCTATCTATTTGAGAGAAGGGGATATAGTTTACTTGTATCTGCAATTATATTTAGCACCTATCTATCTATCTATTTGAGAGAAGGGGATATAGTTTACTTGTATCTGTAATTATATTTAGCACCTATCTATCTATCTATTTGAGAGAAGAGGGTATAGTTTACTTGTATCTGTAATTATATTTAGCACCTATCTATCTATCTATCTATTTGAGAGAAGGGGATATAGTTTACTTGTATCTGTAATTATATTTAGCACCTATCTATCTATCTATTTGAGAGAAGGGGATATAGTTTACTTGTATCTGCAATTATATTTAGCACCTATCTATCTATCTATTTGAGAGAAGAGGGTATAGTTTACTTGTATCTGTAATTATATTTAGCACCTATCTATCTATCTATTTGAGAGAAGGGGATATAGTTTAATTGTATCTGTAATTATATTTAGCACCTATCTATCTATCTATTTGAGAGAAGGGGATATAGTTTACTTGTATCTGTAATTATATTTAGCACCTATCTATCTATCTATTTGAGAGAAGGGGATATAGTTTACTTGTATCTGCAATTATATTTAGCACCTATCTATCTATCTATTTGAGAGAAGGGGATATAGTTTACTTGTATCTGTAATTATATTTAGCACCTATCTATCTATCTATTTGAGAGAAGGGGATATAGTTTACTTGTATCTGTAATTATATTTAGCACCTATCTATCTATCTATTTGATAGAAGGGGATATAGTTTACTTGTATCTGTAATTATATTTAGCACCTATCTATCTATCTATTTGAGAGAAGAGGATATAGTTTACTTGTATCTGTAATTGTTTTTAGCACCTATTTATGTTTTTATTGGGGCGAAGATTGAATTATCTCCTATATATAGATTATAGATCTATCTATCTGTTGTGTGTCTTTTAATATGTTCAGTATACCTTTCAAACTGTTTATATGTCTATCAGTTCACCTGTTATTGATATAGAAGCTACTCTATAAATCATTTTGGCTGTCCGCAATTATGTCCGTAACGCTATGTGGGAAATGGAATTTACTTATGTACTATTAAAGATAGACAGCTGATATTTCTTAATTTAATATTATGGGGCGGGGGGGGGGGGAGTTCTTCTATTCTCCATCGCCCACTTGAAAACACCCTTAAAAATTTGTTTTTCAAAGCTATAGTTAACTTAACCCCCCCACCCCTCCACTAAACATTCTCTAGAAGCCTCTAGGGGCGTACTAGCTAGTCCTATAATATAAAGAAGTAACATTTTTCTGTCTGAAGCTGCAAATCTCGGAAATGGCTTGTGTGATTAGTTTAGGTTTTTCTGTGAACCTTTATTAATGCCTTTGGATGGTTTTATGCTATTATTTTACTCCTTAACTAGTAATTATTAAAGTGCTAAATGCCTAGTTCGTCTGTGATTGCTCTGTTGATTCTAGAGCCCCCGTTCATCACGTGATTTGTGTCGCTACCCCTTCGACCATCATCTGATAGTAGCAAAGACAATAATATCATTTGAAATATAGAAGATTAGGTACTTAACCCTGTTACAGGAAGGGGGCTGAAAATTCTTATTACAGGCGGGGGGGGGGGGGGGAGGGGGGGAGGAGCAATGGATATAGAATATACTTGGATATTGTGCAAAAGAAAAATTGGCGTCAATTTAGGTTGCTAACATGGATATCATTTTTTGGTCAGGTCGTTCATCCTGTAGGAGAGGAGGGGTTGAGGTAAAGTGGGGTATCGTTTTTTATCCAACCGCAAGTTTGACTATTTGACAAATTGATCAAATTTTAAGTAAATTTGAATACATCACTTTTTTATTGCAATGTTAATAATAGTGGTTTTTATATCAACAAATAAGAGAAAGTGTTTATAGAAATTTTAATATATGAGAAATTTACAGTCCAATGTCCCCTCCCGCTTCAAGGTTGAAATAACTTAGTTGAGGGGGTAGTGATTTAGATCTACCCCCCCCCCCCCATTGCCAAACAGGTTAAAAATGATATTTTATATTCCTATCAGATGTTCTTGACTGCCAACCCCCACTCCCACCCCCATCCCGTGATCTCTGTCCTCCCCCGACAATCCAATCCCGCCGTTCGCGCCATTTCCCCCGCCGCCGCCATCTTGAATCAGCTGTTCGTGCACATTTATGTGGTTGGCATCTTCATATAGTCCTGAAACAAATTAAATCAGTTGTGGATTCCGATAAAGTGGGTCTCGCAGCTAGCTAAAATAGTTATGGACCCAATCCACCCCTCTTTTCTACATCCCCTCCCATCGTATTAACGAACTGACCAATATATGAGGTCCATATTAGCAAGCTAAATTGACGACAAGTTTTCCCCAGTCAATATATCCGCGTATATCCTATATCCATCAGGTTTGGGGACGGGTTGTCATTTAAACGTGGTTTAATGATAGAATGCTTTAAAGTTTCACTTTTTATTATCATTTTAATACAATACACAATTTGAAAGGCTATAATATGCACAGTATACACGTGACCTAGCTTAAACACACATATAAACAAGGATGACAACATCCATAATAGCGAAGGACAAACGAACATGAAACTTGTAGAGTGTTAGAACTGAATAAGCAGAGTTTTAGCAAAATTGTAAGTAAATTTCTTTCCAAACTGCTAAAAAACAGGATACTGTTTAAAGACATACATGAAAGTTGAAGTTCTTATGGATAAAAAACCTACCCATACGAACGGACGGACCGGCCCTATTTATAGAAAAGCTTCGCTTACAAAAATTAAATACTTACTCAAATTAGTTTGTGTTGATGCGTGAAGTAAAAACACTTTTTGATAAGTTCTGTACACAACAATACAAAGTTTATTTTTTTTAGCAGCGGAACGTAGCTAATCTATGATTATGCTTTCCAATGTCTGTACGTCCAAAAGTACAATGCTAACACAATAGCTTTAGCTTATAGTTGAAATATATTTCCTGTATGGCTTTAAAACCGATTAATATCCGCTTGATTTGAACCGGTTCTCAACCTTACGGAAAAATCATTTATAGTATCATATTACAGACAGTTTTCGACGAATATTAAAATAAAGGTCATATAACTATACCAATTTTTAAAAGCGAAGCTTTTCTATAATTAGGGTCGGTCCGTCCGTCCGTACGTCCGTCCGTCACGGATAGCTTTTTTTGTTAATTTAGACATGTTAGAATTGTCCTATCGATTTCAAATTTTGCATGGTGATTCATTTAGTAGTTAGGTACGATTTAGAAAGCGTAGCAACTCTATAATCATTACCAAAATGTCCGTACGTCCATTTTAAACATGTTGATTTTTTTTACTTTTTTAAATAGCTTTTTTCGTTAATTTAGGCATGTTAGAATTGTCCTATCGATTTCAAATTTTGCATGGTGATTCATTTAGTAGTTAGGTACGATTTAGAAAGCGTAGCAACTCTAAAATCATTACCAGAATGTCTGTACGTCCATTTTAAACATGTTAATTTTTTTACATTTTTAACAACAAATTTGTATTTGCCCTAATTATCCGATTGGTCTGATTTTTGGTATACTGATTCCTGGGACAAAAAAGTACAATATTATAAGCGAAGCAACTCTATAATCAAGTTTTAAAAATGTAAGTATGTCCATAATCATTATCCTGTATCAAGCAGTTTTTTAACAAATTTACTTACAATTTTGCTTTGACTCTTATACATTCGCATTCTGATTATTCAGTTCTGACATTATACAAATGTTAATGTCCGTTTGTCGTACCGTTTCAGAGCTTCGCTTTTATGGATGTTGTCATCCTTGTTTTTTTTTCATTTTAATAACTGCGGAAAGTTGTCTAAAATACGATGCGATAACTTTCTAACTTATCTAACTTTCATCTATCAAATTAATAAAGATTTTTATGTCAATAAGTGGCTAATAGGAAGGTTTCAGGCTATTTTATTTAAAGATTTTAGTATTAGGATTGTTTTAGGCTATTTTCGGTCCATTCCTAACCCCAAAGCCCCTAGATGATATGATTGTAGGCGCTGCTTCTAAATTAAATAGTAAGGTGTTTTTTTGTAAGTTGACACATTCAAACCGAGATTTTCTATTTTAGGTATTAGGATGATTTTAGGCCTATGTTTAAGGTTATTTTCTACCCCTTCTTCAATCTTAATAAAACGTATGATATAAGCTATTTTTACCAAAAAAAGGTTGAAGTAGACATATTTTTTTCTGAATAAGACGTAAACAAGGAAGAAAACATCCATAAAAGCAAGGTTCTACACTTATTGTCAAAACTAAATAAAATATTCAAAATGTTTTGAAATGGACATTCTGGTAATGATTACAGAATTTTAGATTGTATCTAACTGTTACAGAAAAAACATTTTAAAAATAATATGGTAAACTTAAAGGTTTTTGCATGGTTAGTTTTAGCAGGCATTGTCATATTTTCATATTTGAAAGGAGGAAGGGGTCACTGGACTGTCAATTATAGCGGTACTCATTTAATTGTTCAACACTTTGGGGACTATTGCCAAATCTTAATTGGGTTGTGAATGATAGCAGGTTTCAGACTATTCCACCAAAAATTTAACTACGGAAGGAGTAAATTTTGAATTTGTCGTCCAGTGACTTATGCTTTAAGTTACCTAGATGAACCTGATTTTATTATTGTCCTAATTTGACGGTCTGCCTGACGGACAGACGAGCAGATAGAGAATCTGTGTTAGGAAAAAAATAGCTTAATTGGTACAAAAATAGGAGCAAGGTTACAGTCCAGGAATATAAAGGGATAAGACAATGGCCGTAGATACATTGATGCACATCCTAAATAATGTTACATAAAATTACCACTTTGGTGGTTAGTTTGCCATTAACCCTTAACGGTCGGGGGGGGGGGGGGGGGTGGGCGTTGAAAGCCCCCCCCCCCAACCCCGCCGACCGATTAGGGTGCGGCAAGGGGCCCGACTGTTAAGGGTTAATGGTTGAAACGTTTGGATACTGATCTTAATGAACCGATCAATCAAAATTCAATAATAGTACTCAAAGTCAGCGAATAAGAAAACCCTAAATTAAACAAACTTTGGGGACTAGTGTAACAAACTTTGGGGACTAGTGTAATAAACTTTGGGGACTAGTGTAATAAACTTTGGGGACTAGTGTAATAAACAGCTCAGCCGAATGTCATCTCCCTCTCTCGTTACAATCATCAGTTAAAGGGGACACCATGGAAACTGTCCCAATTTTGTATAACTTTTGCGGAACATGTTCCAGTTACGTCATATTTTTCTTTCCCGAAAAAGAGAAGAGGGGAAGAAAATCTCTTCAAAAGAGATGGGGAAAACCCCCTTTTCTCCCATCTCTTATTTCTTCCCCCCTTCCCTTTTTTTTCTTTCCCCCTTCCCTTTTTCGGGAAAGAAAAATATGACGTAACTGGAACATGTTCCGCAAAAGTTATACAAAATTGGGACAGTTTCCATGGTGTCGTTAAAGGGATATTGCTTTCGAAAAAAAATATTTTACCACCAAATTTTTCTATGGTATTAACTTATTGTTTTAATTTCAAAATAGTAGAGGTGATAACAGCGTCATAACTAAAGACGTTAACAATGGATCCTGCTGCTGCTCCTATGTCAGGTGCGCGACATAAATAGTGGGCGTAGGGGGAATGCCTTGGCCCACAAACAGGCACAACTCACTACCATGCACAGTTAGGACTTCAAAGGTCGTATAATCAAAGGATTGGTTGTCTGTTGGATGTTTCTTAACCTAATATCCAGCGTTAGAGTATTTCATCATATGATGCCTTGGGAGCAAAACTAAAGCCATTTCGCTATTATTTTGAACATCAGAAAATGAAAAAAAATATTTTCTGTTACTATATACTTTACATTTATGATAAACGCTTATAAAGCAGTTTTTACAGAATTATTATATTTTTTTCCCTCAAAAAAATCTTAATATTCATAAAAATATGAAACATTACATTATTCTTTATAAAAAAAACAAGGATGACACTGCCATAAAAGAAAAGCTTCTCAAATCAGAAAGTGAGACAAACGAACATTAACAAATAACGTAATTGATATTCAACAAAAATTGTAAATGAAACTTTCGAACTTCGAAACCTTTTAATATCATCTGGTCTTTGCCATACTGAAAAATCATGTATATCATTGTATTTTCTACGAATACTAAGATAAATAATCTTAAACTTAAAGGACGCCTGCAAGAAATAACACGCTTTAACTGCTGAAAGAGTGCCACAAGAATACCCAATACCCCAAATTTAAAGCCTTTAGCTTCAATAACAAAAAAGTTATAGGCATTTCAAAATAGCATTTTATGTACAATGGAATTTTTGAAAGATTTCCAATGCTCATAAAAGAAAAAACAATATTAAATTACGTTGCCTAGACATAAAATTATAACGTTATCTTTGTCAGAAACTTATATTGCCTGTAACTGATTAGATTTTTACAATAAAAACACCACATTTCATAGTCAAAATCTATGAAAAAAATTCGATTTAAATTGCATTTTTAAACGAAAATCATAGCGGAAACAAAGGGGTAAACTAATACAAGCTTAGCTGTGATTGGTTGTTAAGCTGATTCAGCCTTCTGATTGGCTACAGTACATTCGGTACAATGCAAGTAAAACTTAATTTTTTTTAATGATTTTGACTATAAAAATAGGTATTTTTATTGTAAAAATATAATTAGTTACTGGAAACCTAAATTTATGACAAAAATAAGCTTATAATTTTGTTTCTAGGCCACGTAGTTTAATTTCAAAGTTTTCAACATGAGCATTGCAATTCTTTCAAAATTTTCATTGTACATAAAGTGTCATTTTAAAATGCCTAGAACTTTTTTGTTATAGAAGCTGAAGGCTTCAAATTTGGGGTATTTGGTCTACTTGTGGCAGTCTTTCAGCAGTTAAAGCGTGGTATTTCTTGCAGGCTTCCTTTAATAATAAATTTATTAGTCAGGACCTTCGGCCTCTCAGGTATAGCAAAACTGGTTTTAATCTTATAATTTTTCATTTTAATATCTACGAAAAGCTGTCTGTAATACGATGCGATATAGAAAGATACTTTATTGTTTATCCATCTATCTATCCATACGTCTATCTATTTTATATCTGTCTATCTATTAATAAACTTTGTTCCTAGCTTGTTTATCTCTTTTTGTGTGTCTATCTATCTATCCATAAGTCTATCTATTATCTATCTGTCTATCTATTAATAAACTTTGTTCCTAGCATGTTTATCTCTAGGAAGGACACTTTATTATGTGTCTATCTATCTTTCCATAAGTCTATCTATTGTTTATATGTCTATCTATTAATAAACATTGTTCCTAGCATGAATGTCCCTAGGAAGGACATTTTATTATGTGTCTATCTGTCTATCTATCTATTAATAAACTTTGTTCCTAGCATGTTTGTCTCTAGGAAGGACACTTTATTATGTGTCTATCTATCTATCCATAAGTCTATCTTTTTTATATCTGTCTATCTATTAATAAACTTTGTTCCTAGCATGTTTATCCCTACGAAGGACATTTTAATATGAGTCTATCTATCTATCCATAAGTCTATCTATTGTTTATATGTCTATCTATTAATAAACATTGTTCCTAGCATGAATGTCCCTAGGAAGGACATTTTATTATGTGTCTATCTGTCTATCTATCTATTAATAAACTTTGTTCCTAGCATGTTTGTCTCTAGGAAGGACACTTTATTATGTGTCTATCTATCTATCCATAAGTCTATCTTTTTTATATATGTCTATCTATTAATAAACTTTGTTCCTAGCATGTTTATCCCTACGAAGGACATTTTAATATGAGTCTATCTATCTATCCATAAGTCTATCTATTGTTTATATGTCTATCTATTAATAAACATTGTTCCTAGCATGAATGTCCCTAGGAAGGACATTTTATTATGTGTCTATCTGTCTATCTATCTATTAATAAACTTTGTTCCTAGCATGTTTGTCTCTAGGAAGGACACTTTATTATGTGTCTATCTATCTATCCTTAAGTCTATCTTTTTTATATCTGTCTATCTATTAATAAACTTTGTTCCTAGCATGTTTATCCCTAGAATGGACACTTTATTATGTGTCTATCTATCTATCCATAAGTCTATCTATTTTATATCTGTCTATCTATTAATAAACTTTGTTCCTAGCATGTTTATCCCTAGGAAGGACACTTTATTGTGTGTCTATCTATCTATCCATAAGTCTATCTATTATCTATCTGTCTATCTATTAATAAACCTTGACCTAGCATGTTTATCTTTTTATGTGTGTCTATCTATCTATCTATCTATAAGTATATCTATTTCATATCTGTCTATCTATTGATAAACATTGTTCCTAGCATGTTTATCTCTTTATGTGTGTCTATCTATCTATCTATCCATAAGTCTATCTATTTTATATATGTCTATCTATTAATAAACTTTTTTCCTAGCATGTTTATCTCTAGGAAGATCACTTTATTATGTGTCTATCTATCTATCTATCCATAAGTCTATCTATTGTTTTATGTCTATCTTTAAATAAACATTGCTCCTAGAATGTTTATCCCTAGGAAGGACACTTTATTATGTGTCTATCTATCTATCCATAAGTCTATCTATTGTTTATATATCTATCTATTAATAAACTTTGACCTAGCATGTTTATCCCTCTATGTGTGTCTATCTATCTATCTATCCATAAGTCTATCTATTTTATATCTGTCTATCTATTAATAAACTTTGTTCCTAGCATGTTTATCCCTTTATGTGTGTCTATCTATCTATCCATCCATAAGTCTATCTATTGTTTATATGTCTATCTATTAATAAACTTTGTTCCTAGCATGTTTATCTCTAGGAAGGACACTTTATTATTTGTCTATCTAATTATCCATAAGTCTATCTATTGTTTATATGTCTATCTATTAATAAACTTTGTTCCTAGCATGTTTATCTCTAGGAAGGACACTTTATTATGTGTCTATCTATCTATCCATAAGTCTATCTATTGTTTATATGTCTATCTATTAATAAACTTTGTTCCTAGCATGTTTATCTCTAGGAAGGACACTTTATTATTTGTCTATCTAATTATCCATAAGTCTATCTATTGTTTATATGTCTATCTATTAATAAACTTTGTTCCTAGCATGTTTATCTCTAGGAAGGACACTTTATTATTTGTCTATCTACCTATCCATCTTTTAATAAACTTTGTTCCTAGCATGTTTATCCCTAGGAAGGACACTTTATTATGTGTCTATCTGTCTGTCTATCTATTAATAAACTTTGTTCCTAGCATGTTTATCCCTAGAATGGACACTTTATTATGTGTCTATCTATCTATCCATAAGTCTATCTTTTTTATATATGTCTATCTATTAATAAACATTGTTCCTAGCATGTTTATCCCTAGGAAGGACACTTTATTATGTGTCTATCTATCTATCCATAAGTCTATCTATTGTTTATATGTCTATCTATTAATAAACATTGTTCCTAGCATGAATGTCCCTAGGAAGGACATTTTATTATGTGTCTATCTATCTTTCCACAAGTCTATCTTTTTTATATATGTCTATCTATTAATAAACATTGTTCCTAGCATGTTTATCCCTAGGAAGGAAACTTTATTATGTGTCTATCTATCTATCCATAAGTCTATCTATTGTTTATATGTCTATCTATTAATAAACATTGTTCCTAGCATGAATGTCCCTAGGAAGGACATTTTATTATGTGTCTATCTATCTTTCCATAAGTCTATCTTTTTTATATATGTCTATCTATTAATAAACATTGTTCCTAGCATGTTTATCTCCAGGAAGACCACTTCCATGAGTAGAGCAGCAACAACATTTTTTCCCGCTCAAAAATACTCGCCTAAAAAGAAAAAAAATATTTATTAAAACAATCAGGTGCTTTACCAAAAAAGGCTGGTTGAGCATTAGTAACCACACACCAACGCAACCCTTCGTTTAAATTAAATTGAAAATTTGGAGAGGAGGTTTCCTATATTGCCTAACTCCTAGCCATTTCCTGCAGGGGCTAACCAGAACCCAATATAAACTAACCTAATATTTTAATAAACAAACAAAAAACGTATAAATAACTCACATTATATTACTCGTATTTTTAGTTTAATGAAAAAAAAGTTGTTGTTGTTGGGGGGGGGGGGGTGTATATGCAAAATACGTGGGTATTATGACAAAGGTAAAGAATTGTTGTCAAATTGGGATTCTAACATGGAACTCTCGCAATGGTCTGTTCGTTCATCCAGTAAGAAGGAGAGGGGATGGATAGAGAGTATTGTTATTTTAGCCCACTATAAGTTTCAATTTATTAGTATTAATATGTCCATAAGGGGGGGGGGGGTTGTTATCAGGGCTCTAGAGGGTACTTCATGTGATAATATAAAAAATCAGAAACTATAACAAAGTACATAATGAGTATTGGAAGAAAAAAAAGTTTTTCTTCTAATAAACCTGAATAATATAAATGTTTGCAGCCTAAACTAATCTTATTACTAATCAGTATAAAACAAGGATGACAACATCCATAATAGTGAAGGTCTGAAATAGTAGGACAAACAACATTGTCAGAACTGAATAATCAGAATATGAATGCATAAGTCTAAACAAAATTGTAAGTAAAACTTCTTAAATACAGTAGATAGAGAATCATCATTTAAAGTTTGAAAGCGATAGGACAATTCTAACCTGTTTGAGTTAACGAAAAGAGCTAACTGTCCCAGACGGACAGAAAAACTGACCCTAACTATAGAAAGGCTTTTCTTTTAACAAGGATCTAAGTATTATTTTTTTAGATTATATGTATTAACATTCACAGGTAAGGAAGCACAAAAAATTCAATAAATGGACAAATGAAAAAGTAAGTTATAAACAGATGTTCAGTTTTCATAATAAAGAAGGAAAAACAGAGCATGTTCATAAGTTATTTGTATCAAGAAACTTGTTATGGATGTTGTTATACTTGTTTGTTTAGTGTAAGTTATTGTTTAGTATCAAGAATCTTGTTATTGATGTTGTTATCCTTGTTTGTTTAGTGTAAGCTATTGTTTAGTATCAAGAATCTTGTTATGGATGTTGCTATACTTGTTTGTTTAGTGTAAGTTATTGTTTAGTATCAAGAATCTTGTTATGGATGTTGTTATCCTTGTTTGTTTAGTGTAAGTTATTGTTTAGTATCAAGAATCTTGTTATGGATGTTGCTATACTTGTTTGTTTAGTGTAAGTTATTTTTTAGTATCAAGAATCTTGTTATGGATGTTGCTATACTTGTTTGTTTAGTGTAAGTTATTGTTTAGTATCAAGAATCTTGTTATGGATGTTGTTATAAATTCTATGTAAGTTATTGTTTAGTATCAAGAAACTTGTTATGGATGTTGTTATAAATTCTATGTAAGTTATTGTTTAGTATCAAGAATCTTGTTATGGATGTTGCTATACTTGTTTGTTTAGTATCAAGAATCTTGTTATGGATGTTGTTATACTTGTTTGTTTAGTATCAAGAATCTTGTTATGGATGTTGTTATACTTGTTTGTTTAGTATCAAGAATCTTGTTATGGATGTTGTTATACTTGTTTGTTTAGTATCAAGAATCTTGTTTTGGATGTTGTTATACTTGTTTGTTTAGTATCAAGAATCTTGTTATGGATGTTGTTATAAATTCTATGTAAGTTATTGTTTAGTATCAAGAATCTTGTTATGGATGTTGTTATACTTGTTTGTTTAGTATCAAGAATCTTGTTATGGATGTTGCTATACTTGTTTGTTTAGTATCAAGAATCTTGTTATGGATGTTGTTATACTTGTTTGTTTAGTGTAAGTTATTGTTTAGTATCAAGAATCTTGTTATTGATGTTGTTATCCTTGTTTGTTTAGTGTAAGCTATTGTTTAGTATCAAGAATCTTGTTATGGATGTTGCTATACTTGTTTGTTTAGTGTAAGTTATTGTTTAGTATCAAGAATCTTGTTATGGATGTTGTTATCCTTGTTTGTTTAGTGTAAGTTATTGTTTAGTATCAAGAAACTTGTTATGGATGTTGCTATACTTGTTTGTTTAGTGTAAGTTATTGTTTAGTATCAAGAATCTTGTTATGGATGTTGCTATACTTGTTTGTTTAGTGTAAGTTATTGTTTAGTATCAAGAATCTGAGATACAAGACTTTGTCTAACACACAACTAACTTTTTCCAATGAGAATTTGTTTCTAGGCTTAAGGCGAATATTCGTGAGAAAAAAATCAAAAAACATAAGCACAAGGACGCCCAAGCTTTTGATTTTAGGGGGGTAATCTTATGTATTTCTTAACCCGCGACCGTGGCTCAACACGTAGCACATCCGCTCGTTGTCGGGAAGGTGATAGGTTCGAATCTCAGGCCGACACCGCGTCATAACTAAATACTTTTAAAATGTTTCCTACTGCTGCTATGTCAGATGCGCGACATAAATAGTTAAAGTAGGGGGAATGCCTTGGCCCAAAACAGGCGCAACTCTTTACCATGCACAATTGGGACTTCTCAGACAAAGGTCGTGCATCACAGAGAGTTGGTTGTCTGTCGGATGTTATTTAACCTAATATCCTTGGGTGTTTGGACAGAGAAGGGTGCGTAACAGTCATCCTTAGTTCTCCTGGATTGCTGGACCAGGACCTAGACAGTACACCAAGTCGGAAACTTCCTGGACTGTAATCCCGCCCATACGAGGTAATCTATGTATTTCTTAAAATTTGAGGTGAGTAAACAGCCTTTTATTAGATTATTATTTATTCTATTTTTCAGAATATAACAATGACAACTATGTTTCCATTATGGCTTTTGAAACTGATTAATATCCGCTGGATTAGAACCAGTTCTCATCCAAACGGAAAATTCATGTGTAGCAATGAATTATAGAGAATTTTCCACGAATATTAAAAAAAATCATAAAATTAATACTAGTTTATTAGCCCGGAACTCAAGCCCCCCCTGGCTAACACAATTGGTTTTAATTTTACAAATTTTCATTTTAATATCCGCGGAAAGATGTCTTTAATACATTGCGATAAATAAATATTGTAAAATCCTAAACTGTAAAGAAACATTTAACTATTTGATTCCTTTGTATAAGAAAAAAAATAAAGATGTTTTGCTTATTCTTTACATAGATTTTATACAAAAAAGTTTATTAAATAAGGGATTGTTGTTAAAAAAAATACCCATGTCTTTCTGTTTGTATGTCAAAAACTAGGAATAAGGAAAAACCAACGAGCAAAATAAATATATAAATAATATTTGGGGGACAAATGGAGGTCATCAATTTTACGATGTGTTGCTCCCCAACGACAGCTGAAGAACATGTATAGGTTTCGTGATTTTTTCCGAATTAATTTCATTGTTGGTATAAGGTGATCAGAAACGAGGAATTTTCTCAGCTGCTGTTGTAGATACATGTACATTAGAAGGGCTATTATTTTCTTAAGAGGTTGAAGGTACTTTCCCTCAAAATAGTTATAAACCTTCCATGGGCCTTTAAAAAGCTTCACTTTAAAGAAGAACCATATCAGTTCAGCTATTAGCAGTACATATAGACAGACAAATATTGTATAAGGATTATGGACTTATAATATGTAAACCATTTCAACAGATAGCCATCAAATTGCTTTTGAATTAAGGTAATAGTTATTTATATCTCATCGTATTATAGACAGCTTTCCCTGGATGTAAAATGCACCATTATATAATTAAAACCAGTTTTTTAGTCCCGAGATGCAAAAGGCACGGGCTTGATAAAATTTTTCAGTGTGGCTGTAAACCGGTTATATACCAGCAGTTATTAATCGCTTTGGAAGCCATAAAAGAAACTATGTTATTTTCCGACTTTTTGTACTATTTTCCATATAAATGTAGAGTAGAGTAAGAAAAAGATAAGATAAGATAAGATAAGATTTATTTTCCTCAAAGGTACAACATGTTTTATTAAGTATATATCATACATTAAGTTACTATGCTTTGATTGGTTTGATTCTTCTGGTTTGTTATGTTTGATTCAAGTTTAAGAACAATTTACATAATAACTATTATTAAGTACCTAGCATGGAATTGGCCGAACTTCGTCTCCACCTAGTTGCCAGGCCAGTTCGAATAGGATGAAAATAACATTTTACAAGAAAAATTCCATGCAACATTGTACCAGATAGTTGGCATAACCCTTTAAGGGTTGTGGAGCCACTGGTGTACTTTGACGCTTGCCAAGCCGATACAATGTTATATGTGCAAAACAATCTTAACAATAATGATAATAATAATAAATACAGTATCTTGCTGTGTATTTCAGACATCCTCCTACTGTCAGTTGCAACTCCTCCAAGCATAAATTCGGAACAATTAAGGAACCAAAACCTTCGTAAGAAGTTGCTATTCCCGTTGTGATCCCTTATCAACTCTACCCAGACAGTTTCCTTTGTAACAAATTATTTTCATTATAGAGTGGGGTTTGTCCGTGTCTAAGGACATCTCCACACTAATAATTACAGGGTAACGATAAATATCGCGACAACGCTGGTCCAATACCAATAAATAAAATACTTAGAAGATGTGTCTATAGATAATAAACCGTACCTATGTGACGTATTTAGGTACCTAAGTGAACAAGGAGTAATGATTGGTTTCGATTCCTACGGAATCTGAGTTTTGTTTCTTGGGAAGGGATATAAAATCCTCTAGTGTACAAAAAAATAAAAATATAGGTCATATGCGATTCCTACGGAATCTGATTTTGGTATTTTGAGGTGAAGGGAGCGTGTCCCCTAAGTGTGTAAGGTTCGATTCCTCCGGAATCTGATTTTTGTGTTTTGAGAACTAGTCACAGCATAGCTGTGAATGGGGTACAAACATGTAGTGGGACGTGGGGGGGATTGGGGGAGATGGGAGAGGGGTCGGTTCCCAAAAATCGTTATATTAATCACGCCTTTTTTATAAAAGAGAGGGGTGAAAGTGGGTCATGGTAAAGATAAAAAATTGTGGCGCGCTGTCGCGTGCTTAATTTGGTCATAGCTTTGCTTTTAGTAGAGTCTTAATCTTACTATTGTTTAGGCACGAAAAAATGTTCGGAGAGGAAGAATACCAACAAATGTGGCAGCCGCTACGCAATCGATTGACAATAACATATCAACAACTTCTCAATATAGTTAATGGTGACAATGTCAGTGAGGAAGTGCGTCGTGAGGTAGCCCGTCTACTATACCAGCAGGGTTATCTTGAAACCGAGTTGGCACTCACTCTGTACAACCCAAACAAGGACATGGAGTATCATGAAAATAAATTGAGTGAAATTGCTCAGCAGATTACTGCTCAAGAGGGGGCATGTCTCCAACTTTAACTCAAGAAAGTGGCCATTACCGGTCCAGGGCCAGTGACGGTCAAATTCTCTACAACTTCATATACAAGATATCCTCAAAAATACCCATAAAACATCCACGAAAAATATCTACAAAAAAATATCTACAAAAAATATCTACAAAGATATCCACAAAAAATCCACAGGAATATCCACAAGATATACCCGTGAAAAATAGAACATTTGAAAAGTTATGCTGCTAATTTTGAATAACTATGGCTATTAAGATGAATTGTTCAGTGAGAAATAGTACTGTTAAAAATAGAATTAAAATAAAATTATTTTGTGTACTTATTTTAAACATACCATAGATTCATCAATTTTATTTTATTAATAAATCCTAGATATCTTGCAATGACTTTAATTATAAAAAGGGTAAAGTAATAGGATGTCTGTAATATGTTGTTAATATGTTGCTATGGGTTAAACCTATTAATATTATTAATATTGTATTGGCATCAAAATAGGAAGTGAAATAAATAAAAAGAATATAAGTTGGTAAAGTAAAGAGTTGATTAAGTATTGGGGAAAAGTTAAAGAATTGAAAGGGTAAGGGGAGGATGGGGGGGGGGGAAAATCGAAAGGAGAAAAGGGGCGTAGTGAGCGGTTTATTCACGACCGTGGCCACTTGTCAGACTGAGCGGCGCGTATTGTTTGGTATAGGCAAGGGGGGAAAAAAAGGGGGTGGGGGGAGGAGTGGTTTCCTGGTATAGCGCATAAAAAAGGCGGGAGGAAAACAATTGGTTATAAAGCATAGGGGAAAATAAGCGGGAAGCGGAAGTGGGGAAAGTGTATTGCTTATTAATAAATTTAATTAAAGATTACATAATATATGGTATTAAAACACAAGGGGGGTATAAATATGGGGGAGATTAGGTCAAGATTTAATTGTTTCCAAGATGTCAAATCAAGAAGAAGAGGAAGGAGGACAAGGCCAAGGTGCTATACCAGGAGGAGCGCCGGGAATTCCGGTAGATGCTGGAGGTGAGGAGGATGCTCCCCTCCATGCTCAGGTACAGGAGCTCGTCGCCATGCTTGACACCAGCGAAGAAGCAGATGATCCTGTACCCGTACCCGACGTCCAGCAGCTGTTGAACCTCGCGGCAGTGCCTGATCTACTCCCATTTCCGGGGGTAGACAGGCGCTGTTTAGACCTCTGGTTTATGGTCAAGCGCAGGTTGATGGGCGTCGTGTACGAGGGAGACATGCTGATGTGGAGGAGGTTCCGCAACGACGTCATCAATGAAGAAGTCCTCCGCATGATGTATGGAAACTATGGGTTAGTCGTGCGGTTAATTCAAGCAATGCCCACGTACGCCCGGTCCTTCCAAGCCAACATGGACGCCATCACCGCAATGGACCGCCTGGTCACAGTCCAGCAGGACATCCTTGAGGAGCTGCTCAACCAGGAACCCGACGGCGCCTACGGCGACTCCAGCGACTACGACTCATAGATGGCTATGCCCTCTGTACAAGAGCTTAACCAGTCTGCGATAGTCATTTTAATAAATTTCGATATCAAAATTTGAATAAATAAATAAATTTTCGGCCAAAATTCAACAAAAACTTTGTTATTTTTATTAGATAGATAGAGGTTGCGTGATTCGTTAGCTGCTGGATAAAATAATATAAAAGAAATAAAATATGGTTGAAATATGGGTAAAGAACCGATAAAAAATCGAAAAAAAAAACCGATATAAAAACGATAAAAATGGATAAAAAACAAACTATGCCAAGCTACTCTATACTTGGGTATGTGTGTCGGTTCCTACGGAACCTATTCGTTATGATTTGAGGTTAAGAAAATGCTGTTTTATTGAATTTTATCAAAGAAGTTTAATGCTTACAGAAAGTCGAGGGCTAAAAATAAAATAAGGAGTACGGATAGAAACTTAGTTTAAACAAAGAAAAATCCAAAAAGAACAGTGTAGATTACACTTTGGTATTAACCAATGTTGAGTAAAAAGAAAGAAAAATATTTGCATTTTAATTAAAACTCAATTTTGTTTAGGTAATAAGTAAAACATTTTTTCTTAAAAATATTTTTATTATCAATTAACTTAATTTCAAGTGGAAGGTTGTTAAAGATAGTTGGAAAAGAGTTAAGAGGGGCGTGCAGGAGAAAGTTTCTATTGGTGCCCGGTTCGTAAGCAAAGTTGTTCCTGTTCCTTGTGCCATATGTATGTCTGTCTTGAACAAAGTTCCAAGTGTTTTCAAAGATTTTAGGAAAAATGCCTAATTTATAGGCGTGCATGAATTTACAAACATTGAATTCAATTAATAGGTTGAATGGAAGTATGCCATTAGATTTAAAAAATTCAGCTGTGTGAGCTCTGCTTGGTAAGTTTTCAATTATTCTAATGGCTTGCTTTTGTAGTTTAATAATTGGTGCTAACAGATACATAGGGCAGGCAGTGAACAGGAGACAACAATATTCGATGTTCGACTTAATGTAAGAAGTATAGAGTAGCTTTAGGTGTTTTTTGTCCAACAAATGACGCATTACTTTCATACTATAAATTATTTTAGAGACTTTGCTATAGACTTTTTCAAGATGATAAGAAAATTTCATTTTCTCGTCTATTTGAATTCCTAAGTGTTTGATACTACCCTCGTTGGTACCGCTAACAAGATCCAACTTAGTAATTTTTGATTCATCATTTTCATTGTGATTGTTCATGTTTACATAAACTTCGAAGTTGGTCTTAGCTGCGAGCTCAGCGGGGGTGAGTATCTCTCGGGGGGAGGAAAAGACCATACATTTGGTCTTGCGGGGGTGTATGAGAAGCTTATTGGCGTTGTACCATTGGGTCAGTCTGGGGACAAGCTCCTTTGCAAGGTTTATTAATTGGATAATATTCTGCTTTTCAATGAAGCCCACTGCGTCATCAGCAAAGAGATTGATTATGATCTCTTCACTGCATGAAACAAGGTCATTGATGAAAATTAAAAAAAGAATTGGTCCCAGGACTGACCCCTGGAGTACGCCAATGATAATGAATTCAATAGTAGAGGAGAAAAGGCCCTTAAAAATACACGCTGCTTTCTATTTGCATAATAACTACGGAACCACTCGAGTGCAACCCCCCTTATCCCTGAATTCTCTAGTTTGCTAAAAAGGATGTCCCTATTTATCATGTCAAAACACTTCCTTATGTCCAAAAATATGGCCATACAGGAAGCGTTTCGACTGAGTGCTTGGGTGATCATTGTACTTAAGTTCAATACATTATGAAAGGTTGAGATCCCTTTCATGAAGCCAAACTGGCGATTGCTAAAAAAAGACCGATCCTCTAAAAACTTAACCAGCGTATCACAGACATATTTTTCGATGGGTTTGGAAAAGTTATCAATGAGACTAATGCCTCGATGATTATCTGCCTCGCTGAGTGAACCAGATTTGTGAAGGACAACTATTTTGGAAGTTTTCATTTTTTCAGGAAAAGTGCCATTTTGAAGTGATAAATTATAAACATGTGTTAGAGGAGTGGCTATGGTATCAGCACAGCGAGACAGAACATACATCGAGACATCATTGATGTCTGTGGAACGCTTAGGTTTAATGCTACGGATAATATTAATAACCTTGAAGGGGTACAATGGTTCAAAAAAGAGGGAGTCTTGACATGGGGGTGGTAAATATTCAAAAAAATTTTTGGGGGTGGAAGGAATTTCAGGCCTTAGGGAAGACCCAATCTGACTAAAATAACGATTGAATTCGTTAGCTATTTCTTGGTCATTTTCAATTTTGTTTGGGCCTACTTGAAGGTATGTGCACTCAGGGGAAGATTTATTAAAACCAATGACTTCTTTCAGAGTTTTCCAAAGTTTTTTCCCATCCCCATTTGCATCTCTTATTTGTTTTCTATAATAATCAATCTTTGCTCTTCTCACTTGCCTATTATAATTATTCCTATAGACATTGTAAATACTTTCATTTTCAATTGTTTTGTCTTTTAAAAAGTTGCTGTACAATATGTCTCTATGCAATCTACAACGCAATAAGTAATCTGACATGAAGGGTTGCTGGGGCTGGGTGCGTTTGTTTTTTCGTTTTTTTCTAACTGGACACTTTTCATTATAAAGTTTTAAAAAGGTTGAAATAAAGTTATCATAAGCAATGTTTGTGTTGTCTTGACTTAAAACATGGTTCCAGTTAGTGTGGTAGAGTGCATAGTTTAAGGCATCAAAGTTTTCATCATTCAATTCTCTTTTTTCAAAAAAATCTGGAAGTTTGGGTTTATTTACTTTGTCTATTCGGAATGAATTAATAATTGGCAAGTGATCGGAGATTTTTGAAGTTAAAACAAAAGATGACATTAGGTTTTGAATAAAATTCCCTACCCCGAATAAATCAAGAAGGGTTGCTGTGGTTCTAGTAACTCTAGTGGCTCTGGTAACAGTATTTATGATACCGTTAAAAGAAAAGGATTCAATAATTCTCATGGAATTGCTGTTTATATTATTTATTTTGAAAAGGTCAAAATTGAAATCTCCTACAATGAAGTATGGTATGTTTAGTGCTGCTATTCTATCAATTAAATCCAAGAAAAGTTCAAAAAATTCTTCGATTTCAGCATTACTTTGATTGGGTGGGCGGTAGCAGTTTAATAAACAAAACTTTAAACCATTGTAGGAAATTTTTAAGCAAATAGATTCAAGAATATTTTCTTTAAATGAGAACTTATCAAATAATTTATCTACTTTATAATATCTGCTTACTAGAATACCCACCCCTCCCCCCCTATTATTTGCTCTGAGTTTGACATGCCAATCATAATTATTAATCCCATAGCAATCCATATTTACATCCTTATTTAGCCATAATTCTTGGAAGCACAGAACATTTAAGTGGATATCGTGTTGCTTGAAGAAGTCTACGGTGGAGACAATATCGTTATATTTAGAATGTAATGACTGACAATTAATACTAAAAATATTGAGAAGGTTTTCGTTGAATGTTTTCAGTTTCTGTACAATTCCTTGTTCACTTGAAAAGACACAATTTATTCCGAATTCATTTTCGAAGTCATTAAAGTAGTCACCGTAAATCGGATTCATAAGGTTTAGACCAACGTTATCGTTCAAGTTACCGTTATCCTGGTTAATTTGTTCATTAGGGAGGTTTGTCATAGTAGAGTTGGTCCAGGAGCACCGCAGGAGGAATCGTTTTAACGTCAAGTATGGACATCTGAAACACAGTAGATATTAATAGACAAATAAAGATAGTTAATATACAAAATATTATCGTTGAAACGAAAAAAATTACTATATTTACTATATTTATTCCGATTGCGTTTAGTTTATGTGTGTGTTGGGGGTGGCAACACATTTAAAAGCTAGTTTAGTTCCCCCTACTCATTTTCATTCAAGTTCCATATATTTTATATGCTAATCAACAAAAACAGAGATATGGAGGTGACTGAGACCATAGTTTTAAGTAAGAACATTAGTTTCAATTCGATTCATTCAATTTTGAATAATAATCATTAATCTTTAATACATTGGTTATATAGTATTCTAATAGAAAATGATTAATTGAGAATGATTAATAGGCGACATTGACGTACGAACAATTATAAGTTAAGTAGTATATATAATATTATAGAGTTCACGTCATATGGATCAAAATTAACTCCAAAATATTTAAAATATTCCGAAAATAATAACTATGTTGAAAGTCTTATGTTAGGTACCTTTTTTCGCCGTTCAAGATACTTAACTTCATGTTGAGATTACCGCCTTTGTTGCTATACGCTTTGTTTTGTTGGCGGTGTCTCTCACTTCCTTGATTTCTCTGGATTTGGCCCTCGTGGCAACAGGATCAGAAGGTGCTGAGTCAACGGTAGATGCAGAAGATGCAGGAGATGCAGAAGATGCAGGAGATGCAGAACATGCGGCGGCAGATGCGGCGGCAGGCGTGGCGGCAGGCGTGGCGGCAAGTGCGGCGGCGTGTGCGGCGGCGTGTGCGGCGGTAGGTGCGGCAGTAAATGCAGCAGGTACGGCGGCAGACGCGGCGGCAAGTGCGGCAGTAGATGCAGGTACGGCGGCGGTCACGGCGGCAGGTGCGGCGGTGAGCGCGGCGGCAGGTGCGGCAGTGAACTCAGCAGCATCGTCGGCGGCGGGTGCGGCGGCGGGTGCGGCAGGTGCAGACTGTGCGGCGGCGGCAGGTGCAACGGCGGCATGTGCGGCACTAGGTGCGGCGGTTGCAGTTGCGGCATTACGTGCGGCAGAGTCAATTGGAGGGAACACAGCTAGGTCCTCAAGAGCTGGGGCAGGGGCAGACGTTGAATTATGCTGAACCGTGCTGGCTGGATGGGCAGTGATTGTATTGAACTGTCTGGGGAAGTCATCCTCTGTTAAATCAGCTTGGTTCGAGAAGAATGTTTTCCTTTCCTCAGGCGTTAATTTGTTGAAACGGAGGATCGGCGGTGCTTCAGATAGAAAAAAATCCTCGCTTCCAGGTATGGGCAGAGCCATTTCCTTCAGGTCTTTGCCGAATGGGTTAAGGCAGCGTATCCAGCGGCTGCCGTTCTTGAGCTGAAATTGCACATATTGGCCAGCGACTTTGGCCCTTGAGATCTGGTTGGTGGCATATACGAAGGTCATTGTCTTCCTGTTGAGGTCTGACATATCTTGCTTGGCCTGTACAAATCTGTTGGGAAAGAACGGGACCGGTGACGCGTTATTCCTGGGGTTGAACCTCTTGATCTCGGCATTGTAGCGGTCGAGCACAGCCTTCTTATTGTTCATCCACGCGTCGAGGTAGGATCTAGACATAAAACGAAAGATAAATACAGGGATCTGGCCCTTTGAATATGGGAGCATATGAGCACGCTCAACGATATCACTAAAATGTGAAGGGATATATTCTAATTCCCCTCGTTTAACGGCGGTTTCAAGGGTGGGCCTTATAATGTTTCTGAATATAACAAACTCTGTGATATTTTCACGGCTCCATGGCTGCTGAAAGTTCACTATTCTACAACTCCAATCGCGACATCTTTGCTCTCTTATCGAGTTTTGTAGAAGTTGATACTTTACGAAATTTTCCCTCGACGTTTCGACAGAGTTTAAATAGTCCTTTTGTTGTGTAATCGTAGTCCTAATCGCTTTTTGCTCACTTGCGACTAATTTAGCGTCGACGAAATTTTCAATACCTTCGATAGATTGTAACTTAACGTTTAAATCTGAGACTCTCGATTTAATATCATTTATTTCGGTTTTATGACTGGCAAAAGTACTATGGATAAGCTCATCCCTTACCTTGGCTATATTCGCATCGTATTCACTAAACTTAACATCCAAAGCTGCGTCCAAATTTGTTTTAAATTTTGACCAATATTCTGGGTTGTCACACGTACTACAGGCCATGATGAAGTGAAGATGGCGGATCCGAGGGTGCTGAATGAGTGTGGGTCGGTTGACCAATAGTGGGACGCGTGAAAATGTTAGCCAATGGGAGAGCTTATTTGTCGGGAGTACTTTGCGCCGGTAGAATGTTGCCAGACCGATAAATTATCAAAAAGTTTTAGAGAGTGTCTTCACTATAAATTGTTCAGTAAAGCGATTAGGTTACACATAAATTTAGATTTTTAAAAATTAATTCATTTAGTGTTTTATTTTCACTTTTTTTTGTTAACAATTGACCGATACGTTAACACAAACACATTGCCAGGCCTAAATACGAGGTGCCCTCTGGCTACAGTGTCTTCCCTTTCCTCCAACTGCGGAGTGACCACGGGCAGTGGGGAGAGGGGAACTAGTTGAGAGAGAGGGGGAAGGTAGAACTGAGCTTAACACATGGGGTAGGGCGGGGAGAGCTTGCAAAATGCGTGTTCTCAGCCCGACTCTCTGAACTAAACTAAACTATAAAATTATTTTCTGTTCAAGCCAAAGTAAAAAATGAGCAAATGTATTGTTTTTCCACTATTTTCTACTAGTTTTTCTATTTTTTCTCTCTTTCTCTCTCTCCCTCTCTCCCCCTCTCTCTCTCTCTCTCTCTCTCTCTCTCTCTCTCTCTCTCTCTCTCTCTCTCTCTCTCTTTCTCTCTCTCTCTCTCTCTCTCTCTTTCCCTGTGTCTCTCTCCCTTTTTCTCTCTCTATATATACTTACAGCTGCGCCCCTAGCATCTAGAAGCTCATAATCCAAAGGGAAGGTGAAAAATAGAATTAAAACTGATTGAGACTAAATAATATATAGGGACCTTCCATAAAATGTAGGACTCAATCGGTTCAGTAACTATCAAAATCACTAAAGGGGGGTGGGGAATATAAACACGTTCTCTCATTTTTTGGCTTTGAAAATTTGGGGATTTTTATTTACAAATTTTGTAAACCAATAATAATAATGTACTTATTATAGTTTTAAGGCCAAGCATAATTTTCCAAATAGAGAAAGAGGGGACAATGGGCTGTTTATTACACTAGTCCCCAAAATTTTATAATAATTTTTCTTATTCGTTGACTTAACCACAACTTTAGTGAATTTTTTTTTGTTTATTTATTAAGTTGCATGTTTAAACGTTTCAACCCTTTAATTTTAATCTACAGAGGGGGTAAATTTGTGTATGATCACTGGGGATGTACAACATTTTATCGGCCATTGTTTTATCCCTGATAATTTGCAGTCCAATGTCCCCTCCCTCCCTCAACTCTGATTCATATTTATCTATCTCTCCCCCCCCCCCCCCTTGGGTTGCGCCATAATTGGAAACAAATACATTTGCCCATAATTATACAAATAATAACAGGGGGCTGGTTCTAAAGTTATCAAATTATTACAATAAAACAGCACATTCACAGGCAAAATTAATCACAAATCTACTATGATTATGTCAATTTTGATATTAAAAAAACCACAAAATACTAATAATATAATATAGAGTACCCAATTGCATTGCCTTTTTACACAGTGGTCTTTATGTGGACTTTTATATTAACAAGGATGACAACATCCTTAAAAGCGAAGCACTGTAACGGTAGGACAAACGGACACTAACACTTGTATAGTATCAGAACTGAATAATCAGAATAAACTGAATTTAATTATAAGTAAATTTGTTGAAAAACTACGTAAATACAGGATATTGTTTAAGGACATACTTACATCTTGAGGATTTGATCATAGAGATGCTTTGCATATAACATTGTACTTTGTTGACCTAGGAAACAGTGTTCCAAAAATCAGATAAATTTGGATAATTTTATCACATAATTATTTGTCATTTGCTTTGCTTTCAATAAGGATGACAACATTAATAATAGCAAAGCATAAAAAACCTTGGATAATATGCACAAATTCAAACAAATTCACAAAACCCCAAAAAATAACATTTACATCTTTTGTAAGATGACCGAAAGACAGATGTACAAAACAATGTATATTTCCATATGCCAAACAAAGTATCTAAAAAATCATCCATATGAGGTCATAAAATGAGGGATTATTCATCTCTTTTTTAGGGTTTTACTTTTCCATTTCTTCTTTCATCTCCCTCATTTTTATGACATCACATGGCTGATTTTTGAGACTCTTTGTCCATTTACATATGCCATGGGAATCTTTGCTAAAAATTCCAGCTTTCTATCTCTAATATCAGCCCAAAAGCTGATATCAAAGCATTACGGACTGACTAAAGGGTGGACGGACAAATTAAAATATAGAGTAGCAGCTAAAAAGCTGCTGTGAAGCAGTCAGACTGCTATGGATGTTATATACTTAAATAGGTCCTAGAACAAACGTCGCAAACGTCAGAGTGGACAAACATTGCAAATGTTGGAGTGGACAAACGTCGGAGTAGAAACTTAACCTAACCTAACCTATTTAAACTTTTTATTAAATGCCTAACCCTTTCAGGAGGCTTATTTGTATATTCATATCTTAACCTAACCTAACCTGTATAGAAAAACTTCATTAAATCAAGTTTTTAAAACTCCTGCGTTTGTCCACTCTGACGTTTTGGGCTCCTACGTTTGTCCTAGAACCCTTAAAAATTCCCCATTGCGTTGAAAGTGTTGACCTGAAAATAATAGGTCTAATTATTTATAGCAACTGACTTAATTTCTATTTCCCCATTGCATTACAGACGGACAGTAAGTTATAGAGTAGCTTTATTACTAAAAATCTTGGAAAATACAAACCACCAAAAAAGTGTATTTCTCAAAATTCCGACTAATTTATTTTTTTTCAACTGTTAATTATTTAGTAAGTCTGGGGAAATATTATTTATCATAATGTTTCATATACTTTATTTTATTACATATCTATCTATCTTTATAGTATAAATGTTTTATATTAGGATACAATGACTTCATCCATAGAAGCTAACCATAGCTGACTAAAAATTAGACAAACTGTTAGAGGAATGACCATGGGGAGTTTGAAATATAAAGAACAAGTCTAACGTGCCTAAATTAATGATATATAATTGTGTTCTATACAACTAACTATATTCGTCTGTCTTCCCATGTTATTTGTTAAAAGAATGTACTATAACTTTGTACTTTTATTTTATTTTTTTGCATTTAATACTTTGTTAAAGGATATTGGTTACGCCTCTAGAAGTCTGTAGGGGCTTTGAGGAGAGGGGGAAGGGGGTAGTTTTAATAAGAAGAATTAAAATAATATTTCGGAGAAGGGCGATTTTTCTTGAGAGAGTGTGATACCCTTCCCTAAAATAGCAATAAACCTTTCCTGGACCTTTTTAAAGCCCTTAATAAAAAAAACAGACAGACACAGGAATAGATATCCTGTTTTTTTATAAAAGGAATTGAAATTATTTTCTCCTAGAGGTTTCCAATTTGTATTGTAAGGGCAGAATAATGGCCTAAAACTATCAAAAAACTTTAATTTAAAGCTTGAAAAAGCATTAAAACCACCTAGGGACCTATATAAAGCTTCTCTATAATATAACCTTTTCATCAGTAGTTATTGAAATTTTAAGCTGCAGTCAAAAATACATATACTAGTATACTACTTTTTAAAAGCGAAGCTTTTCTATAATTAGCGTCGGTCCGTCCGTACGTCCGTCCGTCCGTACGTCCGTAACGGATAGCTTTTTTCCGTTAATTTAGGTATGTTAAAATTGTCCTATCGATTTCAAATTTTGCATGGTGATTCCTTTAGTAGTTAGGTACGATTGAGAAAGCGTAGCAACTCTATAATCATTACCAAAATGTCCGTACGTCCATTTTAAACATGTTGATTTTTTTACTTTTTTAACAACAAATTTTTATGTGATCAAATCATCGGATTGATCTGATTTCTGGTATATTGATTCCTGGGACAACAAAGTATAATGTAATAAGCGAAGCAACTCTATAATCAAGTCCTAAAAATGTAAGTATGTCCGTAAAAATTATCCTGTATCAAGCAGTTTGACAACAAATTTACTTACAATTTTGCTTTGACTCTAATAAATTTATATTATGATAATTAAGTTCTAACACTATACAAGTGTTAATGTCCGTTTGTCCTACCGTTTCAGTGCTTCGCTTTTATGGATGTTATCATCCTTGTTAAAATAGAAACATATCTATCTATCTATAATACAAATTTATTTATCTATCTATCTATTAACTTATCCATTTATCTATAATCTATTATTTTATCTATTTATCTATCTATCTATGTTGCAGAACTATTTCCTTCATCTCCCATTAAATATAAAATCCATCATGTTTTTACACAAATTATAAACTAAGGTATTTATGGTCAGGGGGTCACAAAAAGTAAAAGAGAAAAAAAGTAACAAGGATGACATTGTCATTGACAACATCTATTAAAGTGAAGCTTTAAAATAAGAAGGACAAACAAAAAAACACCATTCCAAAAATTAGATAAATATGATTATTATTTCATATAAAAAGCAGTTGTTGCCGTTATATGAATCAACATCAGGGGCGTCGAAGCTTTTTATTTGCTGGGGGGTAAACTATTTTAAGGGGGAGTAAAAAGACCAAATTTTTTTTGTTAGGTATTTTTTTTATTTTTTTGGGGGGGGGGTAAATACTCCCTCCTAAATGGTAAATTTTTAATTATTTCATAAGATTAGAGGAGAAGTGGGAAAGAAAGTTCCTAAAAAGAGTTGGATAATCCCTCATTTTTATGACGTCACAGGAATCAAAAGTATGGCAGATTGGGCTACGTCACGGTTGGACGGATTGACCCTAATCAAAGAAAAGCTTTGTTTAAAAAAAAATATTTATAATATACACATTGTTTATCTTATCTTTACCTAAAGGCCAGCCCTATACCTTGCCTAAATTAACTCTTATTAAAAAAGATATGCAATAAAAAACTACTGACATTATTATATTAAACAATCGAGACTAAGGTCAGTTTGCTAAGACGAAATTTAATGTGTAAAAATGATATTCATTGTATAAAGATTAAATGCATTAGTATAAAAACGACATTTAATGTATTAGACGACTTTTATTTTGCAAAGACAACATTTAATGTGTAAAGACGACATTTAAATTAAAAAAACGAAAAACAAATCGTAAATACAATGCTTACCATATAAAAACTAGTACTAGAGTGCCCGCTAGGGTTAGTGTCAGTACAATTTCTGTTCTGTAGTCACCAGTAGCAAAACAATTCTTGTCCACACCCACTCCGTTTTCTTCTTTCTGAAATAAAATATCACTTTATAAATACAATGGATTTATTATTACTTGAATGTTACACCAGATTTTCATGTTCTCTATGAGAAACTCGCAACAGGCTTAACCCTTAACAGTCGGGCCCCTTGCCGCACCTTAATCAGTCGGGGGGGGGGGGGGGGGGGCGTTTAACGCCCCCCCTTATTATCTCAGTTCCTATTAGAGCTAGAGGGCTAAAATTTTTTGTGCATGTCCCCTGTGTTATGATGAATTTCCGACCTATTATAAGTCTAAGTCAATTTTCGCTTCCTTCACCCTTTTATTTAACAACCTTTGTTTTTAGGTCCTTTTTTACTTAAAAATTTCAAACGGCTGTAATTTTTTTATTTTTGAAGCTAGAAGAACAATTTTTTGCCGAAAATGTTTATTTTCATGTAAATTTTACATTTGAAATATCAAACATAAATTTCAGCGGCCGCAGCTGTACTTGGCAGCTGCCAGCCGCCGCAGTCGGCGGTCGGCGGGAAAACGGCGGCGGATTTTTATGAAATTTTAATATATTATCTAGACATGTAAGAAAAGCTTAAGTTTAAAATTTGAAGTCTCTAAGTCAAAAATTGCGGCCACAGGAGCCTTTTAAAGATTTCTGGAGACCTGGAGGATCAGGACCTGCAGGATCATACCTGGAACCTGAAATTGACTTGAACACCTGTATTTAAGATGAGGATGTACTACTAAAGGATATTTTAGTAATTTGGTAAGATACAATGCTTTGTTTAAGTCAAAAAAATATTTTTGCTCTTTACCTGGATGACCCTGCCAGGTTTGCTGGCATCCTGTGCCCGCCAGGATGGAGATTTTCAAAAAATTCCAACTCTCAGTTATGTGGCATACCCATACTTAAAAAGTCAAGCAGTTTGTGCTCTTTATCTTTCACACACAGAAAATGAGATAGAAAAAACCGGATGGGGGGGCGTTCAACGCCCCCCCCCCCCGACCGTTAAGGGTTAAATAATGATACACCTTATCCCACCCGTTTACACTATCCTACTTGATGAACAAACTGACCATTAACTCTTACAGTTTTACTAGTTTTTTTAATCTCATTTTTTTGTAGGTAAGATGGAGAGCTGTGACTTCATGACTTTTTAAGTTTAGTAATTATACGTCGGCAAGAGTTGATTTTATTAGGATATCTTGTCTGTGTCGGTCGTGATGTCCGGTCAAAGTCAAAGTCTTTATATGTAACAGGAGCCGAGATAGTGGGGGGGGGGTGTGGTCTATTAGAAGCCCCCCCGATGTGATAAGGTGGGAATTGGGGCCCGATCTGTAAGGGTTAAGCGATTTTCCTGTTTTATGTTAGAAAGTTAAATATACTACAATTTTTCCTCTGTAACAATATCCACTCACATTCTACTTCCATTAGTATACTAACATCAACAATTAGGATCAGTTTGACTTTAGTAAAGTGTCTGATAAACATTTTAATATTATAATTATTAACCCTTAACAGCACCTTAACCCCCCCCCCCCCTATTATCTAAGCTCCTATTAAAGCTAGAGCGCTAAAAAAAAATTTCATGTCCCCTGTTTTATAATCAATGTCCGACTATAAGTGAGGCAAAGTAAATTTTCGCTTCCTTCACCCTTTTATTTAACAACGTATGTTTTTAGGTCCTTTTTACTTAAATTTCAAATGGTTGTCAAAATATTGTTGCTTTTTACCTTGTTGACCCTGCTATGTTTGCTGGCATCCTGTGTCCTTCAGGATGGAGATATTCAAAAATTCCAACTCTTAGTTATGTGTCACACCCATATTTAAAAAGTCACTCAGCTATAGCCCTCTATCTTTCATACACAGAAAATGAGATAGAAAAAACAGGAAGGGGGGACGTTAAACGACCCCTCCCCCCCCCGACCGTTAAGGGTTAATTGTAACTATACTCGTCATTTTACTTTTTACTATTATAAACAGTTTTATGAGGAAAGTAAAGAAAACAAATGATTTAGAAGGCCCAGGTAAATAAATCAGTGATTAGGTATATGCTTTTAAAGTCTTAGATACTCTATAACTCACTTTGTCTGTCCTTCAGTCGATCAACAAATCCGTAACGCTATGGAAAAAAATGCGATTTTTTGTTGCTCTTAAAGATAGATAACAAAAATAGCTTCTTTTTGTTTGGCTCAACAACTTTGCGGGTGAATTTTGATGGTTGGCTCACCAAGTTGAGTGTTCAAACTTGTTCAACCACTAATTTTAATCTACAGAAGGAGTAATTTTGTGTATCATCATAAGGGATAACCATTAATATATCGGTAATTGTCTTATCTCTTTAGATCCCGGAGTATGAATGAATTAATGTATGCTTTGTTATTATATGGATTATCAATGTAGCTCCTTATTATCATTATTATTATTAGGACCTTTTCAATGCACGAATAACAAAAATATTTCTTTCATTAGTGGTAAATTATTACAGGGATCTAAAGGGATAAGACAATGGCCATAAATAGTTGTATACATATATATGTACAGAAGGTACAATAACAGCCAAAAATTAGTGGTTGGAAACTAAATGTAATTAAATTTTAATAAAAGTTCCAAGTGTTGTTGGTAAAAAATACGAACAATACAACTTTGGAGACTAGTAAAGAATTAAAAATCAATGTCCAACTCCTCAGGCTGTTTGTGTATCTTTTTGTGTCTGTTAAGATCTCCAAAACTGTTTTAAAATTTTGGCTATATTATCTAAAGAATTTTTATACCTGTATCACCATTGTACTCGGTTTTAAAGATGCATATTTTGTTTTAAGAACCCTGCCTTCCCTCACAACGAATGTAAAGTAATAAGACAATGGCCAATAAATTGTTGTACATTCCTAATGATAATACAAAAAATCGCCACTTTTTTATATAACAATTAGTGGTTTAAACATTTGGGCATTTAACTTAAGGAACCAAAAATCAAGATAAAAGTACCCAAAGCCAACAAATGATAAAACGTTTATATAAAACTTTGGGGACTAATGTACACTCTCTCCCCAGTAAAATAAATTCTTTCTTCCACTGCCATATCTCTAAACTTGACTGAAAGAACTGTTGTAACCAAAGTTAACCAGATTATATTTATCTAAATATATATTGTAACAAATTCAGTGGCGTTATTTGGGCTAGTCCCCAAATTCTCTATAAAAGTTGCACTAGATCTAGTACCAAAAGTCCAAGGAAATAAATTTAGATTCTTAGTGACATCCCCATATTCCTTCTTATTTTAAGAAAAAGAACTGTTTTGAGCAAAGTTAACCAATATTTATTTAACTATCTAAATAAACTAAATATCTAACATTTAAATTTGTTTATGTATCTAACTAATGAATTTGGTCTGATAACATCGTAACAAATTTAGAGGTATTATGACTACTAGTCCCAAACGTCTTTAGAATTAGACAAAATATGAAAAGTTGCACTAGTTATAGTACCCAAAGTCCAAGGAGATAAGTTTTAGATTCATAGTAAAATCCCCATATTCCTGCTTATTTTGAGAAAAAGAACTGTTTTGAACAAAGTTAACCAATATGTATTTATCCATCTAAATATACACACCTAACTTAATCATTTAATTTTGTAAAAAATCTGTATATGTATCTAACTACTATCGTAACAAATTCAGCAGCATTATGTAAGCTATTCGCCAAAGTCTTTAGAATTAGTCAAAATAAGAAAGTTACTTCTTATTGCACTAACTAGCTTTTATGCAGGTTTAAATATGTTAATGTTCCTAACTATTGAGTTTGGTCTGCTACAATCATAACAAATTTAGCAGCATTATAAGCACTAGTCCCCAAAGTCTTTCAAATAAGCCAAGATAATAAAAGTTGCACTAGTTTTAGTACCCATAGTCCAAGGAAATAAATTATAGATGCAATGTTCCATCCCCATATTCCTGCTTATTTTGAGAAAAAATGTTGTGAACAAAGTTAACCAGAATATATCTAAATATCTAACTAAAAAATCTGCTTCTATATCTAACTATGGAGTTTGGTCTGCTACCATCGTAACAAATTCAGTGGCATTATATAGTTTAGTCCCCAAAATCTTTAAGAACAGCCAAAATGAGAAAAGTTGCACTATAGTAGTTCTAGTACCCAGAGTCAAGGAAATAAGTTTTAGATTCATATTTCCATCCCCTTATTTCTGCTTATTTTGAGAAAAAGAAATGTTTTGAACAAAGTTAACCAATATTTATTTAACTATCTAAATAAACTAAATATCTAACATTTAAATTTGTTTATGTATCTAACTAATGAATTTGGTCTGATAACATCGTAACAAATTCAGAAGTATTATGACTACTAGTCCCAAACGTCTTTAGAATTAAACAAAATATAAAAGTTGCACTAGTTCTAGTACCCAAAGTCCAAGGAGATAAGTTTTAGATTCATAGTAAACTCCCCATATTCCTGCTTATTTTGAGAAAAAGAACTGTTTTGAACAAAGTTAACCAATGTGTATTTATCCATCTAAATATACACACCTAACTTAATCATTTAATTTTTAAAAATCTGTTTATGTATCTAACTACTATCGTAACAAATTCAGCAGCATTATGTAAGCTATTCGCCAAAGTCTTTAGAATTAGTCAAAATAAGAAAGTTACTTCATATTGCATTAACTAGCTTTTATGCAGGTTTAAATATGTTTATTTTCCTAACTATTGAGTTTGGTCTGCTACATTTATAACAAATTTAGCAGCATTATAAGCACTAGTCCCCAAAGTCTTTCAATAAGCCAAGATAATAAAAGTTGCACTAGTTCTAGTACCCATAGTCCAAGGAAATAAGTTATAGATGCAATGTTCCATCCCCATATTCCTGCTTATTTTGAAAAAAAATGTTGTGAACAAAGTTAACCAGAATATATCTAAATATCTAACTAAAAATCTGCTTCTATATCTAACTATTGAGTTTGGTCTGCTACCATCATACAAAATTCAGTGGCATTATATAGTTTAGTCCCTAAAGTCTTTAAATCAGCCAAAATGAGTAAAGTTGCACTATAGTAGTTCTATAGGAGACCAAGGAGATACATTTTAGATTCATTTTCTCATTCCCATATTCCTGCTAATTTTGAGAAAAAGACTGTTGAGAACAAAGTTAACCAGAATATATTGTAGTTACTTCTTACTGCACTAACTAGCTTTATGCAGGTTATCTTAGTATCTATCTATCTTAATATCTTCCTATCTAGAATATTAGAATATATTGTAGTTATTTCTTACTGCACTAACTAGCTCCTATCCAGGTTATCCAAGTATCTATCTATTATTTATGTACATTTAACTATTTATCTTTTTATCCAATTATGAGTCTATCTATCTATTTATCTTTTTTTCTAGATATCTATCTATATTTAAATTTATTTATTCATCTGTCTATCTAATTAATTTTAGCTAAGCAATCATTATTTTTTACTTTTATTTTTATCCACCAATTTTTTTCTATCTATAATTTAAATTGCCTAAAAAATCTAGCATTCCATTTATGTATATCTTTTAATTTTGTTATCATATATATATATTTTAAATTTAATCATATATTTTTTTCTATCTATCTAAGTACTTAACTTTTTCTTCCTAGATAGTTTCTATGCATGTAACTTTGTTACCAAGTTGCTATATATCTATCTTCAAATCTATCTCTTTATCTATCTACCTGTATATCTATCTATCTATCTAAGTACTTACTTTTTCTACCTAGATAGTTTCTATGCATGTAACTTTGTTACCAAGTTTATAACAGTACAAGGAAATAGACAAATATCTTAAAAATAAAACCCGCGACCATGGCTCAAAATGTAGCTCATCCACTCACTGTCGTGGAAGTGAAAGGTTCGAATCTCTGCTTAACATCACAACATAACTAAAGACGTTAAAAATGGTTCCTACTGCAGCTATGCCACGTTTGCTACATTATCAGTTAGAGTAGGGAGGAATGCCTTGGCCTAAAACAGGCGCCACAAAACACCATGCACAGACAAAGGTTCGTTGTCTATCAGGCTAATGGACGTTTTACACTGCAATTAAAAGATGCAGAGTATTTTTCAATGAGAGTGGAGATGTCTAAAAGATGCTGTGAGAATTGGTGCAAAAAATATGACGTAACAAAAAAAATTAGCCAATGAGAGGCCGTTATTGACCAATGGCGGTCACTACCATTGCCGCCATTGGTCAATAACGGCCTCTCATTGGCTAATTTTTTTTGTTACGTCATATTTTTTGCACCAATTCTCACAGCATCTGTCTAAAACCCAAAGCAACACCAAAACAACAGACTTTATTCATAAGCAATCGAGAAAAAAACGTTTCCACATTAGCGTTACTGAATGAAAGACAGGCAGATGAACTAATAAACAGACAAAAAGGATAGAATAACGTTTACAGTTATTGACTATTAATAATTTTATTAACTCCTAAATATACAATAATTAATATTTAGCCCATGCAATTCTCTAATGGGCTTTACAAAATCAATAATAAACATACAGTGTTTATAGAGATCTTATAAGACATACAAACAATTCAAAAATTTTGAATACTTGCCATTGCTAAAAGTTTTTCCTGGTAATATTTTTCCTCTTTTTAAAAGCGAAGCTTTTCTATAATTAGGGTCGGTCCATCCGTCCGTCCGTCACGGATAGCTTTTTTCGTTAATTTAGACATGTTAGAATTGTCCTATCAATTTCAAATTTTGCATGGTGATTCCTTTAGTAGTTAGGTACGATTTAGAAAGCGTAGCAACTCTATAATCATTACCAGAATGTCCGTACGCCCATTTTAAACATGTTGATTTTTTTACATTTTTAACAACAAATTTGTATGTGACCTAATTATCCGATTGGTCAGATTTTTGGTATACTGATACCTGGGACAACAAAGTACAATATTATAAGCAAAGCAACTATATAATCAAGTCCTAAAAATGTAAGTATGTCCATAATCATTATCCTGTTTAAAGCAGTTTTTTGACAAATTTACTTACAATTTTGCTTTGACTCTTATACATTTGCATTCTGATTATTCAGTTCTGACATTTTACAAGTGTTAATGTCCGTTTGTTTTACCGTTTCAGAGCTTCGCTTTTATGGATGTTGTCATCCTTGTTTTTTTTACAAATGTTTCAAATATAGGTATAGTCTTATATAAAAGTAACATGATGTTTACATGTCTGAAGAAACAAATCTAAGTTAGCTAACGTCTGAACCAATATAGTTCTGCTTTAAAACTTCATATAGGTCCATGGAAGGTTTTAAACTATTTATGGGGAGGGTACCTCAGTACTATCAAGATATATCGAACCTAAGAAAAAACAGACAATCTATAATACAAAGTAGAAGGATGTCTGTCTGTTTGTACTGAAGGATCTCGCTAACAGCTGAACCAATCGGGTTCTCCTTAAAAGGTTTGCTTTTCATAGGTCCCGGGAAGGTTTATAACTATATTGGGGGAGGGTACCAACACAATCCCAAGAGAAATCGCCCTTAGAAAAAAATCCCCCCCCCCCAAAAAAAAAATTCAATTTATTTTTTAATTGAATTAAAATTGTAGAGGGAACCCCCACCCACAAAAAAAATCACCCACCTCCCTTTTAAATTTTTTTTCTTTTAAATCTAAAATAAGAAATTGGGTTATCCAATTCAACTCCCCCCTCCTCAATCCGCTAGTGACCAATAAATTGATATGTATGTAATTAACCCTTCTGTAGATTACTATTAGTGGTTTGATAAATATTTAATAAAAGTTGTTAAGATAACGAATAAGAATACGAGATTATAAAAACTTTGGTAACTAGTGTAATAAACAGCCTAAATAGACCCATAAATTCAAATCTGGAGAGTTTTCAACAAATAAGAGTTTATTTATACAGTAGATTTGAACCTTATTATAAGAAGCTATGCTTTCAAAATGGATATATTATTACTTGGAACTTGCACCAGGTTTTCATGTTCTTTCTTAAAGTGACACTCAGAGCTGGCTAAAAAAACGATACCACCCTCTTTACCCCATTCCTTTCCTTCATACTGTATGAACGAACTGACCAATAGATGAGGTCAACATTAGTAACCTAAACTAGCAATAAATTTTCATCTGCTAATATATATCCACGTATATTATATCCATTGGTTTAAAAATTGTGTCAATTAAATATGTCCGCTTTTATAAAATTGGTTGTTAATTAAATTTCATACAAATATCTATCTATCTATTCATTTTAAATTTTAGTAGGAATATATATCTAAAAGCGAAGCTTTCTATAATTAGGGTCGGTCCGTCCGTCTCAGAAGGACAGCTTTTTTAGTTAATTTAGGCATGTTAGGATTGTCCTATTGATTTCAAACTTTGCATGGTGATTCCTGTAGTAGTTAATTACGATTTAGAAAAGCGTAGCCACTCTGTAATCATTACCAAAATGTCCGTACGTCCATTATAAATATGTTGATTTTAACAACAAATTTTTATGTGATCTTATTAAACATTTAATCTGATTTTTGTCGTATTGATTTCTGGAACAACAAATTACAATATTATAAGCGGAGCAACAATATAATCAAGTCATAAAAATGTAATTATGTCCATAAACATTATTCTGTATCAAGCAGTTTTTCAACAAATTTACTTCAATTTTTCTTCGACTCCAATACATTTATATTCTTATTATTCAGTTAAGATACGAGTGTTAATGTTCGTTTGTCCTACCGTTTTAGTGCTTTGCTTTTATGGATGTTGTCATCCATGTTAACTTAAGTATGTATCTATTTATCAATAATTCCAAATTATTTTCAGACTAAGTACCTAAAAACCATTTTAACTAACTCTCAAATTTTATAACTATAATTTCATTTATTAATCAATGTAATAAAAATAAAGGTGAACAAACCATCCACTCTGGACCAGAGAAGAGGGCTTATTGGACTTTAAATTACACTGAGCTTGATCTTTAAATCGTTTTTATGGTGATTTAAACCGGGGCGATTCAGAGGTGAACTGTAGGTGCGTTGGTGTTAAGCCACAGCGCGCCTATAAAACATGGATTTTTAAAAGATTTTCGGCGTGGTGTTGTTAAATCGCCTGCGCACTCACTAAAATATCGATCCGCGCCAGTACAACTTTATTACTTAAGCAGTGTCAGTAAGGTATTTTATATAAAATGCCGTGTCCGTATGGTATTTTATATAAAACATTAATATATAATTTATTTTAAAAATAACTATAAAAATGTTTTCACGATAGTTTTGCAATAAAATATTAAAGTAATTAAAAAAAAATATTTATTTATTAAATAAATCACCCCGATTTGGTTCGGCAATGGCACTCAGTGAGTGCCATTGCCGCGCCGGGCCCGCGCCACTGCCCGATTCAAATCGCCCATGCAAATTCGATTTAAAGATTGATATTAATAATTTGATGGTGCGCCAAATGAATCGCCCCGGTTTAAATCACCTATAAACGATTTAAAGATCGAGCTCTGGTAACTCAAGTTTTATAACCACGTTTTCTTATTTGTTGGCTCAAAAACTTTGGGTACTTTTATTAAATTCTGATTGGTTGGTTCTAAAGTAGTGTTGTCAAAACTTTTTAATGCTTTAATCTACATACAGTTTGGTTAATTTTATTTATCATCATTGGGAATGTTATCAGAACACAGTAATAGTGTCTGACTGATTATAATGTAACAAAAAAAATTAGCCAATGAGAGGCCACTGTAAATTTTACCATTGGCCTCTCATTGGCTAATTTTTTTTGTTACGTCATAATCAGTCAGACACTATTACTGTGTTCATGTTATTATTGTCTTATCCCTTAAGATCCCTGATTATTTCTACCATTAGCACATGTTCCCTGTTTCCTACCTCCATTAATGGATATATTATTACTTGGATGTTGCACCATGTATTAAAGTGATACTCACAGCTGGCTAAAATACCCACCATCAACATCCATTTACACTTTCTTTATTCTTCCCTCTGGATGAACGAACTGACCAATAAATGATGACCATATTAGCATCCTAACTTGACGACAAATGTTCCCCTGTCAATATATCCACGTATATTTTATATCCATTGCCCCATTTCTGTTATTTTAGATAAAAGGTTAATGCTATGTTAATATAATTGGTCCAATTTCCATACAATTTTTACCAGCAAAGATTTTATATAATTATGGTTTCTTCGTCCGTTCAGCAGTCCGTCAATTAAGGATTAATTGTGTACTATGGTGCTTTCCATAAAAATTGACTGTCAAACACTGAATCCAGCCCAAAATTAAAGCATTTTTCCCAATGCTTAACCCCTTGCGGAGATGATTGACTCAATGACTACCCTATACTCAATATAACCTCACCTTAATTTTTAATTTTGTTTCAAAACAAATTGTTGTGTTTATGTGCTCATCAAGGCACTTTAAGGGAAAATATTTGAAGGGCAGAAAAATAGCCCAAAACCATCCAAAAACCTGAAGCTTTCTCAAGAAGGAGAACTCAATCAGCTCAATGGTAAATCTAAAAGACAAACGAAAAGAATTATTTATTAAAGAATTTAAAAAAAATACTCTTTCTAATATATCATTTTTATTTCTTGTGAAAGCTGCCCTTCTTATGGAATAAATCAACTTGTTACAAAAAATATTCATATTTTTTTTCTTTTTCTTTCTTTTCCATTTATATATTTTTATTGGTATATGTTTTTCTTTTTAGCTACTGATTTATATTTTCTTATATATAAAAAAATAATCTGTTTTTTGTCTAAATATTTTCCTATGTATCTATCTATCCCTACATGTATTAATTCATCCATTATCATTTATCAATCTATTCTATTCTATACATCTATTTGTATAACTTTTCATCTATTAATAAATCCATCAATATATTTTTCAATCTATTTATCTATCTGTATGTTTTTAAATCTTATTACTGTATAGATATATCAAACTACCAATCTATTTAGTAAGCTATCAATCTATCTATCTACCCATCCCTCTAACTAACTAACTATTTATATCTATCTATCTAAATAACTATCTTTGAATCTATATATTTAACCATCTGTCTTACTAAATAACTATATATTTATCTTTCTAACCAACTATCCATCTATCTATCAATCTATCAATTCAACTAACTAACTATCTATACATATATCTATCTATTTAACTATTAATCACTGTACCTATCTATCAACCTTAATAAATATTATCTATCTATCTAACCATCTATCTCAAAAACTATCTATCTAGTTATCCATCTTTCTATAATAACTATCTATAAATTCATCTATCTATCTGTCTAACTATGTGATATGATGAAAATTATTCTGTCAATTCTTGAAATGTAACCCAGACAAATTTTAGGCCTAGTTTCATTATTTTCAGGGATTCGACCATGAAAGATAAATTTATCTTACTCCAAAGTTTCTTTTGGGAGGGTATTACCAGGGGTACATTGATCCTTAAATTACACTGGTACCCAAAGTTTTAAAGCAAAATAATCCTATTTGCTCAAAAAATTTGGGTACTTTTCATTAATTTTGATTGGTTGGTTTCAAACTAGTAGTGTCCAAACTTTTCAAAAAATAATTATAATTCAGAAAATTTATCATTTAATATAGGATATACGTCCGTTTGTTGTCCATTGTCTCATTCTTTAAGATCACTGGGTGTTGCCCAAACTTGGACGTCCTTGAAGACGAGGTTAGTGAAATGTTTATTAGATGTATTTTTGCCATTGGACCTTAAGGCTTAATTAATGTAAATAGATAATATATATAATTACTTGGATGTTGCACTATATTTTCATGTACTCTAATAAAGTAATACTTGCAGCTAGTTAAAATAAGGATACCCTTATCGACTCCCTGTACTCATCTTCTCCCCTCCTACTGGATAAACGAACTGACCAAAAAATTAGGGCCAAATTGAAAACCCCCTCCCCTATTGAATCTATTAAAGTCTAGCTGAGAGCCCAATCTTTTAGGGTTAATATGTATTTACACAAGTAAACAAAAGTACGCCTCAGAACTCAAACTGTGTAAAGGCAGAGCGAGAGGGGACAATCGGGTATTTGTTACACTAGTCCCCAAAGTTTTATAATATCGCTATATGGCTTAACAACTTTGGGGACTCTTCTGAATTCTGATAGGTTGGCTCATTATGTTGAGTAATCAAACTTTTCAACCACTTATTTTAATCTACAGAAGGGGGTAATTTTTGTATCATCATAAGAGATGTACATAAAATTATCGGCCATTGTCTTATTCCTTTAGATCTCTGATCTACACAAGAAAACAGAAGTACACCCAAGAACCCAAACTGTGTAAAGGCAGGGATTTAAAGGGATAAGACAATGGCCGATAAATTTATGTTCATCTCCAAAAATGACACACAAAATTACACCTTCTGTAAATTAAAATTAGTGGTGAAACCGTTTGGAGACTCAATTTTATGAACAAACCAATCAGTTTTCATTAGAGAGTCCCCAAAGTTCTTAAACCAAAAAAACGTTATTATAAAACTTTGTGGACTAGTTTAATTAACAGCCCATTGTCCACTCCCTCCCTGGTGTAAAAGGCAGAAGAGAAAGATTTTATTTGACAAAATATCAAATAAAATTTGGGAGGTAAGATTAACCCTCTTGGCCATGAACCTTCAGTAATATTTTCATACAGGGAATCCATGGATAAGAAAATAAAATATAAAAATATTTCCAGTAAGCCGATTAATATGCTTGAACAGGTTTTAAGCTATACTGAAAACTCATTTAACAGACAATTTCCCACGAATATTCAAATCAAAATCATAAAACTAATACCAGTTTTGTTAGCCCGGGACTTCAAAACTGGGTTTAATCTGATAATTTTTCATTATTAAATCCGCAGAAAGCTGTCTATAATACGATTTGATAAAAAAAAACTGCCAAAATCGAAAAGATACAGATAAAAAAACGTTGATAAATTAAGATATGTTAATCAAAAAAATATTAAAGAATCCATTTTTTGTAAGGATTAGAAGAAAGGACAATGACATGTAATTTTATGTGTTGGGTTTTGGTACTAGCGACGCAAGAATCGTACCTAATTCTGCCATGTCTGGCACTGGACATTAATAGTTAGAGTAGAAGGAATGTCTTGGCCAATGTTAACTGGCGCAATTAGAACATCCAGTCAAATCAAAGTGATGGTTGTCTAAGGAGAAATCTAAGGAGAATCCTGCCCCAATGAGGTATTAACTAGGAAGATTGCCCTGTCACAAAAGTGTATGGTTATTATGTTAAAAAGATAGCATATCGATATTAAGTCAGCTAATACCACTTACAATTAAAATACATGTAGTCGATGTAAATCATTTTATAGAATGTTAGAATTTTAAAAGGTTAAATTTTTAGTGTAAAAATAAGTTTAAAACATATGATATCTCTTTATTCTTTATTTGTGAAACAAATTTGAGAAATTATATTTGAACCGAAAGGAAGACAGCTTACGTAAGAGTTTCTAAATTTAAACATTGAATAGTTTGCATGAAAAATGATGCCCTTATGCCTTTTAGAAAAGAAAAAAAGACTACTGTCCTTTCGTTTAAAAACATGCAAACAATAATAATCTAGAAATTATTTCCTGAAACTTTAAGGCTAAGCAACGTTAATCCTATTATATAAAGTAGTAAGCTTTTTTTGTCTGTAACGATGGATCTCGCTAACCGCAAAACCGATATGGTTATCCTTTACAGGGTAACTTCTCATAGGTCCTGGGAAGGTTTTCAACTATTTTGTGGGATAGTATCTACACCCTCTCGAAAAATGAACTCTCACCTACAAACTTACATTAAAAATTTACATTAGAGTGTTCTAGGGGGCAAAGCCGCTAGTATTAATATAAAGAAATGCAACCTTGCACTCTAAAATGACCTCATACCTAATAAAACTGAACCAATAAACATTTGTAACTGTACTCAATGGACTCCATAGTGTAACAGATCAGTCAAACTTGATTAGATGATTTTAAAATTGTAAGAATTATTTTTCTAGCTCTACTAAGCTTATATGTATTTTAACAATGATGATAATATCCATAAAAGTGAAGCTCTGAAACGGGTGAACAAACAAACATAAACACTTGCAGAGTGCCAAAACTGAATAAGCAAAATATTGAGAAAAAAATGTAAGTAAATTTGTTGCAAAACTGATAATAAACAGTATACTATTTAAGGACAGTCTTAAAATTTTAGGGGTTAATTATAGAGATGCTTCACTTATAACATATTTTTAAAAAAAATCAACATGTTTGAAATGGACATATGGACATGGTAAATCTTATAGAGTTCTACGATTTTTATATCATACATTACTACTATATAAATCAGCAAGTTTGAATTTGATAAGACAATTCTAACATGTCTAGATTTACAATAAGACTTACAGATTGACCGACCAACTAACCTCTAGCTGACAACAACATTTATTGAGTAGCTACAATGCAAAAAAAATTACCTGTGTTGAAAAATCTTCAGATTCTAGGAAACATTTTAATATGTTGTTCTTGTTATCACATAAACAGGTTATACCCTCCCCATAAGGTCTACACAGTTGTACCATGTTTCTGAAAAAAAGAATGAAAGTTATTGCGGCATTTTAGAAGGATTGCGCATCTAAATACAAAACGTGCCATTATTATAATGAGTTGGGTTAACAAGACAAAAAGGTTGCCTAAGTATAAATCAATCAATTAAAATATTGATTACTTAGTAGATTTTTCATTGGTTATTTTAAACTCAGATGACCTTTTGTTTCTGAAAAGAATAAAGGTTATTGCGGCATTTTTAGGAGGATTGCGCATTTAAATCCAAAGTTGCGCCATTACTTTAAAATCTGTTGTTATCACATAAACAGGTTATACCCTCCCCCATATGGTCGACACAGCTGTACCATGATTCTAAAATAAGAAGAATAAAAGTTACAGCGGCATTTTTAGGAGATTTGCGCATCTAAATCAAAAGTTGCGCCTTTATTTTTCAATATATTGTTCATATTATTACAATGTTTAAACATACCAGAAATAACTATAGGCAAATATTAAAATTTAGGTAAATAGTTTGTTAGATAAAGAAAGATAGAAAGAATATGATAGAAAAATAGAAAAAAATCATAAATAGATCAAATTTGAATAAAGCCATAGATAGATATATAGATTGAAAGTTATGGGCTGATAGATACATCAAAACATTTTGACCACAAGCTTTACAAATAAATTCAACTCCATGATCTAATATATTGTTATTGTTCCGCTACTTAAATGGAACTAATTTTCCTACTAAACCATACTGCATGTATAAATATGTCTTCTATCAGGGATCTAAAGGGATAAGACAATTGCCGTTAAATTGATATACATCCTCAAGATGCTGCGCAAAATGGTACAAAAAAGATGACGTCATACTATAAAGTTGTCCAATGAGAGACCAGTATACATTGTAATTGACCAATGGTAAAATATATACTCGCCTCTCATTGGTTATTTTATCATATGACGTCAATTTTTTTGTACCATTTTGCGCAGCATCCATCCTTAATGATGATTCACAAAATTATTCTTTATGTAGATTTCAATTAGTTGAAACTTTTGGACACTCAATTTAATGAAGTAGTACTTTTAACATCCAACTAAACTCAAGACTGAAGAGGGTGCAATGTCAACCGAAACATATTTCAATAAATCGCTGGGAAGTATCAAAGACTTTTTCACTCAGTGAATTTATCATAACCAATCAAAATTCATGATAAGTCTCCAAAGTTTTCAAGCCAACGTTATTATAATACTTTGGGGACTAGTGTTATAAACATACCAATGTGCCTCTCTCTCCCTGGTCTAAAATTTATTTTAAAATATAAAGATGGAAAAATTGACATTTTCCTTGAAAAGCAGAGTCCAATCGGAACAACAGTTACCAAGATCTAAGGCCATATTTTTTTATGACAGACGGACAGACATAGTTCAATATTAATATGGAAATTAAAAGAGAACTAATTTTATAAATTTTATTTTGATATTCGTGAAAAATTGTCTGTAATACAATGCTATACATTATTTTTCAGTATAGCTGAAAAGTCATTCTGGAAATTATATTTCATTTTCCTATCCTTCCATCCATGCCTTTTCATATATGGGGAGCTGGCAATATAATTTTAAATTTTCAATCATGGTTACCAAACCTTATTTGATAGTTTAGTAGCACAGCTTCTCCATAAATAGGATGTTTATGTACGTACAAATCCATGTTCATTAATTATACAACATACAGCGCATTTGCTCGATGTCCTGTAGGTGATCGGTTCGAATCTTTGCCCAAGAAACGTATTATTAACATGCACAGTTAGTACTACTAAAAATGGTTGTGCAATCAAAGGGTTATTTTTCTGTTAGGATATTAGTGCAATGATACACACTATAAATGTCTATCTCTACTTTGTTATTTCTCATCCCGCCAAATTAAAAATCATGTATTACATTGTTTTGTAGAGAATTTTCAAAAAATATATCTTTAGCCCTAAAGTCAATCGTGTAATTTTTCATTTCATAATCTGCGGAAAACTGTTTATATAATAAGATGCAAGAATTATCTATTCACTTTACTGTTACTTCTCATAACTGCTTAGAATTTTGGAAACTCTACTTTCAAATTGAATTTGCCTTTACACAAACTCAATATATTCTCTTTCTCTCTCTCTCATTCTCTCTCTCTCTCTCTCTCTCTCTCTCT